>NC_142443.1:59049375-59370000 GCF_059453495.1 Arachis ipaensis
GAGTCTTTTTGTTGTTTTTCTCTCTCATCATAAAAATTCAAAAATCAAAAAAATATCTTTCCCTTTTTCTCTCTTAAAATTTCGAAAATTAGATTTGACTTTTTCAAAAATTTTTAAAATCTAGTTGTTCTTATGAGTCAAATCAAATTTTCAATTTAAAAATCTTATCTTTTTCAAAAATCTTTTTCAAAAATCAAATCTTTTTCATTTTTCTTAGTTATTTTCGAAAATTTAAAAAAAATATTTTTCAAAAATCTTTTTCTTATTTTTTATATCAAATTTTCGAAAATAACAATAACAATTAATGTTTTGATTCAAAAATTTCAAGTTTGTTACTTGCTTATTAAGAAAGATTCAAACTTTGAGTTCTAGAATCATATCTTGTGATTTCTTGTGAATCAAGTCATTAATTTAGATTTTTAAAATCAAATCTTTTTCAAAACTAATTTCTAAAATATCTTCTTATCTTACCTTTTTCAAAAAGTTGGTTTCAAAATATCTTTTCTAACCTCCTAACTTCTTATCTTTTCAAAATTTGTTTCAACTAACTAACTAACTTTTTGTTTGTTTCTTAACTTTTTCAAAACTACCTAACTAACTCTCTCTCTCTAATTTTTGAAAATATCTTCCCTCTTTTTCAAAATTTCTTTTTAATTAACTAATTATTTTTATTTTTGATTTCAAAATTTTTTGAAAATTACTAACCTTTTTCAAAAACTATTTTCGAAAATCACTAACCCTTTTTCAAAAATTATTTTCGAAAATTCTCCCTCTCCCATCTTACTCTATTTATTTATTTATTCATCTCTTCCTCACCCACCAAAAATCCGAACTCCCTCTCTCTCTCTCTCTGAGTTCAGATTTTCTTCTTCTTTTCTTCTACTAACACAAGGACCTCTATACTGTGGTATAAAGGATCCATATTATTATTATTATTTTTTCTGTGCCCTCTTCTTTGTCATATGAGCAGGAGCAAGGACAAGAATATTCTTGTTGAAGCAGATCCAGAACCTGAAAGGACTCTGAAGAGAAAATTAAGAGAAGCTAAAATACAACAATCCAGAGATAACCTTTCAGAAATTTTCGAACAGGAAGAGGAGATGGCAGCCAAAAATAATAATAATGCAAGGAGGATGCTTGGTGACTTTACTGCACCTAATTCCAATTTACATGGAAGAAGCATCTCCATTCCTGCCATTGGAGCAAGCAACTTTGAGCTGAAACCTCAATTAGTTTCTCTAATGCAGCAGAACTGCAAGTTTCATGGACTTCCATCTGAAGATCCTTTTCAGTTCTTAACTGAATTCTTGCAGATATGTGATACTGTTAAGACTAATGGAGTAGATCCTGAAGTCTACAGGCTCATGCTTTTCCCTTTTGCTGTAAGAGACAGAGCTAGATTATGGTTGGATTCTCAACCCAAAGACAGCCTGAACTCTTGGGATAAGCTGGTCACGACTTTCTTAGCCAAGTACTTTCCTCCTCAAAAGCTAAGCAAGCTTAGAGCTGATGTTCAAACCTTCAGACAGAAAGAAGGTGAATCCCTCTATGAAGCTTGGGAAAGATACAAACAGTTGACCAAAAAGTGTCCTTCTGACATGCTTTCAGAATGGACCATCCTGGATATATTCTATGATGGTTTATCTGAGCTATCAAAAATGTCACTGGACACTTCTGCAGGTGGATCCATTCACCTAAAGAAAATGCCTGCAGAAGCTCAAGAACTCATTGACATGGTTGCTAATAACCAGTTCATGTACACTTCTGAAAGGAATCCTGTGAGTAATGGGACGCCTATGAAGAAGGGAGTTCTTGAGATTGATACTCTGAATGCCATATTGGCTCAGAATAAAATATTGACTCAGCAAGTCAATATGATTTCTTAGAGTCTGAATGGAATGCAAGCTGCATCCAACAGTACTCAAGAGGCTTCTTATGCAGAAGAAGCTTATGATCCTGAGAACCCTGCAATAGCAGAGGTAAATTATTTAGGTGAACCTTATGGAAACACCTATAAATCATCATGGAGAAATCATCCAAATTTCTCATGGAAGGATCAAAAGCCTCAACAAGGCTTTAATAATGGTGGAAAAAACAGGTTTAGCAATAGCAAGCCTTTTCCATCATCCACTCAGCAACAGACAGAGAACTCTGAACAAAATACTTCTAATTTAGCAAACTTAGTCTCTGATCTATCTAAGGCCACTGTAAGTTTCATGAATGAAACAAGATCTTCCATTAGAAATTTGGAAGCACAAGTGGGCCAGCTGAGTAAGAGGATCACTGAAATCCCTCCTAGTACTCTCCCAAGCAATACAGAAGAGAACCCAAAAGGAGAGTGCAAGGCCATTGACATAAGCACCATGGCCGAACCCAAAGAAGGAGAGGAGGACGTGAATCCCAAAGAGGAAGACCTCCTGGGACGTCCAGTGATCAATAAGGAGCTTCCCTCTGAGGAACCAAAGGACTCTGAGGCTCATCTAGAGACCATAGAGATTCCATTGAACCTCCTTATGCTCTTCATGAGCTCTGATGAGTATTCCTCTTCTGAAGAGAATGAGGATGTTACTAAAGAGCAAACTGCCAAGTTTCTTGGTGCAATCATGAAGCTGAATGCCAAATTATTTGGCATTGATACTTGGGAAGTTGAACCTCCCTTGTTCATCAATGAACTAAGTGATCTGGATCAACTGACATTGCCTCAGAAGAGACAGGATCCTGGAAAGTTCATAATGCCCTGTACCATAGGCACCATGATCTTTAAGGCTCTGTGTGACCTTGGTTCAGGAATAAACCTCATGCCCCTCTCTGTAATAGAGAAACTGGGAATCTATGGGGTGCAAGCTGCTAAAATCTCATTAGAGATGGCAGATAACTCAAGAAAATAGGCTTATGGACAAGTAGAGGACGTGTTAGTAAAGGTCGAAGGCCTTTACATCCCTGCTGATTTCATAGTCCTGGATACTGGAAAGGAAGAGGATGAATCCATTATCCTAGGAAGACCTTTCCTGGCCACAGCAAGAGCTGTGATTGATATTGACAGAGGAGAATTAGTCTTCCAAATGAATGAGGACTCCCTTGTGTTTAAAACTCAAGGATCTCTCTCTGCAACCATGGAGAGGAAGCATGAAAAGCTTCTCTCAAAACAGAGTCAACCCAAGCCCCCATAGTCAAACTCTAAGTTTGGTGTTGGGAGGCCACAACCAAACTCTAAGTTTGGTGTTGAACTTCCATATCCAAACTCTAAGTTTGGTGTTGGAGAGTTTCAACAATGCTCTGAACATCTGTGAGGCTCCATGAGAGCCCACTGTCAAGCTATTGACATTAAAGAAGCGCTTGTTGGGAGGCAACCCAATGTTTATTTATCTAACTCTATTATTCTTGTTTTTCATGTTTTCATAGGTTCATGATCATGTGGAGTCACAAAACAAACAAAAAAAAATCAAAAACGGAATCAAAAGCAGCAGAAGAAAAATCACACCCTAGAGGAGCATCTGTCTGGCGTTCAAACGCCAGAACACAGCATGGTTCTGGCGCTAAACGCCCAGAATGGGCAGCATCCTGGCGCTGAACGCCCAGAACAAGCATGGTTCTGGCGTTCAACGCTAGAAATGGCAGCAAATGGGCGTTGAACGCCCAAAATGGGCACCAACCTGGCGTTGAACGCCTAGAGTTGTGTGCAAGGGCATTTTACATGCCTAAATTGGTGCAGGGATGTAAATGCCTTGACACCTCAGGATCTGTGGACCCCACAGGATCATCTCAGGATCTGTGGATCCCACAGGACCCCCACCTACCTCATCATCTCTCTTTCCATTCATGATTATCCCTTCTGTTTTCCATCTACCACTCACATCCATACACCCACTACCTTCAAAATTCAACATCTCTCTCCCACCCAATCCCACCCATATGGCCGAATACACACATCCCTCCATCTCCTCCATATCTTCTTCTTCTTCTTCTATTCTTTCTTCTTTTGTTCGAGGGTGAGCAACATTCTAAGTTTGGTGTGGTAAAAGCATAGCTTTTTTGTTTTTTTTTTCATAACCATTGATGGCACCTAAGGCCAGAGAAACCTCTAGAAAGAGGAAAGGGAAGACAAAAGCTTCCATCAAGGGTCTATAGCTCAGTGGTAGAACATTTGACTGCAAATCAAGAGATCCCTGAGATACCTCAGGGGATACATTTTCTTCCACACAATTATTGGAAGCAACTAAGGGTGGAACATCAAGAGCACTCCATCATCCTTCATGAAATTAGAGAAGATCAAAAAGCAATGAGGGAGGAGCAACAAAGACAAGGAAGAGACATAGAAGAGCTCAAGGACATCATTGGTTCCTCAAGGAGGAAACGCCACCATCACTAAGGTGGATTCATTCATTGTTCTTATTTCTTCTGTTTTTCGTTTTCTATGTTATGTGCCTATCTATGTTTGTGTCTTCATTACATGATCATTAGTAGTTAGTAACTATGTCTTAAAGTTATGAATGTCCTATGAATCCATCACCTCTCTTAAATGAAAAAAATGTTTTAATTCAAAAGAACAAGAAGTACATGAGTTTCGAATTTATCCTTGAACTTAGTTTAATTATATTGATGTGGTGACAATGCTTCTTGTTTTTTGAATGAATGCTTGAACAGTGCATATGTCTTTTGAAGTTGTTGTTTAAGAATGTTAAATATGTTGGCTCTTGAAAGAATGATGACTAGGAGACATGTTATTTGATAATCTGAAAAATCATAAAAATGATTCTTGAAGCAAGAAAAAGCAGGAAAGAACAAAGCTTGCAGAAAAAAAAAATAGGCGAAAAAAAAATTATAGAAAGAAAAGCAAGCAGAAAAAGCCAAAAGCTCTTAAAACCAAGAGGCAAGAGCAAAAAGCCAATAACCCTTAAAACCAAAAGGCAAGGACAATAAAAAGGATCCCAAGGCTTTGAGCATCAGTGGATAGGAGGGCCTAAAGGAATAAAATCCTGGTCTAAGCGGCTAAACCAAGCTGTCCCTAACCATGTGCTTGTGGCGTGTAGGTGTCAAGTGAAAACTTGAGACTAAGCGGTTAAAGTCAAGGTCCAAAGCAAAAAAAAGAGTGTGCTTAAGAACCCTGGACACCTCTAATTGGGGACTTTAGCAAAGCTGAGTCACAATCTGAAAAGGTTCACCCAATTATATGTCTGTAGCATTTATGTATCCGGTGGTAATACTGGAAAACAAAGTACTTAGGGCCACGGCCAAGACTCATAAAATAGCTGTGTTCAAGAATCATCATACTGAACTAGGAGAATCAATAACACTATCTGAACTCTAAGTTCCTATAGAAGCCAATCATTCTGAACCTCAATGGATAGAGTGAGATGCCAAAACTAATCAAGAGACAAAAAGCTATAAGTCCCGCTCATATGATTGAAGCTATGTTTCATTGATAGTTTAGAATTTATAGTATATTCTCTTCTTTTTATCCTATTTGATTTTCAGTTTCTTGGGGACAAGCAACAATTTAAGTTTGGTGTTGTGATGAGCGGATAATTTATACGCTTTTTGGCATTGTTTTTAGTATGTTTTTAGTAGAATCTAGTTACTTTTAGGGATGTTTTCATTAGTTTTCATGTTAAATTCACATTTCTGGACTTTACTATGAGATTGTGTGTTTTTCTGTGATTTCAGGTATTTTCTGACTGAAATTGAGGGACTTGAGCAGAAATCAGATTCAGAGGTTGAAGAAGGACTGCTGATGCTGTTGGATTCTGACCTCTCTGCACTCAAAGTGGATTTTCTGGAGCTACAGAACTTGAAATGGCGCGCTTCCAATTGCGTTGGAAAGTAGACATCCAGGGCTTTCCAGCTATATATATAATAGTCCATACTTTGCTCAAGTTTAGATGACTCAAACTGGCGTTCAACGCCAGCTCTCTGCCCAATTATGGAGTTCAACGCCAGAAATGGATCAAAAACCAGAGTTGAACGCCAGAAATGGATCAAAACCTGGCGTTCAACTTCACAAATGGCCTCTGCATGTGGAAAGTTAAAGCCCAGCCCAAGCACACACCAAGTGGGCCCCGGAAGTGGATTTATGCATCAATTACTTACTTTTGTAAACCCTAGTGACTAGTTTATTATAAATAGGACCTTTTATTATTGTATTAGACATCTTTGGACGCCTGGTTCTTAGATCAGAGGGGCTGGCCATTCGGCCATGCCTGGACTTTCACTTATGTAATTTTAACGGTAGAGTTTCTACACTCCATAGATTAAGGTGTGGAGCTCTGCTGTTCCTCAAAGATTAATGCAAAGTACTACTGTTTTCTATTCAATCCATCTTATTTCGCTTCTAAGATATTCATTCGCACTTCAACCTGAATGTGATGAACGTGACAATCATCATCATTCCCTATGAACGCGTGCCTGACAACCACTTCCGTTCTACATTAGAACTGAATGAGTATCTCTTAGATCTCTTAATTAGAATCTTCGTGGCGTAAGCTAGAATGATGGCGGCATTCAAGAGAATCCGGAAGGTCTAAACCTTGTCTGTGGTATTCCGAGTAGGATTCAATGAATGAATGACTGTGACGAGCTCCAAACTTGCGATTGCGGGGCGTTAGTGACAGACGCAAAAGGATAGTAAATCCTATTCCAGCATGATCGAGAACCGACAGATGAATAGCCGTGCCGTGACAGGGTGCGTTGATCATTTTCACTGAGAGGATAAGATGAAGCCATTGACAAGGGTGATGCCTCCAGACGATTAGCCGTGCCGTGACAGGGCATTGGATCATTTTCCCGAGAGATGACCGAAAGCAGCCATTGACAGTGGTGATGTATCACATAAAGCCAGCCATGGAAAGGAGTAAGACTGATTGGATGAAGATAGCAGGAAAGCAGAGGTTCAGAGGAACGAAAGCATCTCCATTCGCTTATCTGAAACTCTCACCAATGATTTACATAAGTATTTCTATCCCTATTCTATTAATTATTATTTTCAAAAACTCCATTACTATTTTAATATCCGCCTGATTGAGATTTACAAGGTGACCATAGCTTGCTTCATACCAACAATCTCCGTGGGATTCGACCCTTACTCATGTAAGGTATTACTTGGACGACCCAGTGCACTTGCTGGTTAGTTACACGGAGTTGTGAACCATGGTCTTGGCATCATGTTTTTGGCGCCATTTCCAGGGAAAGAAAGAGCAATGAATTTTACATAATTAAAGTGTAATCACGATTCCGCGTACCAGTCGATAAATATGGCATATGGCACAACATGGGAAGGATACTTTGTAGGAAGAGATGGCGGGGTCAATTAGTGAGTACTGAGTACCATTATAGTAGTATTGTTATTCCTGCAATGTTTGTTTGCTATTATAATTCAACTATTAAACAATTTAGTTTAATGAATACTGCTTGATGAATCGTTATAGGGTCTAGAGTTAGTTTATTTCACTGATCAGAAGCACGTGTTATGGGTTCATTATTCCATTGGGACACTTGCTGGAGGCCAGTATCCTTTTCTGTTGCAACCAATTCCTCTTCTGCAGTTTCCTCAAGAACAAGGCCATGGCCAAAATTTCTGAGTTTCTTAAACTGTTTTGGTTTCAAACAATCATGCACCAACTTGTTCTTAATTCACAATTTCTTGTTCCAGATTGGATCAATAAAGATCAGGGGCAAGAACGTATCTAATGAAATATAGTATCATATTCATATAGCATATCTATCTTGTGCTTTTTTTTTCGGCTGCTTTAATGTTCTTTTTTGCCGTTTTTTCTGGTACGTGCATGAATATGTTGTTTTTAGTGTTTGGGCTACTCACTTCTTAATCGGATTATTCTATTGGTTTTTGACTACATGGTTTTGCCACATCACTTACTTTTTAGTATACTTTTTCTCTCTTTTATTTATTTTTAATTTGCGGTTATTAATATGCAAACTAAAAGGTTTACATGATAAGATTTTTATGTATTATTTTTAGTATTAATGTGCCTATATATATTTTTTGGTAGGGTTGACATAGTCACAAGTATTATCAAAGTTGCAGTGGCATCCATTTACACCATTTCAAGTATTGGTAGAGTTGAAGACTCCTAGAGAAGCCATTCAAGGTTTAACCTTCTACTTTTTATTTATTTATTATCTCTATTAAACCATTGAGTTTTAATTTATCTTTGTCTTTATTATCTCTATTAAATTATTATGCATGCTTATCTATACTTACTTATCTATGCTTGTTTGGATAAACCATTCATGGTGAAAGTATAAATTATATTCATGATAAGACTTTTATTTGTTGTGGTTTCTCGTTGAACATAAAAAATTTTAAAAGTGAATATTATCCCTTTCATATGTAGGAAATTAAAATCATTAATAATGAAAACCAGAACCGAAGTTGGATGTATGATAGAAAGTATGACCAGAGGCGAGGTCTTAAGCCCAATTTTATTAAAGGGGTAGATGAATTTGTGGATGTGTGTACTAGAACTCATGAATTTCTCAGAGGGGGATTTAGTTAGGTGTCCATGTGCCAGATGTCAATGTAGGAGGTTTAAACACTTGATCGACATTAAGATTGATCTATATACTCATGGGTTTAAACGTAATTATTGGGTTTGGACAGAGCATAGAGAGGAGAAACCCACAGAGAATTAGATTAGGATAGACGAAGATAATGAAAGTAGGTTTGCATTAGGTGGTGTTACATGGAAAGAAAACTTTTATCGTTATCAGAGATGGTTGTTGATGCTCTGCAACCTGAGTTTCACATATACATGCAACCAACAGTTGAGGAACCAAATCAAGATGCTAAGAGATTTTATGACCTCTTAGATTTAGTTAGTAAACCCTTGTGGGAAAATTTCATCCATTCACGATTGTCACTTGCTAGTAGGATGTTGAGTATAAAATCAGAGGGAAACCAATCCTAGGGATCTTTTGACCAGTAGGCAACTTATTTTAGAGAAATACAAACAACTCGAAATGAAATTCCTGCTAATTAATATGAAGATAAGAAAATTGTTTCCAGCTTGGGTTTAAGGAGGTTAAGATAGATTGTTGTATCAATGGTTGTATGATATATTACACAAAGGACAAAGATTTTAGACAATGTGAATTTCATGGAGAGCAGAGATTTAAGCCTAAGAAGGGTAAAAATAAAGAGGTGCCATATAAAAAAATACATTATTTGCCATTGATTTCAAGGCTACAAAGGTTGTATGCATCAATGAGTACTGTACCTCACATATTATGGCATCACCAAAATCGCAGAAATGACGACGTGATGACACATCCTTCCAATGGTGAAGCATGGAAACATTTTGATACCAAGCATCCTCATTTTGCAAGTGAACCGCATAATGTTAGACTTGGACTTTGTTCTGATGGATTTTTTCCTAATGTTCATTTTAGCACACCGTACTCTTGCTGGCCTGTTATAGTCACCCCTTATAACCTTCCACATCATATGTGTATGAAAGATCCTTTTTTGTTCCTAACGTGCATCATACCCAGAAAAGAAAATTCCAAATAAAAAATTGATGTTTATCTTCAACCATTGATAGATGAACTTAAAGAGTTATGGGATGAAGGCATTCTAACATACGACATTCATAGCAAGAGGAATTTTTAGTTAAAGGCTGCATTAATGTGGACAATTAACAATTTTCTTGCTTATGGAATGTTGTCTGGTTAGAGCACAGGGGGAAGATTAGCGTGTCCAATATGCATGGAGGATACCACGGCCTTTTGATTAGATTATGGCAGAAAGAATTCGTGATTTTACTGTCATTGGAGATATTTACCTGAAGGTTATCCTTATAGGCGTACTAAAGTTAGTTTTAAGAAGAATGTTGAGGAGGATAAAGAACCTCCTATTAGGCTTAGCGGCAAACAGGTTTAGAAAAGAGTTAGACAATATCCCAAAATAGTTGACACAGGAGAACAAGTGAGATTGAGCGGATATGGGGTGGAACACAATTGGACCAAAGGAGTATATTTGGGATCTCCCATATTGGAACGGTCATTTGGTTCGTCCTTGTTTGAATCTAATGCACATTGAGAAGAATATTTTTGATAACATAATGAATACTGTTATGGATACTAAAAGAACAAAAGACAATGAAAAGGCAAGGTTAGACATGCCTGTGCTTTGTAGGCAACTAGATTTGAATTTGGTGCAGGTATGTGAACATCATTGGGTAAAGCCTAAGGGCAACTATGTATTGACACTCTAACAACCAAAAAATGTTTGTAAATGGGTACAAGAGTTGAAAATGCCAGGTGGATATGTTTCAAATTTACAAAGGTGTATTTGGGATGAAAACTCATGGTTGTCATATATTTATGGAGTGTTTGCTTCTGTTAGCCTTCAAAGAGTTGTCAGACCACGTGTGGAAACTGTTGACCGAAATAAGTCAATATTTCAGGGACCTTTGTTCATCTACTCTTATGCGTGAGGAGCGATGCGTACGCGTGATTTGGAGATTTGCTCAGTGACGCGTACGCGTGAATGACGCGTACGCGTGACACGCGAAGAAGACTATCGACGCATACGCGTGACTGACGCGTACGCATGACATGCACCACGTGCAAAAAACGCAGAAAAAAACGCTGGGGGCGATTTTTGGGCTCTTTTGACCCAGTTTCCAGCCCAGAAAACACAAATTAGAAGCTGCAGAATGTACAAAATAAGTGGTCCCCACCCATCAGCTGAAGACTTGTTAATTAATTCAAATTTAAATTCAAATATTAATTTTAGGAAAAGATATTATTTTAATTTTAGATATTAGATTTTAAATTTATTAGGATTATATATAAAAGGAGGAAACTTTTCTTCCCTAAGGGAGACTCCCAATTCTATACAAATTTACATTCCATATTCCACAGTTTTCTTCTCTGAACCATGAGCAGCTAAACCTCCACTGTTAAGGTTAAGAGCTCTGTCTATTTGTATGGATTGATTTTATTGCTTTTTCTATTTTAATTTATGTATGAATTTATAATTTAAGAATTGTTTTCGCTCTTTATGTTATGAATTTGGGTGGAACGGAAGTATGACCCTCTTTCTATTTGAGTTCTTGTATAACTTGGAAAAGCTCTTTACTTGAACAACAGCTTGAAAACATATTCTCCTAAATTTTAATTATCTGGATTTAACGGGATACGTGACATATAATCCTTTTATTTTTGGGTAATTAGAGTTTTTGTGGCATATAAATTGGAATTTGATTATGTAGCTTCTAATTGGAATTAATTGACCAAGGAATCGGCAGTTAATGAATTTTAGAGGAGACTAGAAAGGTCTAAGGAGTTAGGGTCTAGTAACATATAGTTTGCCATAAATTAAATCCAACACGATTAAAATAGTTAGTAAAAAAAGTTAATCCGGAAAAATAGATAACTCTGAAACCTTAACTTCCTTCTCTATATTTTATTCCCAACCCATTTACTTTACTATTTTAATTTCTGCACGATTCTTTAATGCTCTTTGAATATTCAAACACTCTTTTCTGTTTGTCTAACTAAGCCAATCAATCAATCATTGTTGCTTGATCCATCAATCCTCATGGGATCGACCCTTACTCATGTAAGGTATTACTTGGTACGACCTGGTACACTTGCCAGATAGTTTGTGGTTAGAAATTCCGCACCAAGTTTTTGGCGCCGTTGCCGGGGATTGACTGTGATTAACAACTATCAGTTGTTTGATTGCTTAGATTAGGCGTTTTAGTTTTAATTTTATTAAAATTTTTCCTTATTAATTTTTGAATTTATTACGAGAAATTTTTCCTAATTTTTGAAATTAAGTTTGGTGTCCCCTATTTGTTTTTATTTTAATTTTTCCTGTTTATTTTTCTTATTAATTTCGATTTTTCTGCTTTAATTCAACTTAAATTTTCAAAAATTATTTATTTATTTTATTTAGTATTTTTATTTTATAATTTTACACAGATTATCTCACTGGGAGTTCTCTGCACTCTCACGTAGAGAATCCCATCTTTTCTTGTCTTTTGTTTGTTTATGTGCAGGAACAGGGACAAGGAACCTCTGTCAAACTTTGATCCTGAACCTGAAAGGACTTGTAGGCGACGTTTACAACAAGCAAGACTTTACAAGGCTGTAGAGTCCACAATGGATAACAATAATGCTGTTAATGCCAATGTGGCAAATCCGAATGGGGATGATCAACAAAGGAGAGTGCTTGGCTCTTACTCTGCCCCTATTGGTGATCTTTATGGAAAAAGCATTGTGGTACCTCCTATAGCTACAAACAAATTTGAGTTGAAGCCACAATTGGTCACCCTGGTGCAACAAAACTACCAGTATCATGGTCTTCCTCACGAAGACCCAAATCAATTTATATCTGATTTTTTGCAGATATGTGATACTGTGAAGACAAATGGTGTGAACCCAGAGGTGTACAGACTCATGCTTTTTCCGTTTGCTCTGAGGGATAAAGCAAAGCTATGGCTAGATTCCCAACCAAAGGAGAGTCTGAATACTTGGGAAAAGGTTGTTACTGAGTTTCTCACTAAATTTTTCCCACCAAAGAAGCTGACTAAGCTTAGGTTGGAGGTTCAGACCTTCAGGCATAAGGAGGGTGAAACTCTTTATGAAGCTTGGGAGAGATACAAGCTACTGACTAGGCAATGCCCTCCAGACATGTTCTCTAAATGGACCCAACTAGATATCTTTTACGAAGGCTTGGGTGAGATGTCCAAGATGAGCTTAGATACTTCTGCAGGCGGTTCATTGCACAAGAAGAAGACACCGGAGGAGACTATTGAGCTTATTGAATTGGTGGCTAGCAACCAATATTTATACTCATCTAACAGGAATCCTGTGAACTCTAAGACCCCTCAGAAGAGAGGCATGTTGGAAGTAGAAGCTGTTAACGCTCTTCTTGCTCAGAACAAGCTGATGTCTCAGGAAATAAATCTACTTACTCAACAGATGGGTGGCATGCAAGTCTCAGCTATCAATACACAAAATCCACCTCAAGAAGTCTCTTATGACATGACAGGTAATTTTGTGCAAAATGTTAATTATGATTATGCTCAACCCTCTTCTGAACAGGTCAATTACATGGGGAGTGGTCCTAGGAATCCTAACAATGATCCATATTCTAAGACATACAATCAAGGGCGGAGGAATCACCCAAATTTTGGATGGAGGGACCAACCTCAGAGACCTCAAAACTTCAACAATAGTTCTCCAGGCGGTTTCCAACAGAACAATTTTAATAACTGCTAATTTCAGCCTCAGCAGCAACAACCACCTCAACAGGCAAACTCTAAATCCCAAGAAGATTCTAATTGGGAGATGATGAGGAGTTTCATGCAGGAAACCAGAGCCTCCATTCGAAACTTGGAAGTGCAAATGGGCCAACTGAGCAAGCAAATACCTGAGAGGTCTGCAAGTAAATTTCTAGGTGATACAGTGGTGAACCCAAGAGAAGATTGCAAGGCGATTCAATTGAGAAGTGGTAAAGTAGCTTGCTCTGAGACCAAGGCCAATGAAGAGCTAGTTGAAAAGGAAGCTCCAGAGGAGAAGAAGGGAGATGTAGAGCACGCCCCTCCTAAACGTGCAGACAACCCGTTTCCTGACTCTCTTGACACTTATCCCACCTTGCCAAAGGCTCCTGAATACAAGCCAAAAATGCCATATCCTCAGAGGCTTCAGAAGGCATCTAAAGAAAAGCAATTCTCTAAATTTTTAGATGTCTTCAAGAAGCTGTAGATCAACACCCTTTTGCAGAGGCTCTGGAGCAAATGCCTCTCTATGCTAAATTTGTGAAAGAATTGTTGACCCACAAGAGGAATTGGAAGGAACAAGAGACAGTGGTGTTAACCAAGGAATGTAGTGCCATAATTCAACACAACCTTCCTGAGAAGATGCCAGACCCAGGGAGGTTTGTCATTCCTTGCACCATTGGAGATGTTGGCATTCAGAGAGCTTTATGTGATCTTGGAGCTAGGATCAACCTCATGCCACTTTCAGTGATGAAAAAGCTTCAAATTGAGGAGGTAAAACCCACTCGTATTTCTCTTCAACTTGCTAATCTTTCTATTAAATTACCTGTGGGTGTGGTTGAGGATTTACTTGTTAAAGTAGGACCATTTATTTTTCCTGTTGATTTTGTTATATTAGACATGGAAGAGGAGGTAAAACCCTCTATTATACTTGGTAGACCCTTTTTAGCTACAGGTAGAGCTCTGATTGATGCACAAAAGGGTGAATTAACCCTGATGGTCAATGAAGAACATGTGGTCCTAAATTTTTTTGAAGCCCTCAAGCACCCTAATGATTCTGAGGGGTGTATGAAAATAGATGTTATTGAACCACTTGTTCAAGAAGTACTGGAAGCTGAGGTACTTGATGATGTTCTGGATTCTATTTCTGAGTATGAATTAGTTGAAGTTGATGATTCACCACCCCAAAATGAGACGATGTACACGTCAATAAAGGAGGAGGAAGTCCCCAAGCTTGAGCTCAAACCTTTACCTCCTTCTCTGAAATATGTGTTTTCGGGTGAAAATAATTCCTATCCAGTGATAATTAGCTCTTCCCTGAATCCTGAAGAGGAAAAGGTGCTTATTTCAGTGCTCAGAAGCCATAAAACAACTATTGGGTGGACCATTAGTGACTTGAAAGGGATTAGTCCAACCAAGTACATGCACAAGATCCTCCTTGAACATGATGCTAAACCAGTTGTGCAACCACAAAGGAGACTTAATCCAACTATGAAAGAGGTGGTCCAAAAAGAGGTAATAAAATTATAGGAAGCAGGTAGTATTTACCCTATTTCTAACAGTCCTTGGGTAAGTCCTGTGTAGGTAGTTCCCAAGAAAGGAGGGATGACAGTGATCAAGAATGAAAAGAATGAGCTTATTCCTACAAGAACAATCACAGGATGGAAAATGTGCATAGATTACAGGAGGCTCAACACGGCTACAAGGAAGGATCATTTCCCCCTGCCTTTCATTGATCAGATGCTTGAGAGGTTAGCTGGTCATGCTTTTTATTATTTTATAGATGGATATTCTGGATATAATCAAATTGTAGTGGACCCTCAAGATCAAGAGAAGACAGCATTCACATGCCCCTTTGAAGTATTTGCTTACAGGAGAATGCCATTTGGACTTTGTAATGCTCCAACAACTTTTCAGAGGTGTATGCTTTCAATTTTTTCTGATATGGTTGAAAAATTTATTAAGATATTTATGGATGACTTCTCTGTTTTTGGTAATTCTTTTGAATCCTGCCTTAAACATTTATCTCTTGTCTTGAAACGGTGTCAAGAATCAAACCTTGTTTTAAATTGGGAAAAATACCATTTTATGGTTACAGAAGGCATTATTCTTGGACACCGTATTTCAAGTAAGGGGATTGAGGTTGACAGAGCAAAGGTAGAGGTAGTTGAAAAATTACCACCACCAACTAATGTTAAGGCAGTTAGGAGTTTCTTGGGTCATGTAGGATTTTATAGAAGATTTATAAAGGATTTTTCTAAGATTGCTAAACCATTGAGCAACCTATTAGTTGTTGATGTTCCTTTTGTCTTTGATTCTGATTGTCTGTATGCTTTTGAAACTCTGAAAGTAAACCTTACCTCTGCTCCCATTATAGCTCCTCTTGATTGAGATTTACCATTTGAATTGATGTGTGATGCCAGTGATTTTGCTATAGGGGCTGTTTTAGGACAGAGGCATGGTAAGCTTGTACATGTCATTTACTATACCAGTCGTGTGTTAAATGATGTTCAAAAGAATTACACAACTACAGAAAAAAGAATTATTAGCTATTGTGTATGCTGTTGATAAGTTTAGGTCCTATTTACTTGGTTCTAATGTTATTGTTTATACTGACCATGCTGCTTTGAAGTACCTTCTAACCAAACAAGATTCTAAACCAAGATTAATCAGATGGGTGTTGCTCCTTCAGGAGTTTGATATTGAGATAAAAGACAGGAAAGGGTCAAAAAATTAAGTAGCTGACCATCTCTCCAAAATTGAGCCTGAAGCAGGAGTACAACCACCCACGGCTGTGACTGACGTTTCCAGATGGGCAATTGTTCTTCATTCAGCAGGCCCCATGGTTTGCAGACATTGCAAATTATAAGGCCATGAACTTTATCCCAAGGGAGTACAGTAGGCAACAAGTAAAAAAGCTATTAACTGATGCCAAGTACTACATTTGGGAGGAACCAAACCTGTTTAAAAGGTGTTCAGATGGTATCATCCGGAGATGTGTCCCAGATGAAGAAACACACTAGATTCTTTGGCACTGTCATGGTTCTGATTATGGAGGCCACTTTGGTTGTGAAAGGAAAGCTACAAAGGTCCTTCAGAGCGGGTTTTACTGGCCGACTCTCTTCAGAGATTCAAGAGATTTCGTGAAGTACTGTGATAGATGTGCAAAGGCCACGAATCTCCCTACCAACCATGAAATGCCACAGTAGGGGATTCTTGAGGTTGAATTGTTTGATGTGTGGGGTATTGATTTCATGGGACCTTTCCCACCCTCACATTCAAATAACTATATTCTAGTGGCAGTTGACTATATGTCCAAGTGGGTAGAAGCTGTGGCTCTACCCACAAATGATGCCAAGGTGATCATGAGCTTTCTTCAGAGATATATCTTTAACCAGTTTGGTGTCCCAAGGATACTCATTAGTGATGGAGGAAGTCACTTCTGTAACAGACAGCTGGACTCTCTTCTGCAGAGATATAGAGTCCATCATAAGGTGGCAATCCCCTATCACCCTCAGACAAGTGGACAGGTTGAAGTTTCCAACAGGGAACTTAAGAGGATTCTAGAGAAGACCGTCAGTGTTTCAAGAAAGGACTGGTCTAGGAAGCTTGATGATGCTCTCTGGGCATACCGGACAACATACAAGACTCCCATTGGCATGTCCCCTTATTAGTTGGTCTATGGAAAAGCCTGTCACTTGCCAGTTGAGCTGGAGCACAAAGCTTACTGGCAATCAGGTATCTGAATCTTGATTCAGAAGCTGCAGAAATTAAGCGAATGCTTAAGCTGAATGAGCTTGATGAATTCAGATATTCAGCCTATGAGAATGCCAAGCTCTATAAGGAGAGAACCAAGCTACTGCATGACAAGAAGATTGCCATCAGAGTCTTTGAGCCAGGCCAGAGAGTGTTTCTATACAATTCAAGGCTCAAATTCTTTCTCGGAAAGCTGAAATCCCGGTAGTCAGGATCATTTGTGGTTACCAGAGCTTCACCATATGGTCATGTGGAAATACAGGAAGAGAATTCTGACAGGAAGTTTACAGTGAATGGCCAGAGGTTGAAGCACTATTTTGGAGGTGAGATTGATCGCCAGAGGTCCACTCATCTGCTGAACTAGCAGAATTGACCGTCAAGCTAATGACGTTAAAGAAGCACTTGTCGGGAGGCAACCCGATAATCTCGTATCCTTAGTTATTTTTCGTAGTAGTAGTTTTCTTACTTATTTAAGTTTTATTGAATTTTTACTGTTTTACTGATCATGCAGCTATTTTATCACAGGAACCAAACACCTCAGGCTATAATTCAAAAAAAAAAAAATGCACACGACGCGCAAGCGTCGCTGACGCGTACGCGTCATATGTGTGTGCGTCAAAAAAAATAAAAGTGAACAGAGAGTTGCGAAGGAGTGGCGCTGGAACGATGCCCTACGTACAAACCAGACCACGTGTACGCGTACCCCATGCGTGCACGTCGTTTGCAATTTTAGCCATCCACGCGTGCGCGTCACTGACACGTACGCGTGGCCTTGAAAATCGGCGTAAATGGGTGTTTTGGCAGAGAGTTGTGCTGGCTTGGGGCTGGAAGTGTGCCATTTGCACAAAATTTGGTCACGCGGATGCGTCATCGACGCGTGCGCGTCCTTTTCAGAAACGGCCAGCCACGCGTACGCGTGCATGACACGCACGCATCACATGGGAATCTTAGTTCCCCAGCCATGCGAACAGAGAGTTGTGTGTGCACACAGCTGGCTTCGCGTGAATCGCACAAAACCAAAAGCACGCAGACGCGTGCCTGACGCTCACGCATCATTAAAGAAAAATCGCGACCTACGCGTACGCGTGCCGTACGCGTACGCGTCGCCTGCGCCGCACACCTCCACTAGTTCGCCGCCAGTTTTTAATTTGTATTCTCTCTCTCCCAAATCCTAATTCTCTCTTGTTCTTTTATCCTTTTATTCTTCTTACCTCATACCCTTTATTTTTGTTTTTAGTTCTTCTTTGCTTGAGGACAAGCAAACCTTTAAGTTTGGTGTTGACGCTTCGCTTGTGGGTTTTCTTTTTATTTTTGTGGCACCAAAGGGAGGCGAATCATCTTCACGAAGGAGCACAACCTGAAGAATAAAAAGACCGCTAGGATAACTAAGGTGGTTAAGTTCCTTCCATTTTTTATTCCTTCCCGCTTTTACTATGCTATGTTCCAGTTTTCTGCTCTTTTGCTTTGTTTGTTGCATGATCCTTTATTAGTTAGAATCCTAGGTCTAGTTTAGTTTTCTCTTAATTGCTTTAATTCTGAAAAGATGTCTCATGTATTACTCACTGAGCTTGAATGCAAATCAAAAATACAAAAGTGAGGTATTGCATGAGAAAGTGAGTTTATATTGAAGAATAGTCTTGTTTACTTAAATGTGGTGGTATTTTCTGTGATTCTGAATGCATGACATGAACAGTGCATATTTAAATTTGAATCAAAGAATGTTGATATACAAGGAACGGGAATTTAGAGAATTATTATGATTTCTCTGAAATTAATGAAAGTTTAATCCTTGAAGCAAAAGAAACAGCAAAAGAAAAATAAGAGCAAGGTCCAAGGCTCTGAGCATCAATGACTAGGGAGGTCAGACATGATTAAAAGCTCAAAGAGTTGTTTCCCTAGTCACATTCTTGTGGTGTTCTTGTGTCGAGTAATCCTTGAGACAAAACATTTAGAGTCAAGATCAATTGCAGAGTACGCCACAGGCTCTGAGCACCACTGTCTGGGAGTAACTGAAAAAAAATAAAAATAATTTAAAAAATAAAAAAAATAAAAAAATATTTAGAACTTAAAGAGAGTTCCCCAGTTAAGTGCTTGTGGTGTTTCTGTGTCAAGTAAAACTTGAGACAAAACATTTAAAGTCACGGCTAGGCTCAAGGTGCAAAGCACCAAAGAAAAATTACTGTGTTCAAGGGTTAAATCGAGTTACAAAAGATCAGAGAGTTCATAATATGACAGTAATATTCTTCTGATTCAAAGGAGAGTGAGATGCCAAAACTATTCAGGATTGTAGTTGTAAACCCACTATAAGAAGAGACATGAACTTAATTGAACTCTCATTCTCATGCAAATTCACATCCTAAGCTTATATTAGTTCTGGTTGCTTGAGGACAAGCAACAATTCAAGTTTGGTGTTGTGACGCGTGAGCATCTTTCCTATTTTTCCTAGTGAATTTGCATTTAAATTGTTGAGTTTAATAAAGAATTAATTATCTTTTAGCCAATATGGATGCTACTTTGAGTCTCTTGCAATTTTGTTTATTTTAGGTAGCATTCGGCGAAATTTGATGGAGTTTCTGTAGCACAATAATCAAAGGAGATGGCAGCGAGGAGCGACACGTACGCGTGACTGACGCGTGCGCGTGATTTGGAGCTTTCCATGGCGACGCGTGCGCGTGACAGACGCGTACGCGTGATTTGAAGATTTGCTCAGTGACACGTACACATGAATGACGCATACGCGTGACACGCGAAAAAGACCATCGACGCGTACGCGTGACTGACGCGTATGCATGACATGCGCCACGTGCAGAAAACGCAGAAAAAAATGCTGGTGGCGATTTCTGGGCTGTTTTGACCCAGTTTCCAGCCCAGAAAACACAGATTAGAAGTTGTAGAATGTACAAAACAAGTGGTCCCCACCCATCAGCTGAAGACTTGTTAATTAATTCAAATTTAAATTCAAATATTAATTTTAGAAAAAGATATTATTTTAATTTTAGATATTAGATTTTAAATTTATTAGGATTAGATATAAAAGGAGAAAACTTTTCTTCCCTAAGGGAGACTCCCAATTCTATACAAATTTACATTCTATAATCCACAGTTTTCTTCTCTGAACCATGGGCAACTAAACCTCCACTGTTAAGGTTAGGAGCTCTGTCTATTTGTATAGATTGATTTTATTGCTTTTTCTATTTTAATTTATGTATGGATTTATAATTTAAGAATTGTTTTCGCTCTTTATCTTATGAATTTGGGTGGAACAGAAGTATGACCCTCTTTCTATTTGAGTTCTTGTATAACTTGGAAAAGCTCTTTACTTGAACAATAGCTTGAAAACATATTCTCCTAAATTTTAATTATCTGAATTTAACAGGATACGTGACATATAATCCTTTTATTTTTCGGTAATTAGAATTTTTGTGGCATATAAACTGGAATTTGATCATGCAGCTTCTAATTGGAATTAATTGACCAAGGAATTGGCAGTTAATGAATTTTAGAGGAGACTAGAAAGGTCTAAGGAATTAGGGTCTAGTCACATATAGTTTTCCATAAATTAAATTCTACACGATTAAAATAGTTAGTAAGAAAAGTTAATCCGGAAAAATAGATAACTCTGAAACCTTAACTGCCTTCTCTATATTTTATTCTCAACCTATTTACTTTACTATTTTACTTTATGCACGATTGTTTAATGCTCTTTGAATATTCAAACACTCTTTTCTGTTTGTTTAACTAAGCCAATCAATCAATCATTGTTGCTTGATCCATCAATCCTCGTGGGATCGACCCTTACTCACGTAAGGTATTACTTGGTACGACCCGGTACACTTGCCGGATAGTTTGTGATTAGAAATTCCGCACCAGACATAATGGAGCATCTATCAATTCACTTGGCATATGAGGCACGTGTTTATGGACTAGCTTAGTATAAGTGGATATATCCATTTGAGCGTGAAATAGGAACGTATAAGAGATCAGTGAAGAATCGGGTTAGAGTAGAGGGTTCAATTTGTCAAGCATACATGGCTAGAGAGACATCAAGTTATTATTCTTTTTCTTTGAGCCACATGTAATATCTAAGAGAACAAGGCCGAATCGGAATGATGATGGTGGTGAAAGTTCATCTGAGCCTACCCTTTCTATTTTTGATCAATCGGGTGTTTCTGGGGGAGGCAACAAAGACAGGTGGTTGACTAGTATGGAAATGAAAGCCGCTCACTTACATATCTTATTGAATTGTCCTGAAGTCAATACATTTAGAAGTCAATACGAGCAGATCCATGGGAGCATTAATTCTTTATCCAACTTTCCATCATGGTTCCATGATCATGTAATTTATTACATTTTGTTGACTATACCAAAATATGTCAAAGTAAATCTTGTTTTTTTAAATACTAGATTTTGTTTGACAAAATCAGGTAAAAAATCCAGTAATGGTATAACTTGTCTTCATCTATTGAGTTTAGCATTCGGTCCAAAAACTAGGGCCACGAGTGTTGGTATGTTCAAGGTCAATGGGTATAGATTTCATACTCCTAAGCATGTATGGGAAAGAAGACAAATAATACCGGTATATATGTTAAAGGTGATGGAGGGAATGATGCATCTGACTGGTACGACACTCTTAAAGAGATTTTGATGGCTGAATATCCAAGTCATGTTAGTTTGAGAGTCACCTTGTTTTACTGTGAGTGGTATAATCCTACTAGGCCTCGAGGAATGCGTAGACACAAAGACTACAAAATATTTGAAGTATTACCCACTAGGATATATGGGAGTTACGATCCATTCATCCTTGTGCAAAAAGCTAGACAAGTGTATTACATGCTATATCCACAAGGCTGTAAGTCTAATTGGAAGGTTGTGATTACATGTAAACCATGAAAAATAATGGAAGAGGTACAAAATGAATCTGAAACCGAGGTGTATTGATAAAGCCCAATTTTGAGGTTTATCTTGTGTTAAATTCAGGGGATTTTATCAACTTATCTCACATTTATTCAATGAAATAGCATGGTTTTGTGAGCTTCTCCTAATTTGTGCTTAATTCCATTCGATGCCTTAATATATTTGTTAAGTGATTTCAGATTTAGAAAGCAAAGATTGGGTTGAAGAAATGAAGAAAAAGCATACAAAAATGGAGAATTCATGAAGAAATGGGATTTTGGTGATCTGCCCAGCGACGCGTGTACGTGGCCCACGCGTGCGCGTGGGAAAGAAATCTCCCAGCGACACGTACCATGACCAACGCGTGCGCATGACATGGAAAGTTGCCAGTGACGCATACGCGTGACCCATGAGTACGTGTGACAAGCGGCACGTGACCTCATTAAAGGCAAAATGCTGGGGGCGATTTCTGAGCTCAAAGAGGGCCAAATCCAACTCATTTCTGATGCTTTTAAACCCAAGAATTGTAAGGTAATGAAGGGAGAGTAGTCATAGTTCAGTTTTCATCATGTTTTAGGTTAGAATTCTGGAGAGAGAAACTCTACCTTCTCTCTAGAATTTAGGGTAGTTTAGGTTAAATTTCTTTAGATCCAACTTTTAATTCTTGTTTTTATTTCAATTCTCTTTATATTTTATTGTTCTATTGTCTTAATGTTCTTAGTTTTTTTTTTGTTAATTTCTAATTTGCTCTCTTTTATGTTTATGAACCCTTGTTGGATTTGGATTTCCTCTAATGCAATTTTATGTTTCCATGTCTTTTTATGTTTATTTTAGTTGCAATTGTTGATTTCTTGCTTATGTTAGTTTTAGCTTTTATTAATTCTTGCATTTTGTGATGTTTACTTTTATTGCACTCTAGGTGTTTGATAAAATGCTTTCACTAGTTATAGAATAGGTTTTTTCACTCTTGGCCCAGGCTAAGGGAATTGAGTGACCTTGTGTCATTGGGTCTCATTGAATTGGTGATTTGAGAACCCTTAGTGGTCAATTTGATACCCATTAACGCTAGCCTACTACTAAGTCAATTAGTAGCAAGGTTGGAACTTATGGGTTGACGTTGATCAAGCCTATTTGACGTACTTCAAGTATAGAAGTAGACTTGATGGGTTGGTCCCTCATAATTGTCAATACATGGTTTGTAGACAAGGATGGTGATCTCAATTTTCATGCCTGGCCAAGAGTTCTTTTCCTTCCCTTTATTAGTTAATTGTCATTTACTTTCTTGCAATTTATATTTCCTGGTTATTTCAAATCAAACTCCCTTGCCCCTTCATAGCCAGTAATTGATCACTTCATTGCAATTCCTTGTGAGACGACCCAAGGTTTAAATACTTCGGTTTATTTATATTGGAGTTTGTACATGTGACAACCATATTAAAACTTTGATTGTATGTTGTTTGTTGGTTGGGAACTATACTAGCAACGGAATTATTTTATGAAAATTCCTAACTGACGAAAACCCTCACATCAAGTTTTTGGCGCCGTTGCCGGGGAATTGCAATGGTGTTATATTATTAGCTATTGTGAATATTCCTCTTTTGGTTATTTCTTAGTTTTGCTAGTAGTTAGGAGTTTGTTTTCTTTATTTCTTATTAGTTTTTATCTTTGTTTTTTCTTTTTACTATGAATTCTTATCACTTTGGCTATGAGTGTAATTATAACTATGTTGTAGGAAATGGGAATTTCAATGACAACATGCATCAAGGATGGAACAATCAAAGATGGGAGGAGCCTCAAGGATTTGATCACCCTTCTTGGCAGCAACCTTCCCAATTGTACTATGAGCAAGAGTCATTCCATGATGCATACCAAGACAATGGCTATGGTGGACCTCCTTGTGATTACCAACAACCCCCACCATGTGCCTATGAATCCCCTCCTCAATATAGCCCTCAACCATCATACTCACAAGTCCCATACCACCAAACACCTCCATATGACCATAACTCATATCCACCATTCTAACCACCATATGAACCACACTTAGAGCCACCACATTTCCAACACCAATACTCCCAAGAACCACCATTTCCTCATACACCACCTTAAGACTTTCACCAATGTAAACCACCTTCCAACTATGACACTCTTCCTCCAAACAACGAACCCTCTCTTCCACCACCTCCTTCAATGGATGAAGCTCTCCCTGCCTTCATGCTAGAACAACAAAGGGATATTAGCTCTTATATCCAAAGGCAAGAAGAGAGGAAAAAGGAGCTAAAGAAGCTAGAAGTCATGGTTGCTACCATGGCGGAAGCCATTGATAACATGGCCTTCCACCTAAGCTTATACGATCAAGGCACTCCCATTGTTGAATGTGGAGAAGCAACCAAAGAGTATAGTGAGGGAGTGAACTTGAAGCTTCAAGGTAAAGAAGGGGAGTTAAAGCAAGAAGTGCAACAAGGGAAAGAAGTAGAGATAAATGGACCAAAGAAAGTGGTTGAAGATTTAGGAGATGTTGAATGCAAAGAGGAATCTCAAGTTAAAGAGCCTTCTTCCATGGAGCATGAAATTGATGTTGAAGAGGCTAGTGCACAACCTCCAAGGCATAATGTGATTAAAGAAATGGAAGAAATAGGGCAAGCACCAAGTTCCCCTATCTATGATGATTCTGCATCAACATGTGATCCTTTTGAGTTTGATGAATCCTTCCCATTGAACTTAGAATTGATGTTGAGGTAGATTTCACTCAACCTCCAAGATATGATTTAAGTGATGAGGAAGAGCTAGAGGGCATTGGTGAAGAAGAATGTGAACTTGAGGAAGCTTGGCAAGAGGTAGAGCTTGAAGAACCTTGTCAAGTGGTGGAAGCCCCTAGAAGAGGATGGACGGGAGGTGAATTCACCTTGTCAAGATCATTGAAAACTCCTCCACCTAAGTTACCATCTAATCCTTCATTTGAGTGGGTAAAACTCATAACTCTTAGCTTTATTATCCCACTCGAATTTGGCTTGCTTGAAACGGATGGCCAACTTAGGGCGCTTTGTGGAATGAAGCATAAGAGGAGGATGTTTAGTGGTTGGCGGTATAAATCTAGGCTCATTATGGTTGAAGCATCAAGGAGTAGATGCAAAGGTGGGACTAGCGCTTAATTGTATGAATCTAGGAGGAGAATTTGGTGCTCTAATGAGAATTCTATGTGCCTAGCACCCGAATGGAACAATGAGGATCAATTAGAAGATGGGTGTGAAAATAAGATATGGGATCCCGAATCACAACATGAAAGCCAATTTTGGGAGCTCATATCTTGGGAAGAACTTCACCCAAGTTTGGTGAAGTCGGTTGGAAATTCTGACAACCGTGTGAGGAGCAAGCATCCTTGGAAATTCAAGGATGAGTACAAGCATAAACCACCTTGACAAGGAGCCTCCCAATTGTCCAACTTAATGAGAATAAATAAAAGTGCTAGGTGGGAGACACCCCACCATGGTAAACTCTTTCCATTCTTTTGTATATATAATCAATGAACGAGTTGAGTTGCCATTGTTAGGTAGTTTTCTTCTTTGCATATTCTTGTTTTAGTGTTTTGGTTGTTAGTTTGTTTGATTAGATTTATGCCTTAAGTTGTAGGTTAGTGGTTTTTGAATTGCATTTTGCTTGAAGTGCAAGTTTTGTTTGTTTCATCTTTGAAAATTTTTCAAAAACTAAAAGATTTTTGTTAAATTTAAATTTTGGTTGATTTAGAATGTTTATAGGTTAAGAGAGTGTTAAATTCTGTTTTTAGGCTTCATTGAAAAAAAAAGGGGGCGTTCCACGCATTGGTGTGGACGACGTGTACGCGTCACTGGTCTTTTTCGCACACTCACGCATGAGCATGAGCGACGCGTACGCGTCGAAATATTGATGTTGGAACTCCTGGTACAAAAGCTAGAGAGTTGCGCTGGAGTGGTGTTGCGTTTGTGCGAAGAGCACGATTGACGCCCACGCCTACGAATGACTGATGCGTATGCGTCGCCCTCTCTTTTCTGCATATCACGCGTACGCGTGGGGGACACTTATGTGTCACTTGCCTCCCCTGCTTTTCGTGTGCATGCGTGGCCCTTGCGCGCGTCACCTTTGTGCCCTGTTTCTCCCCTGTTTCTTCTCCTTTCTTCTCCTTTCTTCTTCCATCTTCTCTCCTTTCTTCTTCTCTCTTCTTCCTTTCTTACTTTCTTCTTCTCCAAAAGTCCACTCCTTATTTTTCTTATTTTTCATTTTCTTTTGTATATTACATTTGCTTATTTTCATTCATTGCACTTTAATTTTGTTTTTTATAGTTTGTTCTTATTTTCTAAGTTTCTTATTTTAATATTGGTGTTAAATTTTTCTACTGAATTGTTGAGAATTTCTTGGATTATCTTGGTGCTTCTTGACTTGTTTGGTATTATTGGGTGATGAAATTTTTAGGTCAATGCTTAATCTTTTATGACTCTTGGACCCTTTGTGCATTGATATGAACTCATATTGTGTTTCATTACCCACTCTTTCCTATTTGAACTTGATGGTTCCGAGTGTTCTCTTCATGGCATTTATTTATGCTATGACTTTACTCTTGCATCAAGTATTAGTTGATATGCCCTTTACTTATATTGTTTTCTCACTTACATGTTGTAGCTACCATGTAGTTAAGAACCCTACTCTTATTTGGCATTAGTCCCACCTATATTCTACTTGCTTTGATATCTTTGTTGTGGGCGTAATTTTCTTTCTTTTTAGGCTGGCCACCAAGAAGGGAAAGGAAAAGCTTTCGAATGGGCAACAAGCAAGTCTATCCGCACAATCCTTTGAAGGAGCTCATCAGTTGTAGCAACCTGTCCACCGTGCTCTTCTTTGCATGTGATAAACCCCATTTTTAGGGTTTATCTTGTATGGATTTTGAGGGTTTTATCAATATTCTTTCACACTTATTCATAAAAATGCATGGTTTTGTGTTTCCTTCCCAATTTTGGCTTCATGGATGAAAACATGCCTTTTTTACACTAAATGTGTCATATTTGAATCCTCTTCTATTACCATTTGATGCCGTGATCTGTTTGTTAAGTGATTTCAGAGTTTATAGGGCAAGGATGAGGAAGGAAGCATGCATAAAGGGAGGGAGCATGGAAATTGGAGCTTTGGAGCTTAAGCAGCGACGCGTGCGCGCGCCTTACGCGTACGCGTGGATGCGCGCTACGGATCAGCGCGAAGAAGCCAAAGCTAGAAGCCGGCGCATTTGCATGGATGAGCTAGAATCTCATGGACGCGCACGCGTGCTTTACGCAAGCACGTGGATCGTAAAACCCAGGGACGCGCTCGCGTGCTGTACGCGTACGTGTCAATGCTGGCACGTGATTTTTAAGTGAAATCGTGCTTGGCGAATTCACAAAGGCTGTGGGGCCCAATCTAAACCAACTCTGGCGTCAAAACACTTAAGAGGACCAAGGGATGAAGGGATTCTCATTCATTAACACATTTAGATATTTTTAGTTAGTTTTTGGAGGTTACATTTTGTAGAGAGAGAAACTCTAGCTTCTCTCTAGGGTTTTGCTTCTCAATTTGGAATTCTCTTAGATCCATTGATGAGATCTATTTTCAATTCAATTCTATATTGTTTCAAGTTGTAGATCTAATTCTCCTACTCTCAATTTAGTTCTTGTTACTCAAGTTACTTGTGGATCTTAGATTTGGATTTTTTTACTTTGATTTTCATTAATGCTTGAGGAATTTTATGTTCATTGTTGCCAATTGTTTGATTGTTGTTAATCTCTTGTAGTGGATATCTTTGATTTCAAGTTTATTCTCAATTTTACAATGTTTTTCACCCTTGCTCTCTAAGTGTTTGAGAAAATGCCAACTTTAGCTATGGAGTACACTTTCCATTCTTGGCTTGGGGGTTGAGATATTGGAGACACTTGAATTATCATTGTCTTTTGTTGATTATCAATTGGAAATTTCTAATTGGTTTGAATGTCACTAAAGCTAGACTTTCCTAGGGTTAGACTAGGACTTGTGAACTCAAATTGATTACTTTCACTTGACTTTCCTTCATAGTAGAGGTTAACTAAGTGAAGCAATAATTAATTGTGGTCACAATTGATGGAGATGATAATGATAGGAAGTCCAATTCTCACTCCTAGCCAAGGCTTTTATATTGCTTGATTGTCATTCACACTATTAGCTTGTTCCTTTCTTGCATTAAACTCCAAAACACCAATACAACTTCTAACCAATGATGTACATCTTGGAGCACTCCTAGGGAGAACGACTCGGGACTAATACTCTCGGTTATTGATTTTGGATTGTGGTGACACAATTCTTTGTTTGATGTAGAATTGCGTGTCGGTTTAGACTATACTCACGAGTGGATTTATTGATAAATTCTACACCGGCATAAAATCTCTCATCAAAATGGCGCCGAAGACGGTTGATGAATCCATATTTGATGATGATTTTTGGTTGAAATTGAATGGATTTCATCATATAAACTTGCACTTATTCCACTAAATAGCATGCATTTAAACTTTCCTCCTAATTTGTGCTTGATTGTGAAAACATGCTCTTTTATGCCTAATTTGTTTAATTTTATTCCATTTACCTTCCATTCGATGCCTTGATGTTATTTGTGAGTGATTTCAGAGGTATAAGGCAGGAATGGCTTGGAGAAAATGGAAGAAGAGCATTCAAAGTAGAGGAAGCATGAAGAATCAAAGGAGAAGAGCTTAGCCTAGTGTGCGTACGCATAGACTTACGTGCATACGCACAGCCATGAAATCAGAGCCACGTGTGCGCGTGATCCGTATCATGCGCGTCGCGCGTTCCATTCAAGCATCGCCTAGTGTGCGGACACACATGTCTGTGCGGACACACACGTCTGTGCGTCCGCACAGGTGGACACACACGTAGAGTGTGCGGACACACACGTCTGTGCGTCCGCACAGGTGGACACACATGCCTTCATTAAAATCTCATGTGACTCCTGATTTTGGTGGTTTTGGAGGCCCATTTCTGAAGCTCTTTAGCTCATAAGGAAGGGAAAATGAAGACCATACCATAACATAACATTAGTGTAGCTTAGGAGTAGTAGTAAATAGCTTTAGTATAGTTTTTTCATTAAGTTTTTCATCATCTTCTCTACTAGGGTTTATACTAGGGATTTTATATTCAAGTGCCATTTCCATTTTGATCTTGGATTTTGCTAATTTCCATTGTAAGTATCTCTTTGTCACTACTCTTTATAGTTACATTGTTCTTACTCTTTCTTATAATTCAAGTTATAGTTCAATTTCACTTCTCTCTTGCAATTTCTATTTCTTGTTGATGAATTTGATGTTTGATGATTGTTACATGCTTTCTTGAGTCTTTATTGTTGATTGAGATCATTTGTTGCTTTTGGTTTCAAGCTTTTTCTCATTTTTTCCATGTTTAAGGTTTTTGCCCACCAAATATTTGACAAAATGCCAAGTATGATTTTGGGCTAGTTTTCTATCTCTTGACTTGGGAAAAGTGAGTTATTGGGTTCCTAGAGTTGGAATGTCTAACATTTAGTGTCAATTTTGGATTGTTAATTGTTCTTGTTCCCACTAACGCTATGTTGTTGCTAAGGTAATTAGCAAGCAATTTAGGATTTGTGGGTTAAGAACACTTATGCTCATTTAACTTACTCTCCGATGTGAGGGTTGATCAAGTGAGATTAATCCATTTTAGTTGTCATAGTTGTGGTTCCAACAAGGAAAGGACCCTTAGCTCACTCCAAGCCAAGACACCTTTTACGCTTCAATTTCTTCATACACATTTACATTAGTTCCTTTTATACTTTACTTGTCTATATTGCATAGTTACTTCATTAATTCCTTTATTAGTTCATTTATTATAATTTTGCATGTTCTTTTATTGCTTTATATGTTTATCTCTTTATTGAAAACCCCATGATCTTCACAACCAAGATTGCACACTCATTGGTCTCAAGTGTCCTTGGGAGACGACCCGGGAATTGAAACTCCCGAAATTGAATTGGTTATGAATTGTGACATATCCTTTGAACTAAACATTTAACTTGGGGATTAATCATTGGTCTAGGCTATACTTTCAACGATAGAATTCTAATTTGTGAAAACCTAGATCGACGTGCAATTGCCACGCATCAATGGTGCAATCTTTAAGTGTGGAGAGGTCGAGGACCGATCTCCGTGGGTAACTACTTCCTTTTTCCAACACCAATTCTTAATTTTTCTTTGTTAGTTAGTTGTTGCATTGCATGATAGGTCACATTATAGTTAGAGTTTTCATATATTCTACCCATTTTTATGTTAGGACTACTTGGTTAGAGTGATGATTTCCTTTCCAAGAAAACTGTTTTAGGGCACCCTACGAATTTAAAAAAAAAATTGTGAACTTGCTTGAAGGAATTAATTTTGGAACATGGTTTTTGAGCTAAGAACACACAAGAATGTGAGTTTTGAGCCCAATTGTGTGGTTACATCATATAACCACTTATTTCCGTTCTTGTGTGTATTATTCTCTTTCTATGATTGTAATCTTTGATTTGTTTAATTCTTTATTCCCATTATTCCATGTATACATGCATTTATATAATTGAGGCCATCATTTCATTTAGCTCACTTACCTAAATAGCCTACCTTTCATCAACCATTGTTAGCCAATTTTGAGCCTATTCAATCCCTTTTATTCTTAATTTTAGCACATTATTACCCCTAAGTGAAAAATAATAAATGTCCCTTAATTTGGATCTTTGATTAGCTTAGGTTAGTGAGGGTGTGTATCATTTGGGTATGGGAAACTTGGGAACATTGGTTGAGGTAAAAGTGTATTTTGTATTTTTGATGAAAATCATGGGATTGGATACATATTCATGCACTAAATGTTTCAACCATATGCATTGATACTCTTGTATATATTTTATCTTTAAAAAAGAACATAGAAAAAAAGAAGAAAAAGAAAACAAAAATAAAAAAAATGTAGAAAAAATAGAAAAATAAAAGAGAAAAATATATAGAAAAAGGAAGCAATAAAAAGTGGATAAAAATGCCCCAAAGTAAAGTAATAATAACAATGCATATGGAATGTGAATTAAAGAGAATGCATGAGTATGTGGAAAAAAGTGAGAATCATGGGTAGCTAGGTATTGTATTAGAATTGTATAGGTTGTTATATGTGTTTGGTGCGAGCTTAGGTTAATCAAAGATTCAAATTTCAAGCTCATTTGACCATATGCATCCTTACCTTTACCCTAGTCCCATTACAACCTATGAATAAGTCCTCATGATAAATGTAAGCATGCATTGAATAATTGTTGATTGTTAGATGAGAAACAAATCTTGGAAACCATGATTAGAGGAGAATTGAGTGAATCAACCCTATACACTTGAGCGACTAGAGCAGATACACTTCCGGTGAGGGATCGATACTTAATTCCTTGTTCCCTGCTTTCACGAGCTTTCTTTTTGCAAGTTTGTATATACCTCATTTTTTATATTTGAATTGGTAGAGTTTATGAAACGTCATATGATCTCAGCCCTACTTGTTCATATATTTTCTTGAAGATTGATTTACTTTTAACCAAGTAGGTAGAAGCATCTTGCATTTAGTTGCATGCATGTAGATAGGTTCATATAGTTCATTTGCATTGAATAAATGTTCATACCCCATTTCTAGTCTTTCTTGGTTTAGCATGAGGACATGCTTAGTTTAAGTGTGGGGAGGTTTGATAAACCCCAATTTTGTGGTTTATCTTGTGTTAAATTCAGGGGATTTTATCAACTTATCTCACATTTATTCAATGAAATGAACTTCTCCTAATTTGTGCTTAAAAGTAAAAACATGCTTTTTAGGCCTTAAAATGGATAATTTTAATTCACTTTAATTCCATTCGATGCCTTGATATGTTTGTTAAGTCATTTCAAATTTAGAAGGCAAAGATTGGGTTGAAGAAATGAAGAAAAAGCATGCAAAAATGGAGAATTTATGAACAAATTGGATTTTGGTGATCTGCCCAGCGACACGTGTATGTGGCCCACGCGTGCGCATGGGAAGGAAATCTCCCAGTGACGCGTACGCGTGATAGACACGTGCGCGTGACAAGGAGAGTTGACAGTGATGCGTATGCGTGACCCATGCGTATGCGTGACAAGTGGCACGTGACCTCATTAAAGGCAAAACGCTGGGGGCGATGTCTTAGCTTAAAGATGCCCAAATCCAACTCATTTCTGGTGCTTTTGAACCCAAGAATTGTAAGGAAATGAGGGGGGGATAGTTATAGTTTAGTTTTCATCATGTTTTAGGTTAGAATTCTAGAGAGAGAAGGTTTTTAAATTTCCTTAGATCCAACTTTTCATTCTTGTTTTTATTTTAATTCTGTTTATATTTTATTGTTCTATTGTCTTAATCTTCTTATTTTTTCTTGTTAATTTCTTATTTGCTCTCTTTTATGTTTATGAACCCTTGTTAGATTTGGATTTCCTCTCATGCAATTTTATGTTTACATGTCTTTTTATGTTTATTTTAGTTGCAATTGTTGATTTCTCCCTTATGTTAGTTATAGCTTTTATTAATTCTTGCATTTTGTGATGTTTACTTTTATTACACTCTAGGTGTTAGATAAAATGCTTTCACTAGTTATAGAGTACTTTTGTTCACTCATTGAATTGGTGATTTAAGAACCCTCAGTGGTCAATTTGATACCCATGAATGCTAGCCTACTACTAAGTCAATTAGTAGCTAGGTTGGGACTTATGGGTTAATGTTGATCAAGCCTATTTGACGTACTTCAAGTATAAAAGTAGACTTGATGGGTTGGTCCCTCATAATTATCAATACATGGTTTGTAGACAAGGATGGTGATCTCAATTTTCATGCTTGGCCAAGAATTCTTTTCCTTCCCTTTATTAGTTAATTGTCATTTACTTTCTTGCAATTTACATTTCCTGCTTATTTCAAATCAAACCCTCTTGCCCCTTCATAGCCAATAATTGATCACTTTATTGTAATTCCTTGTGAGATGACCCAATGTTTAAATACTTCTTTATATTGGGGTTTGTACATGTGACAACCACATTAAAACTTTGATTGAGTGTTCTTTTTTGGTTGGGAACTACACTAGCAACAGAATTATTTTGTGAAATTTCCTAACTGACGAAAACCCTCACATCATGTATCAGAGTGATAACCCTCCACATGCTGGGATCATTTCAGAAACCGAGTTTCCACCATCATTAGCATCTATGTCATGTGATATGATACAACTTCAAGTAGCTGACCTCCAGGTTCCTAATGTAAATATTGAGGAGGACGATGACATTGATGGTGTGTGCGGTTGGGGGAATTATAAATAATTTCTAGAAATTTAACGATGGAAATATCATATTCTCATATTTGGTTCAAAATTTGAAAAGCTATTCTCAAGTAAGTTTGATTCTAGGAATCAAAATACCATCATTTCAATTCCCACCTTTCCCTTGGGTATATTTGATTTCCATGGGAATGAAATCTTTGTAACAAACTAATACTTGAACCACATACACCTTGAGGTCTATGATGACGATGATGCTTACATTGATGATGATGGAAGTTTAAAATTCTCAGATTAAGGTTTTAGTTGTAAATTCTTAGTTTTCAAATCTGTTAATTTATTTTAATTCATATTTCGTAATTTTTTGTTTCGGTTATGTTATGGATAATAACTTGCTTATTTCAATGTGTACAGGATATGGTTGGTAGAGACAGAGATCACGGTCGTGGCCGTGGCTGAGGTCGAAAAGGGAGGCCTAGGATTTTTACCGGTCACCACCTTGACTTGCATGCGGATCCATACACTCTCGTTGGGTTATCATTAGGCACGACTGCTCCGACCAATGGGAGACTGCCACCTATTGCTACTACTATCCCCTCTCGTCAGGAGCCTTAGATACACATGATGCCTTCTCCGGGTGTGCCAAGATTATGCACTCACATGGTGTGCAGAGTGGTCCAGTTATTGTAGCTCCCAGTTGAGCAGGATCTTGTGGGAAAAGACAAACCACATCTAATGGTACCCAAGATACTCAGGGTCAAGGAACATCCACTGCCACTGGTCACTCCAGCGCACGTGCTCTCAAGCGTAGATATGATGGTGCCAAATGGTTTGTTATTTGCTTTATATTTTATGAATAGCATGTCTCATTTTTACTAAGTAATATGTCCTTGTCATTTTTTTTTTGTTTTTGATGTAGTTGGCACCGACCTAAGCCTAGCTTGAGGCATATTTCTCAGGTTTTTAAGGAAAATTATAACAAGCCTTGGTTGAGTTTTGATGAGGCAGATGATGATACTCAAAAAATATTGTGGACAGAGTGGAGGGTAAAATATTGTGGACAGAGTGGACAGAGTGGAGAGTTTTGTATTGTAAGGTACATTGATTAATTTGAGTAGGATGAGCTATAAGAATAATTTCAACCTCCTGTAGCGGAAAAAGTATTATTCCCTCTTTTTCGAACCCTGTGTAAACATAATTAGAGTTAAAAAGCCACCACAGATTGAAAGCAGTACTTCTTGCAGAATTTTAGTGTGACCAAAATTTCACAGCTAATCCAAGACTCTTATGCTATGCATGAACTAGTCTTGGAACTTGGTAATTTCTATATACACTTTTTCGTTTATACTTTTCTTACCAGGAAGACATCTAAATTAGTTCTGTGGGCATTCAATGTTAAAATATATAGGTTGTTGTGATAAGATCTTTGAATTAGTTAAAAGAAACTAGTTTTATTGTTACTTGCAAGATTGCCCGTTTCAAGTATGAGTCAAGTTCAGAAGCAAAAAATCAGGTTATGGATCTATTATAGGAATACTCGATTTTTTGTACTTAATGTACCTATTAGTTCTTGGTGCTTTGGCTACTACTTTACTATGTTTTCATAAATAACACTTATCCTTTGAAATTATTATATAGCTAAGATATTTGGAGTTAAATATGCTTTACATTACATATACGTTTTCTTGAAAATAATTAGTTTCTGCTTTTATTGTCAGTCACATGTTTATTTTTCCAATATTTTTTATGTCTTCATCTTTTTAAAATTGGTTCTTTCTTGAAGAATTTAATTATATGATCAGAATGCGATAATGTCCTATCCTCTAGGGACTTAATTCTGTGTAGTTCATTGAATATATTATTTTGTAAATTGTTATTTTTATTAACAATATGGTTGCTTTCTATATGAAGAATGACTTTTGCACAGAAACCTCTGTGTATCAGATTTATGATATAATCTGAAAAAGTAGATATCAATATTAAGGTCTGATAAAACTTGAATAAAGAGATTTTATTGATACATGGCTTTAAGTATATACATCATCAATCGCTTAGTTCAGTACACCATCAATTGTACACCCATATTTGTTGATAATTTGGTTATATTATGTAGAATTATTCGCTTCGAAGACCATCACGTATGGATGAGTTTTTGAGCACACTCATACTCGCAAAGTGGATAGAACTCAATGGGTTAATGAACACTCCCGAAAGACAAAGGTAACTTACCTTTATTCATTGTAACTATTTTTTTCACATATCCCGTTAGCTTTTGCATTATTGATACTTATAGTAATTTATCAATCATTTCTCCTCATTGTAGGATATATTTTAAGTGCGTATCTTTTAGGCTGAGCAAGAGCGGCAGACTGCTATAGAGGCTGGTGTAACTGATCCACCGCCTGTCTATGAGAAAAGTATATGGATTGAGATAGTGGGTAGAAAATGGAAAGGTAGGGTATATGGCATGGGTGAGGTAAGAGACTCTTCCATGGTGCGACCTCGAGTTGATGGGCTAACCACGACCACCAGCATTGATGTTTTGGATCTTAGAGAACGAATCGCAATACTCAATAGGGAAGTTGAGCAACATGCCGCTAAATATAGAGAGCTTGAAGACCGCTACCAAAGGGAGAAAAGAGAGTGGCAACAGATTGTTGAATCCTTGCGTGAGGATCTCAGCACCAGTAACTCACAGATGGATCAGTTTAGTCATCAATTGAGCAGCTTAACTGAGTATGTGAGGGCCATGGGTCCTAGTAGTTCTGGATCACGTGTTCTCCCACCTCCTCCTTTTACTCTTCCAAGCTCTCAGAAAATCACAAGTCCAGGTAGAAAACTCCCACTGATTCTGCAGCGTCCAGGATAACCACAGAGTTCTCAAAAAGGAGAACGATTCTGATGATCTTGATGACTCGGATAATTATTTAGACGAGTATGAGTAGGTTATTTACTTTACTTTGAATATTTTGCATTATTAGTGGATTGCAATTTAAATGAATATAACTCTAAGTTTAGTTATTTATCTTGTCTTGATCCTTTATGTTAGAAGATTATTTTGATAAGTTTGTAAACTCATTATCTAATATTTAGTATAAATTTTATTTTTATATTTAAAATTTTATTTGTCTTGTTATATAATATTTTGTATAAATTTTATTTCTATATTTAAAAGTTTATTTGCATTAATTGTTTACTATTTTTCAAATAGAAAAGATAATTAAAAAATATAGCTATTAAAATCGACGGTAGCGTTGCCACTTTTTAAATTTAAAATTGACAAAAAAAAACAAAATATAGACAAAGAATTTGTCAATATCTAAATAATTAAATTGAGGGCCGTTTTATCGATTTTATTGAATCAACTATCAACAGTAATGTTGTCAATTTTATATAATAATATCGACGACAAAGTTGTCAATTTTATTAAGCAGGTAAAATTCCCAAACTCATATTATAGACGTAAATATTTATTGAATCATATATCGACGAAAATGTTGTCCACTTTAGTAAGAAGGTAAAATTCTCAAACTCATATTATAGACAGAAATATTATTGATTACATTAAATCATATGTCGATAGAAATGTTGTCAATTTTATATAATAATATTGACGACAATATTGTCGATTTTAGTAAGGTAAAATTCTCAAAATCATATTATAGACAGAAATATTGTCGATTTTATTAAATTATTATCGACAACTTAGCAAGCCGTCGATTTTATTAGAATTTTGAAAAATCGACAAGCTTAATAGCGACCACTTTCGCCGTCGATGTTGCCGTCGATTTTTAATATTATCGATAGCTTAGCCATCCATTTGGCCATCGATTTTAACGATGTTCCTTGTAGTATTTTTTCATTTTATAGATTATTATATATTTTGTTTCTATTATAGACTATAGTTGTGAAAGTCTTAGAGGAGTTGAGTACACTTATTTGAGTACTTTATTTGTTTCTTTTTTATCTAGCACTATGTTCTACTTTGTTGTGTTGAATCATTTTTTTTCAAAAAAAAAGAAATTGAACATCAAGTTAATGCACATCCTTTATCTTTGATTTAAGTACATAAGTGTTTAATTTTGATATGCTGATAGTGTAAAGCATTTAATTTTACACAGTCATTTAATCACATTCATTCTTTTAGATGACCATTCACGCGGTCAATGTGAAAAGTAGTTATTTTTCTGATGTGACATTACGTAATTAGATACACATTTAAAACTATTTTTCATTGGCAGTGCTTCAAAATAAAATTCTAGGGTTAAGTACAATTTTGGTCCCTAAGGTATAAGCCAAAAAATTTTTTCCTCCCCAAACTTTTTTTGCATACAAAATCGTCCCTAAGGTTTAACTTAGTTTTAAAATCATCCTTCGGACCAAAATACTCTTACCAAAATACTCAGTTTGTATTTTTCTTCTTCATCACAACAACATCTCTTTTTTTTCTTCTTCTTCTTCAGCAACAACAACAATGAAGCAAAAATAATAGAAGCATAAGAAATAGAAACAGAAGCAGAAGAAATAGAAGTATAAGCAGAATTGGAAACAAAAATAGAAGTAAAAACATAAGCAAAATCAGAAGCATCAAAAATAGAAGCAGAATCGGAAGCAAAAGAAACAGAAGTAGAAGAACAATAGATTAACAAAATAAGAAACAGAATTAGAATCGAAAACAATGTGATTAACAATGGATTAACAGAATTTGAATCAGAATTGGTGGGTTTAACAATCTTATTAACAAAATTAGAAATAGAAGCAAAATTGGAACCCTAGGGAGGATAAGTTTCCCAATAAGATTAACCAAGTTCCATTGTAGCTTCAGCATAGTCCTTCAGCAATTGGAGGGAGAGAGAGGTTGGTACCTTTGGAATCGAAGCTGCAAACGGGTCAGAGCAAGTCCCCATTAGAAGACTCTAGAAGGTTTCAGACCTTGCGTAAATAGCCGGTGGTGGTGATGGAGAAGACCTACCGGAGGATGCTATCTTTGCGGCAGCAACAGCATAAGAGGGCGTGAGTGTGGTCGAGAATGACTTCGGTGACAATGCGACGCTCGTTGAGGGGCTAGGCAGTGGCGACGCGGATGACGGAGCGGGGGTTGTCGCAGAGGAGCTGAGTTTGACGCAGTTGCAGTGGCTCTCTCTCCCTCTGGTTCTGATTCCCGACGGCAACAACGGCTCTAGGTCTCGTCGGCGCTGTCCCCCTTTCCCCCTCTTCCTTTCTTTTCCTTCTTTCCTTCCCCCTTCTTCTTTTTTCCTCCCCCCTCGCGTAATTCCCTTTCTCCTTCATCCCTTCTCTTTATCTTATTTTTTCCTTTTTTTTATTTTATAATTTTTTTAGTAGGGGTAATTTGGTAATAAAATTTAAAATTTAAGTGAAAAGAAAGATTTTAAAACTAAGTTAAACCTTAGGGACGATTTTGTATTCAAAAAAGATTAGGGACGAAAAAATTTTTTTGCCAATACCTTAGAGACTAAAATCGTACTTAACCCTAAATTCTATTATTAATTGAGGATCTATCACATACAAATAATTTCCATAAATCGTGTTGTTTGTTTTAGATGTTTGTCTTAACTTTCTAGATGCAAAGGGTGATTTTAAAGAATGCCAGTCAATTGATTATTTTGAGGGAACTTTATCATTGTATGAAGCTTTATTTTATGGATTGGAGGGTGAAACTAAAATGAATGAAGGGGTAGATTTTTTGTCAAAAATTCTATAGAAATATTCTACAAAAATTAAGAATGAAGGTAACAATAACAACTAGTTATCACTCCTAATTGATCATTCTGTGGAGATTCCATTGCGTTGCATGGCTCCAAGATGGGAGGCAGAATGGTTCATTCACGCTTATGAGACAAGAAATACAATGAATCCCTCTTTACTTGAGTTTTCTAAATTGGATTTAACATTCTTCAAACCATTCACCAAGATGAACCCAAGAATGCATCAAGGTAATAGCAATCATTAGTTAGTTATATTAGTATACATTGCATAACTATACAATAATACCACTTTTTTAAAAAAACTTAAACGGATAGGAGGAGATACATCAATAGTTATAATATCTCTAACACACTCCTAACACGAGCCTTTTTTAGTATGTATAAATTTAGTATAGGCATTTTTTAATTTGTCTTTTGCTGATTTTTTTTAAGTTCAACAAAAATCAAACTCTAGACCTTTTAGTTATAAGAGCTCTAATATTATATTATAAAATCACTTTTCTCAAAAACTTATGTTAATAAAAATATGCACATCAATAATTATATCTTGAATAGAACTTTTTATTTTTCAATCATTTCAAGAAATAATCGACTCATTTAGAGAGTACTAGATTAGTAAAAGTTCAAAAGTTGCTTCAAGGTATATTATACCAACTCAAGTCTAAAAATTCAATAATCTCTTCATCATTTTCATTTGGAAAGATAAGATAGGATGTTTGTAATTTATTTCACCTGAAACTAATCCAATCTACATTTTTACACCAGCCACATTGAGTTCATGCCTTCTTATCTTCTAAACAATTTGAGCCACTCTTTATAGTTCAACATTTTCTTATGGTGACATTGACATATATTAGCATGCTCATTTTGGATTTTGAATTTCTTTTAAACGTGTCATTTTTTTCCCTAATCATAAATGTCTTATTTTTGCTTTAATACACACCATGGCTTCCTATAGTATGGGCCATATGATGTGTTCCACATATCCCCAGTATAGTTATGCCCTTCTATTAGAATCAACATAAATGATCATTCAATATAGTGACATTTGATGAACGGACTTTTGCTAGTAAAGAATTCACAGTAAATTCTCGTTGCAAGTATAGTTTCTAAACTAAGAATAATTCTTTCATACAAAAATTTGTTGTCACTTAAGAAAACTCAATAAAATAAACCGAAGTATTTAAACCTCGGGTCGTCTCTCAAGAAATTGCAGGGAGGTGTAGTTATTATTGGTTATGGAAAAAGTATATTTTTGGGTTTTTGAATAAGGACAAGAAAAATAAATTACAAGAAAGTAAATCAATAATTAAGAAAACTCTTGGTAAGGTATGAGAATTAGACGTCCTATCCTAGTTATCCTTATCAATTGTGATGAGAATTGTCCGTTGCTCCCACTTAGTTAACCCTTACTAAATAAAGGAAAGTCAAGTGGACTAATCAATTTGATTCCTCAAGTCCTAGTCAACTCCTAAGGAAAGACTAGCTTTAGAGGGATCCAAATCAACCAGCAAATTCCAATTATCAATCAACAAAGGAGTTTGATAACTCAAGAGTCTCCAATTACTCAACCAAAGCCAAAAGGAGAGAAATATAGATTGAATTGAAAGCATCAATAACGTAAAAAAAATCATAAATCTGAAATACCTCAAATTGCATTAAATAGAAAATCAAATTAAACATGAGAGTTCATAAACCAAATAGCAACATAAAGTAATCAACAAAGGAAACAAATAAACTAGAATAATAGAACAAATAAAAGTAGAAGAGAAACTAAATTAAAGAAACATTAAACCTGGAATTGAGAAGAAGTAAATCTAAAACTAAGAGAAATCCTAAAACCTAGAGAGAGGAGAGAACCTCTCTCTCTAGAAACTACATCTAAAACCTAAAATTATGAATAATGAGAAATCACCTGAGTCCCTGCTTGTCCCCTGGCTTTAGTCTACGTTTTTGGGCCGAAAACTGGGTCCAAACTCAGCCCGAAATCGCCCCCAGTGTTTTCTGCGATTTCTGCACGTGGCGCATGTCACACGTATGCGTCGATGGTCTTCTTCACGGGTCACGTGTACGCGTCAGGTACGCACACGCGTTGCTGTGCTCTTTCGCCTTTCACGCGTACGCGTCAGGTACGCGCACGCGTGAGCCATGCGTGGGCCTCGATGCTCGCTGGTTGTCTCCTTTATTTCTTGTGTTCCTTCCATTTTTGCAAGCTTCCTCTCCATCCTCTAAGCCATTCCTGCACTATAAAGCCTAAAAACACTGAACACACAAATCACGGTATCGAATGGTAATAAGAGTGGATTAAACATAGCAAAATTAAGGCCAAAGAAGCATGTTTTAATCATAGCACAAAATTGGGAAGGAAAATGTAAAACATGCAAATTCAATGAATAAGTGTGAGTTTAGTGGATAAAATCCACTAAATTAAGCACAAGATGTACCACAAAATAGTGGTGCATCAACATTGTTGGATTTAATTTGGTCCCAAATTTTATTTTAATTGATGTTGTAGAATTTCAGATGCTTGACAAAGAGACATGGAATAGTCAAGATTCCTATTATTAGGTCCTTTTTTTTCCATCTTATGTCTCTTAAGGCAATATTTTCATAAATTTAAGTTATATGGTCAAACAATTTTATCAATTAAGTCCTAATTAAGTCAGATACACACATTTCTTTTTTGAACATGATCATCGTTGTTATCATCTTCAATAACTTATTCTTTTACACGCTTTGTCTTCAACAATGTCATCATTATTATCATCATCATCATCATCATCATCATCATCATCATCATCATCATCATCATCATCTTCTTCTTCTTCTTCTTCTTCTTCTTCTTCTTCTTCTTCTTCTTCTTCTTCTTCTTCTTCTTCTTCTTCTTCTTCTTCTTCTTCTTCTTCTTCTTCTTCTTCTTCTTCTTGTCTAATTTCTTTTCCTCCTTCTTTTTCCTCCTCATTATCTTTTATTATCATTATCATTGTCGACATCTTCTTCGTCTTCTTATCTTATATATGTTCAGAAAATTAGAGCACATAAATTTTGATTCACATCACAGAATTTTTTATGTATAGCACAAAAAATTTAGTGTATAGAGCAAATTTTTAAAATACCACAAGCTTATAACATTGATACCCAACCAACAAAATATGCACAACAAAAAAATTTTAGTACACAGTATAGAAAATTTGATGCACAGCACATAAAATTTGGTGCACTGCACAAAAACTTTTGAAGGACTACATGTCCAAAACATTGACGTCTAACTAACAAAATATGTACAACACAAAAATTTTGGTGCACAGCACAAATCTTTTATGCACAACACAATTTTTTTATGCACAACATAGAACTCTTTGAAAGATCACAGTTGACTCACCCAACAAACAAAATATACTCGTAGCGAAAATTTATGTGCTATATGCAAAATATCTATGCTATATTAATAAAATTTTTTGCTATGTATAAAAATTTATGTGCTATATGTAATTTATGTGAGATGTCAATAAGTTTTGTACTCTCCAACAAAAATTTATATATTGAAAAAGCGGAGGAAGGAAAAGCCATTATTCTAAAAGCCAAATCGAACCGGCTAGTTCGATCGATTTAAATGGAAACCGATCATCTGTCCAGTTCGGTTGACATAAAGAACTACCATGCAAAAAATCGGAGTAAAAATTGGCCAAACCGAAAGTTAACCAGTGAACCGTTAGAACTGGCCAGTTTTTTCTGGTTTAGTGGTATATATATATATATGTTAAAAAATAAATAAAACCCTTCAGGCTTCACCTGCCGCTTGCCCCCCTCTCTCTCTCTCTCTCTCTCTCTGCTCAAACCCGAACCCTAACGATGGTAGGGACCCAGCCCCATCCTATCGCCAAGCTCTTCTCTTTCGATAGCCGGTGTTGTCGCTACCGACGTAGATAGACTTGGGTGCCGTCATCGCTCGTGGAAGGTCTACTCGCTTCTCCTCAATCCTCTTCTCCTCGACGTCGCACGAAGCCTTGCTCGGAAATGTTGGCATTGCCACCGCGAAGGACTCCTCTGTCGTCATCTCTGCTCGATCTGTTGGTGCCTATCTCTCTCTTCAAGTTATCTCTCTCTCTCTCTCTCTATCCGAGGCTCCGAGCTCTCTATATGTCTCTCTCACTGCGACATCTCTCTTATCTTGGCTGTGGAGTATTCGTCGTGCCGTCACCTTCCTTCCTCCATCGCCACCGATAAGCACTGCTGCCTCAATTTACTTTTGGTTATTTTGTTAATTTTATTTATTCTAATTTCTGAGTTGTTGGCTGTGAATTTTTCTGATTCTGAGTTGATGATGCTATGGTGCAGTGCTTCACTATATTGTTAATGCTGGAATTTTTATTATTCAGAGTTGCTTATGCTAATTCTGAATTGTTTATGTTGGTCTTTTTGATTCTGAGTTGTTAATCTTGGTTGCTGATTTTTTTATTCTGAATTGTTGATGGTGCTATGGTAAAATTATTTTTCATCATTTCTCATCCTTCAGTAGCACAAATTAAATTTCTTTTTTGTACATTTTTTGTTCAAATTTATACACTTCTTTGAACTTTGAAGCATGCTAGAAAGAGTGTTTGATTTTTTTTTTTTTTTGCATTGAAATTCAAAGCAAGTCCCTTTGTACTGAGTTTGTCAAAGTTTCTGGTTTCAATGTTGGTGAAATTCTCAATGTGAATGGATAATAATAATAACTCTTGGTTTATCTCATTTATTATTATGAATATTTTTTATTTGTTGTTATTCTTTATTTTTTTGCTGATTTTCCCAATTAACGTGGTTTGAAAATTTGTAGGAGAATGAGAAGGAGAACATCACAAGCAATAGTATTTAATAATATCATGTTGCAATATGGATGACCATCAATTAAACACTCATGGCTTATTCCTCCAATCAAAATTATTTGGGTGGTTCAAACCTTTAATGATGGAGGTGCCCATTTTCCAAAGCTTGAAAAAGTTAACTTTGTACATGTATAAATAGGGGGCATAGTCTGAGATAATAGAAGCACAAGACTAATAAAAATATCTCTCTATATATATGTACGTTTCAACATATGAAAGTGAATTGTCAAGCAATATATGAATTATCTCTGTTATATTGAGATAATAATATTAGTGAATATTAATGCTAAAGTTCTCTATTTATACTTCTTTATTTTATATTTATTTCCTCTTTCTTATTTAGTTATTTTATAACATATTATCAGCACGTGACTCTAATCAAAATTTAGGAAGACACAGGTAATAAATTTCATCATATCAATTCTCTCTCATCTTAAATTTAATGCTCTTGATATATCTGGAAACAACTACTTATCTTGGATATTAGATGCGGAAATTCATATTGATTCAATGGATCTTGGAGATACCATTAAGGTTGAAAATAAAGCATCCCAGAAGGATAAAGCCAAAGTCATGATCTACCACTACAAGAAAAATTCTGAGTACTGTCGGATTTATTGTCAAAAAATAGAAAAAAATTCGGCAGTAATTTAATTACCGTCAAAAACAATCGGACGGTATAAACCTCGCCGGTAAATATTTACCATTGGATTTTTTTTGCCGACAGTAATTACCGTCAGATTCTTCGATGGAATATAGTTAATATGAAAACAGATTGTGTTGGACATTACCGTCGAATATTTCCGATGGTAACATTGGCCCCACATCATTCGTTTTCCCGTTATATTACCAACGGTTCATCCGACAGTAATGCGACGAAAATATTCTTTTGAATTGTTTTCTGACGGTAGCATTTTTTTTTAAATTATCTTTTTCCATCCATCTCTAGTACACTGATAATAACAATAGAAATAGTACTTCAAACTACGAAAAATATAAATTACAAATACCGAATGATGGTAACTCAAATATGTGAAACAATGCTTACTATTTTACATTCACAGAACTATTTTTACAATCAATGAAATACATATTACAAATACAATTTAAATGATAATTCTGCAAAACTTCTCCTTAATTCAGCGACATCCATCAAACCAAAACAACAGTTTTCATATAGGAAGCAGTTGCATGCATAAATCAATAACATACAAGCATTCAATAAAATAATAAATCCTAACCATTCTAGTGTGCAACCCCTTATAACTTCACAATTTTCCAACAAACATGGGTTTTGAGAAGGCGCCACTATGCGACCTTCTCCCACTTCCGTCCTAAAACTCTATCCTAGAAAAAGTAAGTTCAATGTAAAATTTAAATAATTTGTTATATTCTAAGATAGAAAATCAATCTAGAATATTATCATGCAGACAACAAAAGAAGGAAACTCTAACTGAGCTTAGAGGAAATAGCTCTGATGGTGGCCACGGTGACTGTTGCCATCGGAGGTGTGAGCAGAGAGAGAGAGAGGGAGAGAGAGAGAGACAGAACAATGTTAGACAAGTGAGGGGAAGGACTTTACGTTTGAATTTGGCCCCAAATTTACCGTCAGATTGATCGGATGCTAACGTTTTCCATGTGCCAAAAATGCAACGTTTCATTAAACAACGTTACCGTTGGATTTACCCGCCGATAAATTTGACGGCAGTGAGCGCCCCAAAATCTTATTGTTGAGGTTATCGTTAGAACAACAATTCTGATGGTAAATCTGACAGAGAACTCGCCGCTAACGTTCGACACTAAATTCAATGAAACTTGGTATTTTTCTTGTAGTGTTCCTTCATCGTCATCTTGACGAAGGATTGAAAAATGAATATCTCATACTAAAAGATCATGTGTAACACCCTATCACCCAAAGCCTTACTTCTAGCTATAAAGCAAAGGATAACAAAGCGCCATGACAGTTCTAAAGTTCATACAGTAATATATAATCAAGGATATATTAATATTAGAATCCCGATGAAGGAATAAAGCTCAAAGACACAAAAAGCAGAGATAAAAAATGCGAAGCATTTACACACGATAACTAAATACGTAGGCACAAAAGATAAATTGAATAAACAGAGCAATCAAGTATATATATAAATAGTATACAAAAGAAGACTAGTCACAGCCTGCGGAATTTTAGCCGGCTAGCCAAAATAGAAATATAGCAAAGTTTTGATGTATAATACAGCTAACATCCTATCTCTCAAGTTAAGCCTCTAAGGCAACGAGTATAATATACAAAAGTGAGAAAGAACAACTACATCAAAATAATCAAAAGACCAAAAGAGAGCCATGATGAATCCATATTTTACGATAACTTTTTGTTAGAATTGAGTGGATTTCATCATATAAACCTACACTTATTCCATTAAATAGCATGCTTTTGAGCTTTCCTCCTAAATTATGCTTGATTATGAAAACATGCTCTTTTGTGCCTAATTCAACCTATTTTATTCCAATTGCCTTCTATTCGATACATTGATATTGTTTGTTAGTGATTTCAGATGTACAAGGTAGGAATGGCTTGGTGAGGATGGAAGAAGAGCATGCAAGGAGGAGGAAGCATGAAGAAACAAAGGAGAAGAACAAAGCGTTGTGCGCGTGCGCACAGCACCTTGTGCGTACGAATAGGTAGCAAATCAAGGCCAAGTGTGCGAGCACACAGCATCGTGCGCATTGCACAATCATCCAATGTATCGCGAAGTGTGCGTGGCACAACCCCTTGTGCGTACACTCAAGTGCCTGCACATGCCTTCGTTAAAAATGCATGTGACTCGCATTTTTGATGGATTGAAGGCCCAATTTGGATACCCGAAGCTTATATTGGAGGGGGCAAACATTGAGGAAGGTGAGCATATCATTAGGGTAGCTTTTAGAATCGTAGTAGGAGGCTTTAGTTTAGTTTTTCTCTATGTTTTCCCTTAATACCATTAGGGTTTATATTAGGGTTTTACATTTCAAGTGCCATTTTCATTTTTTATCTTGGTTTGTGCTAGCCTCCACTATAAGTATCTCTTAATTACTACTCTTTATAGTTACAATTCTGATACTCTTTCTTGTAATTAAAGTCATATTGTTAATATATATACTTTTTTGCAATTTTGATTTCTTGTTGATGATTTTGATGATTGATGATTGTTATATGCTTGATTGAGTTGCTATTGTTGCTTTTGATCATTTGTTGCTCATAGTTTCAAGCATTTTCTCAATTTTATCATGATTTATGTTATTGCCCACCAAGTGTTTGTGGAAAATGTCAATTTTTAGTATGGGCTAAATTTCCACCTCTTGGCTTGGGGAAAATGAGTTTATGGATGATGGGTAGAAAAATGCCGGTTAAAAATTTCTAATAAAAACAGCGTTGTCAGTACAGTCTTAACTGACGAAATTCCCACTATCAATTTGATTTGTTTCACAATTAAAATTAAATAACTGGGAGTAGAATTCCCAAGTCGTTTCCCAAAGAGTTTACACAAAGTTCAATTTATTGGTTAGGAATTTTTTGAGTAATTTTTGAAGTGGAGAATGGAAAAATAAATAGCGACAAATTAAAGCAGCGAACAATAGCAAGAGATGTTATGTATTTGAAATAAGAGATCTTGGTTAGGAGAAATAATTGGAATTTTTATCCTTGTTGTCTTTTCCCAAGTGCAATAGTAAAGGTTTATTGCTTCCACTCAGTTATCCTCTTGCAGTTAAAAAGGAAGGTTAAGTGGGTAGCACTAACTCTGATTCACAAGTCCTAGTCACTTCCTAGGGAAGGACTAGAGTTAGTGAAAATTGAGTTAGCCAGCAATTCTCAATTACATATTACACTTGAGTATTACAATTCAAGGGTTTCCAATTAATCAACTCCTAAGCCAAGTTGGGAGCTCTACTCCATTAACACGAATGCCATTTTCATAGACATGTAAAAGGAGTAGATAGGAGACATAGTAATTAAAACAAATTGATAAAATCAAATTTGGCACTGATAATTAATTAAAAAAATTAAAAAAGTAATATAATTAAATATAAAAATAATTCATTGCATTATATGAATGCAGCTACATGCTAAAATGCTTTTTTCTTACTTGGTTAAAAGTAAAAAATTCTCCAAGATAAACATAAATAAATTCCACTAATTCAAATCACACAATAAGATACAAGTAAACTTGATAGAAGAAAGCTCATGAAAGCTGGGAACACAGAATTGAGCATCGAACCCTCACTGGAAGTGTATACACTCTAATCACTATAGTGTTTGAGGGTCGAGTCTCTCGGTTCTCTACAAATCTTGCTCTCTAAGACTTACTTTTCTTCTACCAATCAACACAATTTAATGCACAAATACACATATCAAGAGGTCTTTTCAAGGGTTTTAATGGGGTTAGGGTCAAGGTAGGAATGTATTTGGTCAAGTGGACTAAAATCTGAATCCTTGATTAACCTAAACTTCTCACCTAACCTAAGACATTCCAAGTCATTACAATGCAAAACCTAGCCATCCATTAACTATTTTTCCACAAGTTCATGCACCTTGATATCCTTTAAGTCAAGTCATATGCATTATTTCACTTATTAGTCTTGGGGCATTTTGTCCCCCTTTATTTATTTGCTCTTTTCTTTTCTTTTTCTCTTTTCTCATTATTCATATATAATTTTTTTCTTTTTTTTTTCTATATATTTTTTTTCCGTGAATTAGTGCATATGATTAATGTGCTAGATGCATGAACAAGTGCTCAAACTATTTTCACATTTTCACATAAGAAACTAAAATACCCAATTCCCTAAACATGTATTCCCCATTTCAATTTTTCCACACTTAATTCATGTGCACCTCACTAGTCTAAGCTAATCAAGGATTCAAATTAGGGACATTTATTGTTTTACGCTTAGAGTTAATGATGTGCTAAAATAAAGAATAAATAGGATAAGATATGCTCAACATGGGGTTGCAAAAGGTAATGATAGGGTGAGGCCATAGGGATATGTGAGCTATAGTGAAACAAGGCCTCAATCACATACGTGTATGCATACATTAAACCATGTTAATATAGAATCAAGCAAGATATAGATCACAATTTTAGAGAGAACAACACACACCAAAATAAAATATTGGTTGATAAAATGCAACCAAACAAGTAGGATAAAAAATCTTACTGATTTTGGGTGTTCGAGCTCTAAAACCATGTTCCAAATTAAATATCTTCAAACAAGTTTAACAAAAATTTTGATTTAAGTTAGTGAAATGCTATAAAATAGTGTCTTGAAAAAGAATTTATCACTCAACCAAGTAGTACCTAAATGCAAGCAACTACTACTCATGCAAGTTATCCTATCTAACAAAAGAAAAATAAAATATTGGTGTTGAGAGAGAGAGATGTTACCTTCAGAAGTCAGTTACCGACCTCCCTACACTTAAGGCTTGGCAAGATCCTCTATGCCATCAGTGATGAGAAAAGTGGGGTTAGGAGCATCACTTCCACTATTCGGCTCATCATGGCTCGCCATGTTGTCATGTGAAGTAGAGTCCGGGGTATCGGTCTCTTCTGGAGGTGGATGAGTACTTACAATGAGCTCCTTCAAGTAAGTGTATCGGCGCTAGCTTGTTGCGGTGCTCTATTTGCTCGATCCGCCGGCCTTGCCGGTCTAACCTCTCAAGGATCTCAAGTAGTAACTGATTGTTGGATGGTGGTGGTGCTTGAGGTGTGGATGATGGTGGGGCGGAAAAAGAAGGGGTGTCGAAGGACGGGCCTTCATTCCGGCTTGCAGAAGGTACGGGAGGTCTTATATACTTCCCATTCGGGACATACTAATCATCTCTAGGTATCATAGCCTTCGTATCCCAGCCCGATAGGGGACTCCCGCCATAAAGACCAAATCTGTAACCAACGTGGGAAAAGGTAGGTTGCCCGCGATCTGCACGTGTCCCATAGCCTGCCGGATGAGTCGGGGGCAAGTTGAGAGGTTGCTCTGTAAGAATGCACCAGACAATAACAGCCATGTCAGCAGTGAATGTGGACTCATGAGTGCTCAGAAAGATGTAGTGGGACATGATCTGTGCCCACACGCGAGCCACCAAGGCGAGTGCTTGGGCGGAGATGCTCTTGGGTCAATCCCGGTATTGTCTATAGATCCAGTTGCTGCCAGGTTGGGCGATGACTCCAAGGACACTGTCCCAGTCAAACTGGTATGTCTGGCGCTCAAGCTGGGCCGCTTGATAGGCATCCAACCCCTCTGGGCTAGGTGGAAGATCTAGTACTCTCTGAATGGCACCTTCGGAGATAGGGACTTTCTTTTGGCGAACATAGACAGACTGCAAGGTAGGCAAGTGAAAGTTAGAGTAGAATTCAACCACCCAAGAGAGATTGGGCTCCCGCGGCTGCCTCCTTAAGAATTCCCACTGTCTCCTTTTAATGCGAGGCACCACAAAGTCAATGAAATGCGTTGGAAGGATGAGGAGGTGCTCATTATGGTAGTTCCTCTCCGCTAAGATGGGAAACATCCGCTCATAGTAATGGTTAGTAAACCGTGTGGAGTCCCGTGCAGGAAATGCCTTTTCCGCTTCATCAACTCGGATGGTCCTTTTCACCCGCTTGGTAGGTGTTTTGACACTTGTAGATGGTTTTGCATTAACCAGTGCTCTTTTAGTTCCTCTATTCGCCGGTGTTTTGTCGGAAGCCTTCTCTTTTCTTCTCTTGGTAGCCATCCTGAAGAAGGAAGAAAGAGAAAGAATGTCAAATATAGATAACTAAAAACCAGAAGGAGGAAAGTCCAAGTAATAATGAATGCCAAAGGAAAAGATAATGTCTTAAATACATGGTAGCTACAACACGCATGGAAGACATCAATAAAAGCCATGAAGGCATATCATAACAACTAGATGCAAGAGGGTTAAAAGCATGCAAGTAACAAGCATAAGAAGAATAGCTCAAGCATCAATAGCAGCATGAATAGTCACATGTAACAAAATAATGATCACTTGTATGTTGACAATTAATGACTAATATATTCAACACACATGGACTGCAAGGGTTATGAAAAAGAGGCATTAATGTTTAAGAAAAAAATAGACAAGAAATCAAAATGCCATGTGAGCTTTTTGACAAACACTTGGTGTGCAATTTAAAAATAGAAATTAAGGTAATCAATCCAAGCAAATATGAGACCCAAAATAAAATGTCAATTGTCCAAGCACTCCTCATAATATCCACAAGTTAAAATATAGCAAAATAATCACTCAAATAAAGCTCCAACACCAACATAAAAATGCAAGATAAAAGAATGAAAGAGAAATTATAAATAACAAAGCTAATATAAAATTAAAAATAAATAAAATAGTTAAATGCAATAAATAAAAGAAGAGTGAAAAAGTAGAACAGAGAAAGAAAAAAAACCTTAAGAAGAAGATGAAAATAGGAAGATGAATGGGGGTAAGAATGAGAGAAGAGGAGTAGAAAGAGAAGAAAAGGAAAGGAAATTGTAGCTGCCGGAGTTGGTGGTCTCTGGTGGTAGTCCGCCGGTGGTGGTGAGAGAAGGGAGGAAGAAGGAAGTAAGAAGGAAGAAAGAAAGAAAGAAAGAAGAATTAAGAAGGATTAGAATTAAGGGGAAGGAGAAAGCATCAGGGCAGCGCGCTAAATTAATTGACGCAGCGCTTACGACGCAGAGAGGAAATCGTTGGGGGGCGATTTTTGGGCCTCCAAAGCCGAATTTTTGGACCCTCTGAAGCTGATTCTTCCTATATTAGACAAGGCCTCACTCCATGTGAAGGGGGGCAATTAGCATTTAGTTTAGCATAATGTAGTTCATTTTCTAGAGAGAGAAGCTCCCCATTCTCTCTAGAACCTAGGGTTTTTAGTTTAATTTCCTTGTAATTGCTACTTTAATTCTTGTTTTAATCTACTTTCTTCTACCTTTCTTTGTTCTATTGTCTTAATTCCCTTGTTTATCTTGTTAATTTCTCATTTTAGTTGTCTTTTATGTTTATGCACACTCTTGTCACTTTAATTTACTTTTAATGCAACTTTATGTTTCATGCCATTTATTGCTTTATTGAGTTGCCATCTTTATTTTTTTCCTTGCTTGGTAGTTGTAGCATTTATTATTCCTTGTTATTTTTCATGATTTATTTTCATACCCACCATGTGTTTGATAAAATGCTTGGTTGGGCTTTTGCATAGTTTTTCTCACTCTTGGTTGAGAAATTGTTTGGTTTTGGTGAACTTGAGTAGTGGATGTCCATTCCACATTGTGTGAGGGTTGTTAATTAATTTGGTTTCCCTTGACTCTAAGTGACCCCTTAGTGTTGACTTAGGACTTAGGGATTGAGATTAGTTATGCCTAGTTGACTTATCCTCGATGTAGGGTTGACTAATTAGGATTAATCCACACACAATTACCATGTTTGTGGTCCACAACTAGGATAGCAAGCCCTAATTACTCAATTCTCACCAAGAGCTCTTTTTACCATTTGAATTCTATTTTCATTACTTTTACTTGCTTTCCTTTTAGTTTTTTGCATGTTAAGTTACCTTCTTACATTTTAATTTCTTGCCAATTGTTATCATCCAACCCCCATTTCTCTCAGAGCCAATAATTGAGCACTTTAATTACAACTCCTAGGGAAGACGACTTGGGACTTAAAACTCCCAGTTATTAATTGATTTGAATTGTGATATTTTCATATTGAAATTTGATATTGGTCAATTGTCGGGTTTGGAACTATACCTACAATGCCGATCTTATTTTGAGATAAAATTCCGAACCCACTTTAGGCCGCTATCAAATTTTTGGCACCATTGCCAGGGAGTTGTAATGGTGCTTGTTATTGGCTATTGTGCATATGTAAATAGTGTGAATAGCATAATTTTGATTGATCATAAATATGTTTATATGTGAATATGTGAATAGTTATTTTTGATTGATTGCTTGTTTTTACTAGTTTTAGGAGTTCATTTTAATTGTTCTTATTACCTTTGGTTTTGTTTCCTTTTTATCCTATGAATTCTCACACATTGCCTTGTGAGTCTTGCTGCTATTGTGCTATGGGAATTGGGAATTGGGAATTTCAAATGCTTGTTACCTAGATGGAATGAAAGGAATTCACGACAAGATTTTGGAAGACAAGCTTTGGAGTTTCAAAAGCCTTGGAGAATACAAGCTTGGGTGGGATTTCAAGGAGGTTTGATGAGAGCTCTCTATAAGTCCAACTTAAGGACAATAAACCAAAGTGCTAGGTGGGGACTCTCCACCATGGTAACATTGTCCTTACCCTTTTTCTTGTATATAATTTTGGTTTATTGCATTTTTGCTTATTTTGGTTTGCTTAGGATTAGTTTAATTTTGAGTTTAGTAGGTAAACTTGCATGTGGGTCATGAAATTTTGGATGTTTGAATGTTTTTGTGGTTGAGCTTTCATTGAACTAAGGCTTGGTACCTTAGAATTTTGAAGAAAAATTTTTGTGAAATAGGGCATCTATGCGTGCGCACCATACCGTGCGTATGCACAAAACTGCATTTTTTGTCACCTGTGCGGCCGCACAAGCTTGTGCGTTCGCACACTCCTTGATATGCCCTCTATTTGCAGTGCTAGCACGCCCTATGCGCGCGTAAATAGAATCAGTAGAAGAGGAACTAGTTTCTTCCTCAAATGACGCTTCAGACTCAACCTCAGATAGGACTGGCGAATTGGGTGAAACCCCTTCACCACCCTCAGAGGCTAACTGACGCTGAGCTCGCCTAATACGTGAAATAGTCTTTTCGATCTCAGGATCAAATGCGGCTAAGCTCGGATCCGGTAATGAACGCGTCAATCAATGAAAGAAACATAGAGCTCATGGTAGTAAAATAAATTAAGAAAATTTAATAATAAAACTACTAATAAACAGAAAGCACACAAATAAAATAATAATAAAAAATGTCATTATGTAAATATAAAAAATATTTACACCAACCAATAATTTAGCACACTGTTGCAACTCTCCGGCAACGGCGCCAAAAATTGATGGGTGGAAAAATGCCGGTTAAGAATTTCTAATAAAAACAGCGTTGTCAGTACAGTCTCAACCGACGAAATTCCCACTATCAATTTAATTTGTGTCACAATTAAAATTAAATAACTGAGAGTGGAATTCCCATGTCATTTCCCAAAGAGTTGACACAAGGTGCAATTTATTGGTTAGAAATTTTCTGAGTAATTTTTGAAGTGGAGAACGGAAAAATAAACAGCGAGAAATTAAAGCAACGAACAATAGCAAGAGATGCTATGTATTTGAAATAAGAGATCTTGGTTAGGAGAGATAATTGGAATTTTTATCCTTGTTGTCTATCCCCAAGTGGAATAGTAAAGGTTTATTGCTTCCACTCAGTTATCCTCTTGCAGTTACAATGGAAGGTTAAGTGGGTAGCACTAACTCTGATTCACAAGTCCTAGTCACTTCCTAGGGAAGGACTAGAGTCAGTGAAAATTGAGTTAGCTAGCAATTCTCAATTACATATTACACTTGAGTATTACAACTCAGGGGTTTTAAATTAATCAACTCCTAAGCCAAGTTGGGAGCTCTACTCCATTAACATGAATGCCATTTTCACAGATATGTAAAAGGAGTAGATAGGAGACATAGTAATTAAAACAAATTGATAAAATCAAATTTGGCACTGATAATTAATTAAAAGAAATTAAACATGTAATAGAATTAAATATAAAAATAATTCATTGCATTAATAGAGTTCAAAAATAACAATATCCAAATATGAACACAGGGCAACTAAATGGAAAAGAGTAACTGTGCTATTAGAAAAGAAAACTATAGAGATGACGACTTCAATCGAAGGTAATAGCAGCTCTCTCAGTATCCAATCCAAAGCAGAAAGCTAAGAAATCCAAGAACCCTAGAGTGAAGTAGTGTTTCTCCCCCTAGAATTCAAAAAACTCAAAACTAAAACTAAAGTGAAGTAAAATTGAAGTCTCCTCCCAGTCTTAGCTACACCCCTGCCTCCAGTCTATGTTTTTGGGCTTGAAATTGGGTCCAAATCAGCTCAGAAATCGCCCCCAGCGAGTTCTGATTAGTATAGCATGTGACGCTCTAACACGCGTACACGTCGGCCACGTGTACGCATCAGTCACGCGTGCGCGTCGCTCTAAACTATGCCAATTCGCACGCACGCATCAGCCGCGCACATCGCTCCTTACTTCTAATCTCTTTAGTTTCTTGTGTTCCTTCCACTTTGACATGCCTCCTCTTCATCCTTTAAGCCATTCATGCCCTGTAAACCTGAAAACACTTGACAAACACATCACGGCATCGAATGGTAATAAAGGAGAATTAAAAATTAACAATTTAAAGGCTTAGGAAGCAAGTTTTCAATCATGGAACAAAATTAGGAAGGATTTGTAAACCATTCAGTTTGTATGAATAATTGTGCGAATAACAGATAAAATCTACTCAATTTAGCACAAGATAAACCATAAAATAGTGGTTTATCAATGGGTTCCTAGAGTTGGAATGTCCAACATTTAGTGATAATTCTTGGATTGTTAATTGTTCTTGTTTCCACTAATGCTAATTTGTTGCTAAGTTAATTAGCAAGTGAGTTAGGATTTCTGGATTAGGAACAACTATGCTCACTTAACCTACTCTCCGATGTGAGGGTTAACTAAGTGAGATTAAGCCATTACAATTGTCATAGTTGTGGTTCCAATAAGGAAAGGTCCCTAGCTCATCCTAAGCCAAGACTCCATTTAGGCTTTGAATCACAAACACACACATATATCAATCTCTTTTACATCTTACTTGTCTATATCACATAGCTAGTTCTTTAATTCCTTTATTAGTTTATTACTCACAATTTTGAATGTTCGTTTATTCCTTTAATTGTTTATCTCTTCATTGAAAATCTCGTTACCTTCACAACCGAAATTGTGCACTCATTGATCACTGGTCCTTGGGAGACGACTCAAAAATTTAAACTCCCGGTTTATATTGGTTTTGATGGTGATAATTTGTCCTTCTAAACTTTGATGTTGGTCCATTGTCGGGTTGGGGCTATACTTGCAACGCTATTTCCCTCATTTTATTGAGGAAGATTCCTAACCCGCTATAGGCCGCGCATCAAGCCATCATCTGCTCTATCACCATCCGTAAACTTGTAACACCCTGCCACATAGAGCTTTACGCCTAGGACGTAAATCAAAGGTGGTGAGGCACTACGACCTCTAAAACAAAAATACATAAATAGATATATATGAAGAATAGTTTAACTAGGAGCCTTGGAAGAAAGGATGTTCAAAGCAAGACTAAAAATACGTCACACTTGAAAGGCATTTGGATAGAAGGCTTATATAGAAAATTAAAAGACAGATATATAAAAGTAGAGTTCTAAATGATAGTTATATAATCAAGATCTAGACTTGGCCTGCAAAGCAGAGGTCGGCTAGAATATATAAACCGTTTCTTCAAGTCAACCTCTAAGAGGGACAAAACATAATATATACAAGATGGAGAATCTATACACATATATAAACATAAACCAAATACAAACACCAAGTTCCAAGATAGTTCTTTGCTTCCAAGAGTTACCAGAATGCTCAGTGCGGTGCCTCGCATCCTGCATTTGAAAATAACAACATAGATATGGAATGAGAACCAGAGGTTCTCAGTATTGTAAAGGTGCCCACATAGATAATATATAAGGTCCCAGAAAATCCAGAGGTGATCCTAGAACTCTAACTCTCAGACTTAAATCTTAAAGTTTATAAATGGAAAACCTAATTTTTGCCTTTCTCCAATCCTCTAAAACTCCAGTGCACAGACAAGCAATACAGACAAAGCAAATACAAGTAGGATATAGATACAGCAGGTAGAAAATATAGAAGGTAAGCATAATAATCATATAGGCAAGCCCAATTAATGCACAATCAAATAAAACACATATATGCATATGATGTATGTCTGCGCTATGGCTGATGAGTCTCATCTGTCGGTTATATAGCAACCCGACATGTCCTGGTAGCTAACCATCGGACAGAACACCAAACACGGAGCAAGTGGGACAACACCGCAACCCTTGTATCTTACCCGCGTACCCAGAGCAGGGGACAACTTAACTCTTGCCTCTTACCCAGGTGGTGTTACGGTTCTCAACCCAGAGCAAGCGGCAATAGAACTCAACCCTTGCATCATACCAGGAGTCTCGAACTCTTATCCATAGCAAGTGACCAACGCCACTACCTCTTACCTGGCTTTCTCAACATATACTCAGAGCAAGTGGACAACACCACTGCCTCTTACCCGGTCACACATATTTCATTATCAATATAATTCATTCATATTCATTCAATAATTAGACTTAAAAATTAATTCTGATCATCCTTCATTCCTTCTTATTGATGCCAGGGCATCTTAGGCTAGTTTTACTAGCCTTTTTCTTTGTTTTTAATAGGTTTTATGCACTTTCTTAAGTTATAAGTAAGCAATTAGGTTAGAAATTCATGTATGCCTAGATTCATTCAATCATGGTTAATTTGATGTAATTCCATAAGAATTATGCTATAATTACTTGTGTGCTAAGAATGATGAGAATTCTCATGATTTTAGCAAGGCTTTGATGCATGTATTGGTTGATGACTGGTGAAGGAAAGCATGGGAGGAAGTTGAAGAAGGAGCATGGAAAGGATGAACAAGAAGCAATGTTGGTGGCCAAGTTGGACCACCAACGTTGCCTCAAACATTGAAAGGGAGGCAGAGCAAGTTTTTGCATACTTTGCTGGTGCCCACGTTGGAGGGAACATTGGCAAGCCAGCGTTACCCCCAACGTTGTGATAAAATGTGCTTTCTGGAGATTTGGAAAATTTGTAGCGACGCGCACGCGTGCTATACGCGCACGCGTGAAGTGGAAATTCTGACAATCCACACGCACGTGTAGCTAATACGTACGCGTGGATGGGTAACGTTGGACCAACAACACTGCCTCAAATGTTGGTGGCCAACGTGCGCGATCTTGATCTCAAAATCTTAAATTTGAAAAAGCGCAACGACGCGCATGCGTCTATAGCGTGTACGCGCGGGCTTAACTTTTAAGAATCCACGCGCACGCGTACATCACGCGCACGCGTGGATAGGTCAACGTTGGAGGGAACGTTGCCAGTCCAACACTGTGGCCAATGTTTTTCTAAAAGCTTTCAAAACTGGAATTGGGATTTTTTGCATCCACGCGCACGCGTAGCATATGCGCACGCGTGGATGCGTCTTATGACGCCAAGGGCGCAAACGCGCAAGGCACGCGTACACATGGATAGAAGAACGTTGGCACTCTAACGTTGAGTCAAACACCAATGGCAGCAAGCAGAACTGAATTTTCAAAGAGGCGTTTGATTCAACGTTGGCCCTCAAACGTGGACTCCAATGTGAGCATCAGAACTTTGTAATTCAAACAGATCTCTTCTCAACAGCAAGGGAAACCAATTGGAGTAACTTCAACCCAATTCAATCAAGGCCAAAAGCCCAATTCAGAGATTGAAGATCAATGGAAGAAAGTGTATAAATAGCTTAGAATTTAAGATAGTAGAAAAATTTTTTGGAGCTGGCGGAGAGAGATACTGACACTCTGCTAATTTTAATTTTCTGCAATCCTTTCAATTCTGCAACGTATCTTTCAATTCCATTTTACATTCTGAGAGCTATGAACAACTAAACCTCTTTTACTGGGTTAGGGAGCTCTGTGTAATTCAATGGATCAATATTAGTTTTCATTTTTCTTTGTCTTTCTTTTCTCTTGATTTTGCTAAAAAGCTTTCGTTCTTCATCCTATTGGATAGTTATCTTGGGAAAGAAGCTATTCATAATTGGATCTCCTTTGAACCTTGGAAGAGGAATGACGAGATCATGCTAGAATTGCTTTCTCACATTGGATTAGATTGGGGTTTGGATGGATACAATGACATGTAATCCTACCAATACTTTAATCTATGAATTTGTGTGGTAAAATCAGTGACCGATCTTCATCTCTCCCATGAGCACTTAAATCAAGGAATTAGGCAATTGTTGATGCTTAGAGAGATTAGATTGCCAAGGAATTGGGATCTAATCACCTAAGATTGCCAAGGAGATCAATGAATGCATTAATTGAGGAAGAGATGAAAATAAACTTGATCCGGAGAATTATCACATCTCCTGACCCCAATGAATCCCATACTCTGATCTTACCCATTCTCATTATATTCTGCTCTTTAATTTCATGCTTAATCCCCATTCCCATTTAATTTCATGCAATTTAAGCTTCTGTCATTTAATTTCTCGCTCTTTAATTTTTGTCATTTAATTTATTGCAATTTAAGTTTCCCACCAAATTTACATTCTACAATCTCAATTCAATTTTGATTTCGATCAACTAGCACAATTCTCCAATTAACATTGATCAACCAACCAATCCCTGTGAGATTCGACCTCACTCTACAGTGAGTTTTTACTTGACGACAATCCGGTGCACTTGTCGGTAGGAAATTGTTGAGAGATAGTTTTCGAGTGAATCACTTATCACACCTTCCATTTTGTTCATCAATAATTCATACTCAAAACACAATTCAATTTTTTTCTAAATAAAGCAAACTCAAAACGTAACCTGTAAGAACCGTAATTAATTAACTGTTTAATTAAAATAATTTAATTTCCCAAAATAGGTTCAAAAATTTAGAATATTAATTATAAAATTTAAATATGATATTTGGACTCAGTGAATTTTTCTGAGTTGGAAAATGTAATTTTCTACGGAAAATTACGTAAAAACGCGTACCGATAAATTAACCGACAGAACCGGCTTAAGTCTGTCCAGTACTGCGTGACAATAAATATAAAATATAGAAAAATTTAGAAAAATAAATAAAGTTAAAAACCGGGTGCAAATTGATAAATCCATAATTGATGATGATTTTTCGTTGAAATTGAGTGGATTTCGTCATGCAAACCTACACTTATTCCCTTAAATAGCATGCTTTTGAGTGTTCCTCCTAAATTATGTTTGATTATGAAAACATGCTCTTTTGTATTTAATTTAGTCAATTTTATTCCATTTGCCTTCCATTCGATACCTTGATGCTGTTGATGAGTGATTTCAGATGTATAAGGTAGGAATGGCTTGGTTAGAATGGAAGAGGAGCATGCAAGGAGGAGGAAGCATGAGGAAACAAAGGAGAAGAGCATCGCGATGTGTGCGTGTGCGCAGCCCCTTCTGTGTACGCACAGGTAGCAAAGCAAAGTGAAGTGTGTGAGCGCACAGCATCTTGCGCGTCGCATGATCATCCAAAGTATCGCGAAGTGTGCGTGCGCACAGCCTCTTGTGCATACGCACATCCTGAGATTTCGGCCACGTGTACGTGCGCACACGTCTGTGCATACGCACAAGTACCTGCACATGCCTTCATTAAAAACGCACGTGACTCGCGTCTTGAGGGGCTTGGAGGCCCAATTCTGATGGCTAGAGCTCATGTTGCAAGGGGCAAACATTGGAGAAGGATAGCATATCATTAGGAGTAGTTCTAGATAGTAGTAGGAGGCTTTAGGTTTAGTTTTTCTTTAATTTTTCTCTCAACACCATTAGGGTTCTATTAGGGTTTACATTTCAAGTGCCATTTTTCATTTTTTATCTTGGAATTTTGCTTGCCTCCATTGTAAGTATTTCTTAATTACTACTTTTTATAGTTACAATTTTGATACTATTTCTTGTAGTTAAAGTCATATAGTTAATACATATACTTTTTGCAATTTTGATACTCTTGTTGATGATTTTGATGACTGATGATTATTACATGCTTGGCTGAGTTGCTATTGTTGCTTTTGATTAATTGTTGCTCATAGTTTCAAGCATTTTTCTCAATTTTATCATGATTTGTATTTATGTCCACCAAGTGTTTGTGGAAATTTCACTTTTGATTATGGGCTAAGTTTTCACCTCTTGGCTTGGGGAAAATGAGCATATGGGTTCCTAAAGTTGGAATGTCCAACATTTAGTGATAATTCTTGGATTGTTAATTGTTCTTGTTTCCACTAACACTAACTTGTTGCTAAGGCAATTAGCAAGTGAGTTAGGATTTGTGGATTAAGAACAACTATGCTCACTTGACCTACTCTTCGATGTAAGAGTTAACTAAGTGAGATTAATCCATTATAATTGTCAAAGTTGTGGTTACAACAAGGAAAAGATTCCTTAGCTTACCCCAAGCCAAGATTTATTTATGCTTTGAATCACACACACACACACATACATCAGTCACTTTTATATCTTACTTGTTCATATTACATTTCCCTTATTCGTTTAATTACTTGCAATTTTGAGTGTTCCTTTATTCCTTTAATTGTTCATCTCTTTATTGAAAATCTTGTTTTCCTTGACAACCGAAATTGTCCACTCATTAATCACTAGTCCTTGGGAGACAACCCAGGAATTAACACTCCCGGTTTGCATTTATTTTGAATTGTGACAATCCTTCATTTTAAACTTTGGTGTCAGTCGATTCTTAGGTTGGGGCTATACTTACAATGCTAATTCCAATTTTGAGGAAAATTCTTAACCCACTCTAGGCCGCGCACCATAAATTCTAAAGGTTTGGTGAAAAATTGAGCCAAACCGGCCAAAAACTTTAACGAGTTGGACCGGGTCCAAGTTAGGCCCAAGCCCAACACATATAAATAAAATAATGGACCCAATTCAGCCTCATAACACACTTGAGCATAACCCTAGCAGCTGCATGAGTTGAGAGAAAGGGGATGAAGAACACTATTCAACTTCTCCTTCTTTCTCTTGTAACTTGAGTTACGGAGCTCCGATTCGCCAACGGTTTACGGCCACACGAAGCTCTCGATGATTTCGTTACTTTCATCTAACTAAAGTGGAAATAATTTGAAAAATCCTTTTCCAATTTTCAGCTCTATGAATTTCAAATTTTAGGTTTGGTTTTGAGTGAGTTCTTATGATTTTGGGTGTTTAAGTACACTCTAGCACTTGATTCCTATTGGGTTTTGACCTAATCTACTGTGAGTAAGGTAAGAATGTCCTGAACCTTTATGGATTCATCATTTTGGTAAACCCTAGGTATTAATTATGATGGATTAATTATGTATAGCTTAGAATGTATATTATTGGAGCTTTTGGATTGGTTGTGGTAGCTTGACAGAACTTGGAAACTTGTGAAAGCTTGGTTGAAGTCAAATTTTGGAGTTTGGTGCATGTTGGAAATTGGCTAAGGTATGGATGATATTATATGTTGCTAAGTTGTGGAATGATGAGATGGTATATGAATATAAATTAGGTACATTGGGGCTATTTTGGATGTGGAATAATTGGTTTTGAATTGAGAGTTTTAGTAAATTTAAGGTTTAAGGGTTTTTGGTAAAAATGGATTTTTTGCCACCTTTGGTGGATCATATCTTAAGACTCGGTTTTTGAAATTCATTGGATTTTATATCAAATTAAAGATATTTCAAAGAGCTTTAAAATGCTATATAGATTTCGTGAAAATAAAAATTTTGTAGAAAATGATATGATCTTTGGAAGTTGGTGTCAAGAATCCAAATTCAGTGATGTTGCAGAAAATTGTAAGTTCTGGTTTGTGTGTACACGCACACACCTATGCCAACGCACCGAGCAGAACAAGTTTTATGACTCATGCATACGCACGCACACCCTGAGAAAGTTGCAAGTTGTGTGTACGCACAGCATCATGCATACGCACAAGCTGGGAAGAGCCTTCTGTTGAGTGCGTCTGCACATATTCATGATTACGCACAAGATGGAAAATTTTACCTTGCGTGCGTACGCACAACCCTATGCTTACGCACAAGCCCTACTTTTCAAATTAAAACTTTGTTTTCAATCGTTTTACCTTCCCATTAAGCTTGCACACTTCTGAAATGCTTGTTTAAGATCCCTTAGCTTGGTTTTAGGCTTTGAAACATAGAGAACATAATGAGTGAGTTTAATTAGATATTTTCTGGTGAAAACTTTAGAAGACAAAGGCTTAGGTTTCTAAAGTTCTGAGTGGACCGTTGGAGTACTATATTGATAATGATTGTGGAAACTTAAGAGCTGATGGTAAACTTGTGAAATCAAGGGATTAATGATGGTTATGACGAGTCGGGGACTCGGAGAGAAATGGTGAATTATTGAATGTTGAAAGTGATCACTGAATGAGATATGGATATATATTGTATTATACTGATATTGTTGAGACGCTATGCACCTGTTAGGGACGGTATGTTAATCTCGCTGGTCGAGGTCACGGCGACGGCGTAAGGGCGGTGCTTAGTCCTGCTTACGTTGATATGTGAGGTCTGTGGCTGAGTATCCCGCTTGCATACTTTCAGAATCACAAGAGTGTGTCGAGCACTATACTCCTAGACTGTGTGCCGGGCACGATATCCTTGGGGATTCCCATTTATATTCGTGACCGAAAGGCAACATCTCCATGGGGATGTGTCAGGTTAGCAGTTGAACCGACAACGTGATATCACAGCTAATAGGACAGGCATTCATCATCTTCATTTTCTATGTGGTTGCTTTCTTTGACTACTTGCATACTATGCCTATTTGTATAACATGCTTAATTTCTTTTTGATTTACTTGTTATACTTGATTATTACTTGTGTTTTACTTGTATGAAACTACTTGTGTTTTCTACTGGTATTGAGGAGGCTCGGTAGGCGGTGGCAATGGGATCGCATGACAGTTAGGCTGGTGAAGGCTCTGGGACAGTGGTGAAATGATAGTTTAGAAATCCCTAAGTTAGATTACCCCTCTTTAGTTATGGTTTTAAAGTTATTGTTTTAAATTTTAGTTGTACTTTAAGCCTGAATCTTACATTTGATGTGATGTTCTAGGATTGCCTCTGGCGTCCCAGAGCCTTATATCTTATATTACTGGACACTGTTACCATATTGAGAACCTCCGGTCCTCACACCATATTCTATTATTTTTCAGATACGTGATGGTGACAGAGCGGAGGATCTTTTATCATCTTTTGCTATTTTGATTATTTTGTTTTAGTTCTCTCTATCTTTTGTACCTTATTACTTTGTTGCCTTAGAGGCTAAAAACTTAAGAGATAGGTTGCTTATATAAGCCTTAGAACTGTCATGACATTTAATTATCCTTTGCTTTACGGCTAGAGGTAAGACTTAGGGTAATTAGGGTGTTATATTTAGTGGTATCAGAGCGGTTCATCCTCGTGAGCCTGAGGGATGAACTGATTATGCTTCATTGCATACTCTGTGTCTTTTTCTTACATTTAGCATGCTTGTTTGTGAGTGCCTTTTTAGAATAATTGAAGCACTAGGCCTGAGATATTGAGACTGATCACCTTGATATCAATTATTTGGTGTGGACAGGACCCTGAATGGCATCTCGTGGATGCTGTCAGTCACGTACACGGAGAGATTGTGAGGATAACTAACCCACTAATGACCATACACAGTTTATGACAGCAATGACTAACTTGGCTAACTCTATGTGATGCATCACTATTTCGTGGTACATTTTGTGCTTAATTTAGGTGCATTTTATCCACTTTTCCCACATTTATCCTATGAAATAGCATGGTTTCATAATTTTCTCCTAAATTGTGCTTAAGTGTAAAAACATGCTTTTTAGGCCCTTAAATTGCTAATTTTGATTCACCTTTGATTCCGCTAGATGCCTTGATGTGTTTGTTAGTGATTTCAGGATGAAAAGGCTAGAAATAGATCAAAGAAGTGAAGAGAAAAGCATGTAAAGTGGAGAAATCATGGAAAATCAAGGATTTGGGATGCACTTGTCGACGCGCACGCGTGAATTTGAAGTTACAAAGCGATGCGTACGCATACATGACGCATACGCGTGGATAACAAAAATGCCAAGCGACGCGTACGCGTGACCCACGCGTACGCGTCGATGCTCGCACGTGACTTCTTTAGTGAAATCATGCCTGGCGAATTCAGAAGGGCTCCTGGCCCAGTTTTGAGTAGAATTCTGGCGGGAAAAGACATAAAGGACCAAGGATTGAAGGGGATTATCATCTTTTGGAAATTTTTTTAGTATAGTTTTAGAGTTAGTTTCTAGAGAGAGAAGCTCTCTCTTCTCTCTAAAATTAGGATTAGGATTAGGTTTAATTCTTCTCTAGATCTAGGTTTAATTTCTTACTTTCATCTTATTTCTATTTCAATTCCTTGGTGTTACATCCTTGCTCTCTTAGTTTTCTTGCCAATTTCCCTTTGATGTCTCTTTTATGTTGATGCACTATTGTTGAATTTGGATCTCATTCTAATGCAATTCATGTTTTATATTCCATTGTTGTCTAATTGAGTTGTTGTTATTGTTTCCTCATGATTGGATAGTTATAGATTTTATAATTCTTGCAATTTGATTTTACTTTCCTTTTATGCCTTCCAAGTGTTTGACTAAAATGCTTGGAAGGATGTTAGAGTAGATTTTTATGTTCTTAGCTTGGGATGGTAACTTAGGTGAACTTGAGTTGCTAATGTCCAAGTGTTGATGATTGGTGTCCATTAACTCTAGCTTTCCCTAGATTAATTAGTGAGAAAGTTAGGACTTATGGATTAGGATTGGTGTAGCTCATTTGACTTTTCTTTACTACTTGTTAGAAGATGGCTTAATGGGATTAATCCTTGCAATTATCATACTGTGGTTAGTGACAAGGATATAGGTCCTTGACCATCATTCCTTGCCAAGACCTTTTTATCATTAGAGTTCATTTACTTTCTTGCCATCTATCTTTCATGTCTCTTATCCAAAACCCCAAATATACAACTCATAACCAATAGCAAGAACACTTCCCTGCAATTTCTTTAATAGAAGACCTGAGGTTTGAATACTTCGGTTATTTATTTTTATTGGGGTTTGTTACTTGTGACAAACAATTTTTTTGCATGAAAGGATTATTTGTTGGTTTAAAAACTATACTTGCAACGAGATTTCATTTGTGAAATTCTAAACTGCAAAAAATTCCGTTCATCACTATGTAAGCGAACGTTACTGCCACGACTCAAGCTGTGGAAAGGATAGGATGACTAGCTGGAACTGGGAACGGAGAAGGGATTAAGACCAATTTGGATGGTGTTTCGATGGCACTAACTGCTTTCTTGAAAGTTAATCCCCCAATTTTCAAGGGACAACAAATTCTGCTGAAGTAGATAACTGGTTCAAAGCTACGGAGTGTGCATTATAAACTCAGCATGTCCTGAATAATCAGTTCATGGAGTTTGTGGCATATCAATTAGTAGGAGAAGCTCAGTATTGGTGGCAAGGAGAGTGTCAATTTCTACAACTACAGAATATGGATACTCCATGGGAGCTATTTCGGATTGCTTTCTACAAGAAGTATTTTCCTGAATCAGTAAGGGAGGCAAGAGAGTTAGAGCTTATGCAGATGAAGCAAGGTTCAATGTCTATGGCTAAGTATACGAGTAAGTTCAAGGGTATATAGAGGAGCCCCTGAGTCTTATGAGGGTTGGAAGTGTGCAAGGTACTAAGAAGGTCTTAGGGAATTTATTATGACTGTTGTGGTACTATTAGAGATTCAGAGATTCTCTGAATTGGTGAACAAGGAAAGAATTGTTCAGGATTATGCCAAGAAGACGACCTTGATGAGAGATAACCGTGGCGGTACTAGTAGCAGAGGTCGTGGGAAGTGTGTTCTGCCAAGAGGGCAGAATTTCAAGATGGGTAGACATGCCCCTCAGCGATCCCAAAGTCAAGGGCATATTGGAGAGACTAACCATGACCAGTATCACCAGGCGAAAGGAGGAGTAAGCAGGCGTGGGCTCAACAAGAGGAGTTAAGGTGCTCGAGATGTGGAAGATACCATCCGAAAACGTCGTGCATGGCTAGGTTCAGTGGATGTTACCCCTGTAGATTGTCAGGGCATATCTCTATACATTGTCCTTACAAGAAGGACCAGGGTTTTGACCGGTCTCAGCGACAGGGTTAAGGATCTCCGATTTGAGGTGACGATAAAGTTGATAACCGACTTTTAATCACCATGTAGGAAGTTGTAACTCAACTCTCCTTAATAACTTATGATGGGGGCAAGGATTTAAAACTAAGATTATTAGATTGAATGCCTGGCTTAGGACCAATCATTTTTCCCATGTGAAGCACCAATTATATTGTTGTAGGAAGAGGAAGGCAATGGGAGACCTAATACGAGTGAGATTACCAATAAATGCTTGTGACTCGATCTGTCTTTCTTTTGTAATCCACGTTGAAGTACTTTATGCCGCGATCCTTCTTGATAATTAATTTGAAAGTTTCCTAAATCAAACCCTTGCTTCCATGTTTCATTGCACAAAACTCGTACTCCTTGGCGTGAGTATAAACTCGTTTCGATCCAATCAAGTGTGAGGAAGATTACTGTTGCGATAAACCACCTTCATTCACGGACTCGTGATTTTCTTAAAATCAGCAGAGACATATTTTGATTTGATATTCTCTACTATTTCCTCCAAAGATTCTAAATTTGGAATTCCTTTCTTGAGGTGCACTCTAATTCTTTTTCTGGTGCATTTTCTTCTTTTCTACAACCTTGTCTTATCACAGTATAGTGTATCTTTTCAATTTCTTACAAATACCATTCGAAATTATTTGCTCTCTTTTGAGCTTGGTATTCCTTCGAATAACATGAGCTCATTTCGACATTGCATGCAATCCTTAGACGCAACCATCGATATGTTAGTTCCTTAGGACACGAATTATGAACACGAAGGACGAACTTGTGAGCGTGCAGCATCACGAGGAGTTGTGAAGCTTTGTTTTTTCCAATAGTGTTACCTATAACTAAATTTACACAAAAGGATGCCACATTGGTATGGACATCAAATTGTGGGAAAAATTCTTCAGAAACTTGAAAGAAAGATTAACTAAAAAGCCATTATTTGTGTTGCCAGAACCCCATGAACCAGTTGGGATATATGATAATGCTTTGTTGGAAATCTTGGAGTGCCTTCCAATGTAACATTAGGATGTAGTGGTTTATTGATGAGCAGATATTTTATACGCTTTTTGCCATCACTTTCATATAGTTTTTAGTATATTTTATTTAGTTTTCATTAAGTTTTTAGCGGTTTAGTGTTAAAATCATAATTTTGGATTCCACTGAGTTTTTGTGTTTTTAGACAATTTCAGGTATTTTCTGGTTGAAATTGAGGAGTTGGAGCAGAAGTCTGATTCAGAGAGAGAGAAAGCACTGCAGATGCTGTCCAGATCCGACCTGCCTACATTCACAAGAGATTCTCTAGAGCTACAGAAGTCCAAATGGAGCTCTCTTAACGGCTATAGAAAGCTGACTTCCAGAGCTTTCCAACAATATATAATAGTTCATTCTTTTCTTCGTATTAGAAGGCCCAAAACTGGCGTTCAATGCTAGCCATCTGACAAGTTTTGGTGTCCAGTGCCAGAAAGGGATTCCAAGCTGGAGTCCAACGCCCAAAAAGGTGCCAGGACTGGAGTTCAACGCCCAAGGAAGCCTAAGCACGTGGATTTCAGCAAAGCTCAGCCAAAATACTCACAAAGTGGGCCTCAAAAGTGGATTTTAGGGGTTTTTATAATAAGAGACACGAAATATAAATAACAAGAAAGTAAGCTAACAACTAAGAAAGGTCTTGGAAAGGGGTGAAAATTAGAATTTCTATCCTCATTATCATCCTCAATTGTGATGGTAATTGTCTTTTGCTCTCACTTAGTTATCCTCTAACAATTGAAGAAAAAGTCAAGTGAGAAAAATTATCTCTGGCCCACAAGTCCTAATCAAAGATTAGCTTTAGTAGACTTCAAGTCAACTAGCAATCCTCAATCACCAACCAATATTAAACTTTGATAATTTAAGAGTCTCTAAGTTACAAACCTAAGCCAAGAACACAAAAATCTACTCTAAAATCCAACCAAGCATTTTATCAAACACTTGGAAGGCATAAAAGAAAAGGATGGTAAAAGCAAGAATTAATGAAATCTAAAACTACCAAATACAAGAAAGTTACAGTTACAACTCAATCAAACAACAAATAAAAATAAAACATCAAATTGCATTAATGGAAATTAAAATCAACAAGGAGTCATGAACAAAAAGCAAAAAAGTAAAGGAAATAGCAAGTAAAACTAAGAGAACAAAAATGTAATAACAAAAAATTGCAAGGAAAACTAAAGCAAGATAAGAATTAAAACATAAATCTAAGAGAAAATTGATCTAATCTACCCTAATTCTATAGAGAAGAGAGAGCTTCTCTCTCTAGAATATCACCTAAAGCATGTTTCTAACTAAACCTAATTGCTCTCCCCTTGTTCCTTCTTGAATTTGGCTTCAAATACTTCAGAAACGAGTTGGATTTTGGATTGGATGAGCCAAGTGTCACACGTATGCGTGGGTCACGGGTACGCGTTGCCTGACAAAATATCCACTCATGCATACACGTGAGTCATGCGTACGTGTGGCCATAAATTTTCCCAAATCCTCATTTTTTCATGAATTCTCCATTTTGAATGCCTTTTCTTCCCTTCTTTGATCTAATCCTTACCTCCTAAGCCTGAAATCACTAAACAAATACATCAAGGTATCGAGTGGAATCAAAGTGAACTAAATTTAACAAATTAAGAGTCTAAAAAGCATGTTTTCACTCTCAAACACAATTTAGGGAGAATTCACAAAACCATGCTATTTTAGTGAATAAATATGGAAAAAGTTGATAAAATCTACCAAATTCAATATAAGATAAACCATAAAATTGTGGTTTGTCAATCTTCCCACACTTAAACAATAACATGTCCTCATGCTAAACTCAAGATAGACAAGAAAGGGGTATAAACATTTACTTAATGTGAACTATCTAAATGCAATGCCTGCAACTACTTGGTCAAAATAAATCAATTTCCAAGGAAGCATATATAAACATAAGGGCTAAGGAAATAACAACCAAATCAAATCCACAAATGAATTGAGTTCTAGAAAAGAATTATAAACCTGTAGGATAGGAAATAATAACCATTGGAAACATAAAATTCAGCAATCGAACCCCTCATCGAATGTGTATATGCTTTAGTCGCTCAAGTGTATAGGGTGGATTCACTCAATTCTCCTCTAATCATGCTTTCCAAATCAATTTAAAACCTAAGATCCAATCTCAATTTTATTCTTAAACCAATTCTTTCAACTTTTTCTAATACATTACAAAACCTCATTCAATCAAAGTCCAATTTCTTGTAAATTCATTAAAGCTCATCTAAATGAAATCCTTAAGTCTAACTCAAAACATAAGCCCTTTTTATATAAAATCGATCTTAGAACATAATACTTTTCTTAGGTAATTTAAAATTGTAAAGTAATCCTTTTCTGAATAAATCGAACTTAAAATATATGTTTTTCTGAAATAAATTAAATTCGAAACATAACCATTTTCTTAATAAATCATATAATACAAGTTCTCAAAATCAAAACTTTTCTAAATAACATTTCAAATAAAGTTTCACTTTTTATAGAAAATTCGGCAGCACCTCCCCTAAAACTTGGACTTTGCCACCCTTTTCGGGTCCCATCTAAACCAATCATCAACCCTCTCCAACAGGTTTAAGACCAAATCAGTTTCCAATAAAACCAAATCCAGACGTTCAAACATTAAAATTATTTCAAATCAAACCAATCAAAAATCTCTATTTTAACAAAATCAGACATTATTTCAATCAAATAGGCAGCATATTCATCCAAGACAAATCAGACCATTCATAAGACTTACATAATCACTAAAAATTACATTTCGCACATCATATCTATTTATAACAATTCCAATTTAATATAAATTAGTTTTTAGAAAAGACCCTATCTCGACTCGTGGAAACCATAACCCAAAATGTATCAAAAAAACCTTTTCTCTCAACCTGAAACCAACAGCAACCGCAAACTCAGTCCCTGATCACTTTCGCGGCACTCACAGCAACTTAAAAGCGACATGCAACATACAGAACTCGAACCTACATTACCAAACCTCAGAGTTTATAACCAAACATAACAAAATACTAACGCAGGGGTTTCCAAAACATAAATACTTACTGTAAAGGAAAACAGAGCGGCGGCGGTCTCTAAACCGGTCTGGCAGAAGCCCCAGCAGTCAGCCCAAAGCGGCAGGGGCGACCTAAACAACATGCAGCGACGATGAAGTTTCCGAAAACTCAACGGAAAGGAAACTCAACTTAAACCCCATACCGGTAATGGATCTCAGTGGCGGCAGAGGCGTTCCTGGCGACAGAGGCTCGGCTAGAAGTTTTGGCAGCGGCTGATCTGGCGGGGGTTTGGACAAGGACGGCACCGGCGACACGAATGGCGACTGGGCGCGGCGGCTAGACTGGTCACGGCCCTTCCTTCCTCGTGGATCTGTCTCCTCTTCTTCATCCATGGATGACGGTGATCCTGGCTCCCTTCTGCAACAACGACAGCGCGAACTCAGAGGTAGTGGCGGAGACATGAGCAACAGCAGCCCGCGATAATGGCGACGGCGGCGTCAATCAGGGACGACGGCGACTGGGCAGCGCAATTCCCTCCTCCATCACAACCTTCTCTCTCACCTCAGATCTGACCTATAATGGTGAGGACTTCACGGGCAGCAGCGACGGCGACGGGCTTCCTTCATGCATGCAAGCACGACAGCAGCAATGTGGTGAGGATGACAGCGAGCTCGATGGCAGCAGCAGTGACCTCTCCCTCTCGGTGCTGCTGCTGTGCTCTCTCTCTCTCTCTCTCTCTCTCTCTCTCCTCGGTTCTGACTTCCTGGTGGCAACATGATGGTGGCGACGGCGGCAGTGACGTCCACCAGCGCCACCTCCCTTCCTTCCTCTTCTCTTCGTTCTCCGGTCCTCCCCCTCTTCTCTTTTCCCTTTTTGTTTCTTTCTTCTTCCTTTTTGCTAGGTGTGTGTGTTTGTGTTTTGTTTGCTGATGGAGTGGTGGTGGTGGCTAGGGTTTCTTTTGGGGCAAAAGGAAAAATGTGTGTTAATTAGCATTAGGGTTTCAATTTGGGGATTTTGGGTTTTAATCTGAAAACTAATTGAATCTTTAAAATTACTTTAAAAATATTATTTATTGTTTTAAATTACTACTTGGTTTTCATTCAAATACTTTAATTGAAAATATAATACAATATAATTAATTTTCTCTATTAGCAAAACTTAAAGTATTTAATTATATAAAAATATTATCATATGAAAATCTTATCATTTTACAACTACTAATTTTATAATTTAAATATAGAAAATAATTCAATAATTGTAAAATTAGTTAAAATTCTAATGTTGAATAGGCAAACCTCATAAATTTTGAATTTCTAAAACTTTAAATTGTAAATAGGAAAATAATCCATAATTATAGAGTTTGGATAAAAATCTTAATTTATCTCAAATCCAATTAATCAAAACTACCTTTAATTATTTTCAATAAAATAATTTCTTGAAAATAAAACTGTAAATAAATTTATGTTTTGAGATTAGTTCAAAATAGGACTTTTCAAAAGTCTTAGGTCTTACATTCCACCAACCTTATAAAAATTTTTGTCCTCGAAAATTAAAGTAATACATAAGGTAATACATAGACTTAGCACTCTACTTTTTAAATACTTTTTAGGAAAGTAAGAAATCTTAGCACACACACACACACATATATATATATATATATATATATATATAATTTCAAATACCGGATAACCATAAGATTCAAATATAAGGGTAAGGTATAGTGTAAGGTGAAAGATACAAGATAGGCTCAATGCAAAAAGGTTATATGGTTTTAAAACTTTACAAAAGCTTGGTGGAACAAAATAGGGTGCAAGTCAAGATAGGTGTTCACAATGCAAAGCGGTGGTTAACATGGCAAAAAGGCTACAAAGCAGTTGGTATCTAACAACAGATATAACATTCACTCACAGATCTTGTTCCCCTTTCAAAGCATCAACTTCCTAACTCCATCAATCACTTCACAACCCCATAACCGGTCACAAGCCGAGCACCTGCAAAATCTTCCGTGAGAAATGAAACTCCCACAACTTCTCATAATGTCAGACACTTACCACTTCCCCTTCTATAACCACAAACCACATTCTAAAGAACTAATGCATCGCATTATACCTAAAGATCGCACCTGACATTAAAATAATTTTTAGGTTGTGTGTGCGCGCCTAAGTGTGCTAGTGCTCTCAACAGAATGCATCTCCCTGTGTGCGCGTGCGCACGAGTGTGTGCGACGCACGTTTTCAAAAATTCACAGGATGTGCGTGCGCACAAAACTATGCGTACGCACAAGTCAAAACATAGCTAATGTTCAGAACACGCGCACAGCAGTTTGCGTGCGCACACATACCAAAAATCACAATTCTGCAACATCACAGAATTCAGATTTCTGACACCAACTTCTAACGATCATATCCTTTTTCTACAAAATCTATACCGTTTTAAAGCTCTTTTTATTATCTTTGATTTGATACAAAAATTATTCAATTTCAAAAACCGTAGCTCGAGATATGATCCATCAAAGTTCACCCAAAATCCATTTTTATCAAAAACCTTTAAACTCAAATTTATCACATTCCTCATCCAAAAACATTTCAATCACATTTTGACCAAACAAAATAACCCAAAATTAATAAAAGAAACTTCTAGGCAAGGTTTTGAAATACACATGTTTTTAGGAATATAGAGAAGTGCATTTGCTAAATTCAAAACAACTTTATCAAAACTTAAAGAATAGTTCCAATTACAATCGAGTAAAAACTTAATTTACAATTTCTTTTAAAAGGAAATCAAAACTACTTTGAAAAGGTTCAAAATAAAACTCTGAGAGTATACTTGAAATCACCACCTCACAAGAACATTCAAGAAGTTTAGGATGTACTTAAAAAGGAGTCAAGCCCTACAGGAAAGGATCTTAAATCAAAGGAGTTCAAAGAGGATCCACTAGATATGAGACTTCGAACAAGCTTTCAATCGATCCAAAAGAATACAAAACTTGCAATGAGAGGCAACTCCATCAACAGTAAATCCTTAAGAAAGAAACTCTGACCAAAGAACTTTGGTGAAAACAATAAGAGGATCAACAATTTACTAAGTTAAGACAAATCAAGCTGACTCAAATAAGAATGAGATTCACAAGAAAAGGAGAAACTGAGATCAATGGTAATGTTCACAAGATGTAAAAGAATAATTAAAAATAGGATCAAGTATGACATCCATAGAATTGAAAAGTTTAAGAAGAAATTGGTCCGTTCTCAGAAGGAGAGATATGAGTCCAAATTTTCAAAAGAACAGCAATTGCATAAATAATATGTTATGCTAAACCAAGTTTAAATTAAAATAATTTAGGTAAAGTTTATCAAATGAAAATCAACCGAAATAAAAGCGAAAAATCTTTTCTTTCCAGAATTTTGAAAAATACCTATGTACACAATCAAATAAAGATATGTATAGGAACTGTAATAAAATTATTAGAAAAAGTCAAATTGTATTTAAAGTAAGTGTATTTCTGTAAACCAGTAAGAGAACAGGCGAGGTATTAGAAATAAATAGTTTTTAAACTGTATAAGGAATTTTCAAAGTTTTATACAGATAAGTGCATATCGAATCAAAAGCGATTTTATAAAAATTTGAAAATTGGTAATAAATATAGTCAAATAAGAGAAAAAATGAATCACAATTTCTTTTAAAGAGGAACTTGGAATAAGAACTTAGAAAGGCATACTGCATCGAGACAAGTTCAAAGTTATCTAAAAAAATACATGAATCAAGAAGAAGAGTATAAACAGAGAAAGACAGATACACCAAGGATTACAAGCAGGCATATGCAATTAGGATCAAACAAGATTGCATATGATAGAGGAATAGGGTTGGAAAATCAAACTAATTTTCAAAAGGAGTAGCAAACAAGAACATTCAAATTAGGCCATGAAAGAATAAGTAGACTCGAACAGAATTCAAGATACATAACTGAATAATCTCGAGAAATAGTTTTTGACGTTCCCAAAAACCCACGAATCGCGTTACCTATTACTTGTATATCACCTATGACAACCCATTAGTGCTCTCATATATATAATTTACTACTTTTAAGTCGGCCAAACTTAATACCAGGAATTATGCAATGCAAGACTAACAGCATTAATCAATAGACTGTCATGTATAAAAAGCTCTAATTCTCGTTATTCGAATAAGACTATTACATGACAAACGCTCAAAGTATGCAACTGAAGCATAGTCAGTCCATTCCTCAGGCTCTACAGGAAAGACCGCTCTGATACCAAAATGTAACACCCTCACTATCAAAATGTCACGCTTCCAGCTGCGCCACTCTGATAGCTTGGATATTACGACAACTCTAAATATATTTAATACTAAAATATGAGCCTGTGTAAAACTTAAAACCGCATATCCTTGTAAAAACACTTTTTCATTGAAAACATATATATATATATATATAACAATAAACTTACAAGCATACATATCATCAATTCCTATCCCTCTTACAAAATTGATAAAGATAAAGGCGAGCGAAAAATAATAACTAAGATAATACAAAAACACTGAATAATAGAAAAACTAATAAACTCCTCTGAAACATCGTCGTCCCTATCCTGAAAAGGAAAAACCTGTAGGGGAGTGAGAACATCATCCTCGAAAGGATTCTCACTATAGGGTTACAGAATTGCTATAATAAGATAGGTAAAATAAAACTATTTTTAAGGTACAGTGATCATTGTTCGTCTTATGTACATTCTCAAAGCACTTAAGTTCACATTCAAAAATCCAAAAATCCTTTTTAAAGGAATCTTGATAAATTTCTCAAAATCAAAAAGCTTTTTCCTTGTAAAAGCTCAAAAATTTTTCCTAGACAGTATGAATGACCAACATGTCCCAAGCATAGGTTCAATTAAGTCTATGTTGTAAGAGTTTGATTTTCCATACTTTACTAAACCATAACATGAAAGCAGTTACCTACGCGGTATAAATGATCATCCTGTTTCAAGCATAGGTTCATTAAGTCTATGCTGAACTAGTCAGATACTTTATACAGAACTAGACCTCAAACATACCAATCACGGCCTCAGGCCCATCCAATTTGACACGGCCCCCGGCCCAAACAACTCAATCATCAACCAATTCATCACAAACCAATCAATTCAAACACAATCACAATTAATGTGGTTCAAGCACAATCAAGAGCAATTACAACAAGTATAATAGTTAGCAGTTAACAAGTATTCACATAGGAAAACCAATTACAATATGCACACCCAAACAATGTCACATAGATGCAAATGATGAATGTATGTTCTATTGGCTGTGATATCACATTGTCGGTTCAATTGCCAACCTGACACATTCCCATGGGAATGTTGCCGTTCGGTCACGTATAAATGGGAACCCTCTAGGATAATGTGCCCACCACACAGTCCAGGATGTCAGTGCCTGCACACTCCTGTGATCCAAAAGGATGTGAGCATGATACTCTACCTCTGACCTCACATTTCTCAGCATAAGCGAGACGTAGCCGGCGCTTACGCCCACTAAACAATATCCCATCAATAACAAATCTCTCAATATAAGTGGGATGAACCCGGCCCTTATGCTTACAACTCAGCGCAAGCGGGACGAACCCAGTCCTTATGCCTACCGAACAACAACTCATCAATCTCGATAATATCCACAAACAATCAGACTCAATGTCTTATTTCAAAAATCATTCTAAATCAGGATTTGGCCATAAAATTCCTCAGCAGAGTCTCAAGACTTTAGGAGAAAGCAACCGACTTTATTTTCTCAATTTCAGTAAAAATTCTTAAAAATCATGGTGTTCTTAATTTGAATTATGCAAAGCAAGTTTCTAAACCAAATCAAAACTAAACCATCTGAATTTAGAAGTTCCAAACCAATTTAAAACCTAAGATCCAATCTCAATTTCATTCTTGAAACCAATTCTTTCAACTTTTTCCAAAACATCACAAAACGGCATCATTCAATCAAAGTCCAATTTCTTGTAAATTCATTAAAGCTCATCTAAATGAAATCCCTAAGTCCAACTCAAAATATAAGCCTTTTTATATAAAATCGTAAAGTAATCTTTTTCTGAATAAATCGAACTCAAAATATATATTTTTCTCAAATAAATTAAATTCGAAACATAACCATTTTCTTAATAAATCATATAATACAAGTTCTCAAATTCAAAACCTTTCTAAATAATATTTCAAACAAAGTTTCAATTTTTATAGAAAATTCAGCAGCACCTCCCCTAAAACTTGGACTTTGCCACCCTTTTCGGGTCCCAACCAAACTAATCATCAACCCTCTCCAACCGGTTCAAGACCAAAGCAGTTTCCAATAAAACCAAATCCAGACTTTCAAACATTAAAATCATTACAAATCAAACCAATCAGAAATCTCCATTTTAACAAAATCAGACATTATTTCCATCAAACAGGCAGCATATTCATCCAAGACAAATCAGACCATTCATATGACTTACATAATTGCTAGAAATTACATTTTGCACATCATATCTATTTATAATAATTTTAATTTAATATAAATTAGTTTTTAGAAAAGCCCCTACCTCGACTCGTGGAAATCATAACCCAAAATGCATCAACGAAACCTTTTCTCTCAACCCGAAACCAACAGCAACCGCAAACTCAGTCACTGATCACTTTTGCGACATGCAACATACAGAACTCGAACCTACGTTACCAAACTTCAAAGTTAATAACCAAACATAACATAATACTAACGCAGGGGTTTCCAAAACATAAATACTTACTCAAAGAAAACAGAGCGGTGGTGGTCTCTAAACTGGTCTAGCGGCAGCCCCGGCAGTCAGCCCTAAGTGGCAGCGGTGACCTAAACAACATGCAACGATAATGAAGTTCCAGGAAACTCAATGGAAAGGAAACTCAACTTAAAACCCATACCGGCAGTGGATCTCAGCGGCGGCAGAGGCGTTCCTGGCGGTAGACTCTTGGCCAGAAGCTTCGGCAGCGGCTGATCTGGCAGGGATTGGGACAAGGATGGCGTCGACGACACAAACGGCGACTGGACGCGGCGGCTGGACTGGTCGCGGCCCTCCCTTCCTCGCGGATCTCTCCTCTACTTCACCCATGGACGACGGTGATCCTGGCTCCCTTCTGCTACGACGATGGCACAGACTCAGAGGTGGCGGCAGTGACAGGCACAACAGCGGCCCATGATAATGACGACGGTGGTATTGAGCAGGGACGACGGTGACTAGCCAACGCGGCTCCCTCCTCCTTTGCGGACTTCTCTCTCACTTTAGATCTAACCTACGACGGCGAGGGCTTCACGGTCAAAGGATCGGCGACGGGCTTCCTTCATGCATGCGAGCACGATGGCAGCAATGCGGTGAGGACGACGGCGAGCTCGATGGCAGCAGCGGCGACCTCTCCCTCACGGTGCTGCTACTGCTGCTGCTCTCTCTCTCTCTCTCTCTCTCTCTCTCTCTCTCTCTCTCTCCTCGGTTCTGACTTCCTGGCGTCGCCACCTCCCTTTGTTTCTCTTCCCTCTCCGGTCCTCTCCCTCTTTTCTTTTCCCTTTCTGTTTCTTTCTTCTTCCTTTTTGCTGGGTGTGTGTGTTTGTGTTTTGTTTGTTGATGGAGGGGTAGTGGTGGCTAGGGTTTCTTTTGGGGCAAAGGGAAAAATGTGTGTTAATTAGGATTAGGGTTTCAATTTGGGAATTTCGGGTTTTAATCTGAAAACTAATTGAATCCTTAAAATTACTTTAAAAATATTATTTGTTGTATCAAATTACTACTTGGTTTTCATTTAAATGCTTTATTGAAAATTTAATACAATATAATTAATTTTCTCTATTAACAAAACTTAAAGTATTTAATTATATAAAAATATTATCATATGAAAATCTTATCATTTTACAACTACTAATTTTATAATTTAAATATAGAAAATAATTCAATAATTGTAAAATTAGATAAAATTCTAATTTTGAATAGCCAAAGCTCATAATTTTTTAATTTCTAAAACTTTAAATTGTAAATAGGAAAATAATCCATAATTATAGAGTTTGGATAAAAATCTTAATTTATTTCAAATCCAATTAATCAAAACTACCTTTAATTATTTTTAATAAAATAATTTCTTGAAAATAAAACTGTAAATAAATATATGGTTTGAGATTAGTTTAAAATAGGACTTTTCAAATGTCTTGGGTCTTACAGGTACCCTAGTTGTTGTTGAGGTCCTAGGTAACATAATTACTGAGATTAAGGATTTAACGAGATCTTGAATTAGACATAGAGATGATATAAGGCCCTAAGTTATGACTTAGTCTTAGGATGAGAGACAACCCTATCTGGGTCAAGTTGAGAAAGTTCAGAAGTAAGTCTAGGTTTTGTAATCCGATATTGATGTATGACTTGACTAATTGATTGGATTAGTTAATTAATTAGTGGCTGAAAAATCAGAGTGGCACAGCAGAAGCTTGTGAAATGCAATGGCACATGATAGTTGTGAATAGAGGTAGTATAATGGTGATTAGATGTATCTTAAGCTTGAATACTTGAAGAGTTTAATGGGTTAAGGTAAGTAAGGATTTCTAAGAAACTAATTTTAATTGTAGCTGTAAGATTAGATTTATTCGGGGTAGGTTTTGGAGATGATTACAGGTGTAGTTGGATTTGTGCGTAGATGGTAATGAATAAATTGTTAGTTTTGCAAGATAGATTTGGAGAACATTGAATTGAAATGCTTATATTGTATTGAGGTTGACTAAAGGGAGCTAAGAGTGAGAAGGATGAGTACAGCATAGGCTTAAATTCATTTAAGATATGACATTATGAATAAGAATAAAGGATGTAAATAGGAAATTGAGGTGACGTGGAGGAATGGAAAGATGAATGGTGAGAGGTAATTTTAAGTTGAGGGAACCTTTAATGATGATAATGGATAAACCAAATTTTAAGGGCAAAATTTCTAATTTGGTGAAGAGAATATAAGAATCATAACTAATTAACCACTTAATTAAGAGAATTTAATTGCCTAAAATAGGTTAAAAAATTTAGAATATTAACTAAAAAATTTAAATATGATATTTGGACTCAGTAGATTTTTCTAAGTTGGAAAATGTAATTTTCTGCGGAAAATTGCGTAAAAACGCGTACCAATAAATTAGCCGACAGTACCGGCTTACGTCTGCCTGGTACTGTGTAGAATAACAAAAACTGTAGAAAAACTTAGGGAAATCATTAAAGTTGAAAACCAGGCGCCAATTCTAAAGGTTTGGCCCAAAACCCTAAACCCTAAACCCTAAACCCCAAAATTGGGCCAAATGAGCCAAAAATGCTAATGGATTGGACCCGGCCCAAGTTGGCCCCAAGCCGAACACATATAAGTTCACTAATGGACCCAATTCAGCCTCATAACACACTTGAGAATAACCCTAGCAGCTGCAAGAGTTGAGAGAAAAGGGCTGAAGAACACTATTCATCTTCTCCTTCTTTCTCTTGTAACTTGAGCTACAGAGCTCCGATTCGTGAACGGTTTATGGACACGCGAATCTCTTACCGAGCCCATTAGTTTCATCTAACCAAAGTGGTAAGAATTTTGAAAATCCGTGCTCAATTTTTAGCTCTATAAATTTCAAATTTTTAGGTTTAGATTTCATCTAACCCAAGGTATGGTTTCGGTTTTCTCTATGTAATATGTAATATTTCTGGATACTTAGGCTAGTAGACCTTAGGATAGATTGAATTGGTTGTTGATAATTGTGATGTATGATGATTTTGATGATTGTGATGATTTCGGTAAATGATAATGTTGGTTTATGATGTGGGGTTAGATAATGATGATTATGAGGATTGATAATGAATTATGAGGCTTGTTGATGTTGATAAATGTTGAAGATGGTGAAATGATGTTGTGTAATGTTAATTATTGAAATTTGAGTTTTATAAGTGAAATTTGGTGTATGGAATGGATGATATTATATGTTGCTAAGTTGTGGAATGCTGAGAAGGTATATGAATATAATTTAGGTACATTGGGGCTGTTTTGGATGTTGAATAATTGGTTTTGAATTGAGAGTTGTGGTAAATTTAATGTTTAAAGGTTTTTGGTAAAAACGGATTTTTGGCCAACTTTGGCGGATCATATCTTAAGCCTCAGTTTTTGAAATTGATTGGATTTTGTATCAAACTAAACATAATTCAAAGAGCTTTAAAATGGTATAGATTTCATGGAAATTGAAATTTTGTAGAAAATGATATGATCATTGGAAGTTGCTGTCAAATATCTGAATTCTGTGATGTTGCAAAAAATTGTAAGTTCTGGTTTGTGTGCGCACGCTGATGCGAGAATTATTGTCGGTCTAGATTTTCTCTTATAGAAAAGAATTACTTCGTTGTAAGCATAGCTCCAAACCAACAAACATCTCTCACATCAAATTTAAATTGGTTTTGTCACGAGTACAAGCCCCAATAAGAATTAGCCGACGTATTTAAACCTCGGGTCGTCTCACAAGGAATTGCAATGAAGTGGTTCAATTATTATCTATGAAGGAACAAGGGGTTTGGTTTATAAAAGGGCAAGGAAATAAATGACAAGAAAAGTAAACTCAAGAATTAATAAAGGCAAGGTAAAGAACTCTTGGATAGACATAGGTAATTGAGATCACCATCCTTGTCTACAAACTATGTATTGACAATTATGAGGAACCAAGCTCATTAAGTCTACTTACAAAATCCTTAAGTACGTAATATCTACTCCTAGGCTTGAAGTACGTCAAATGGCTTGATCAACATCAATTCATAAGTCCTTACCTAGCTACTAATTAACTTAGTAGTAGGCTAGAGTCAATGGTTATCAAATTGACCACTAAGGGCTCTCAAATCACCAATTCAATGAGACCCAATGACTCAAGTTCACTCAATTCCCTTAGCCTAGGCCAAGAGTAAAGAACATTACTCAAAAACTAGAGGAAACATTCTATCAAACACTGAAAGTGCAAGAAAAGTAAACATCACAAAATGCAAGAATTAATGAAACCCATAACTAACATAAGGAAGAAATCAACAATAACAATGAAGATAAACATCAAAGAGGACATGAAAACATAAAATTGCATTAAAGAGATCCAAATCCAACATGAGAATTCATGAACATAAAAGAGACATGAAAGTAAAATTAACAAAAGAACCAAGAGGTATTGAAGTATTAGAAGAAGGAATTGTAGAGGAAACAAGATGAAATCAAGTAATCAAATCTAGATCTAAGAGAAATTACCCTAATCCTAACCTAATTCTAGAGAGAAGAGGGAGCTTCTCTCTCTAGAAAACTAACTAAAGGCTCATTATGACTAACTAAGTGCTCCCCCTTTGCTCACTATTCAATTCTGCATGAAATACCCTCAGAAACGAGTTGGATTTAGGCGTGGGTAGCTCAGAAATCACCCCCAGCGATTTCACTTTAAGTGGGTCACGTGACAAGAGTCACGCGTGCGTGTGGGTGACACTTTTGCGTCGCTGGCCAAAACTCCTTCTCACGCATACGCGTGGTTGACGTGTGCGCGTGGCTTACAAATCTTCAATGCACGCGTACACGTGGATGACGCATGTGCGTAGCCCTCAATTCTCCAAATGCTCATTTCTTCATGGGTTCTCCACTTTGCATGCTTTTGTCTTCACTTCTTCCATCCAATACTTGCCTTATGAACCTTAAATCACTCAATAAATACATCAAGGCATCGAATGGAATTAAAGTGAATTAAAATCACCAATGTAAGGGCCTAAAAAGCATGTTTTTACACTTAAGCACAAATTAAGGGAGAATTACAAAACCATGCTATTTCATTGAATAAATGTCAGAAAAGGTGATAAAATCTCCCAAATTATGCACCAGATAAACCACAAAATTGGGGTTTATCAAACCTCCTCACATTTAAACTAAGCATGTCCTCATGCTAAAATCAAGAAAGAAGCAAAGGGTATCAACATTTATTCAATGCAAACTAACTATATGCAACCTATCTAAATGCAACTATCTAAATGAATGCAATTACTTGGTCAAAATAAATCAAACCCCAAGAATACATACACAAGTACGAGGGCTAAAGCAATAGCAATCAAAGCAAATCCACAATTGAATTGAGTTATTGAAAGACTTTACAAACTTGCAAGAAAATGGGTGATCATGGGTGGAAGCATGTAATTGAGCAATCGAACCCTCACGGGATGTGTATCCGCTCTAGTCACTCAAGTGTATCGGGTTGATTCACTCAATTCTCCCCTAATCATGCTTTCCAAGATTTATTTTTCATCTAACAATAAAAAATTATTTTATACATGCATACAAATATCATGAGGACTTTCCCATAGGTTGTAATGGGGCTAGGGTTAAGGTAGGATGCATATGGTCAAGTGAGCTTGAAATTTGAATCTTTGATTAACTTAAGCTTCCCACCTAACCTATGACAACCTATACAATTCTAAACAAACCTAACTACCCATTCTTCACTTTTTCACACACTCATGCATTCTCTTTTGATCACCACACATATGCATTGATTTTTATTAAACTTTACTTTGGGGCATTTTGTCCCCTTTTTATTGCTTTTCTTTTTCTTTCTTTTTCTTTTTCTACATATATTTTTTTCTTTTTAATATATTTTTTCTATTTACTTTGTATATATATATATATATTTTTTTTTTCTTTTTGCAATAAAGTATATATAAAGGCATCAATGCGTATGGTTTAAATGTATTAATACATGAGTGTGTACCCAATTCCCAAAATTTTTCAACAAAAATACAAACACACTTTTAACTCTACCCAATGTTCCCAACTCTCCCAAATCAAATGATGAACACTCTCACTAGCCTAAGCTAATCAAAGATCCAAACAAGGGACATTTATTATTTTTCACTTAGGCTTGTAATGTGCTACAATTAAGAACAAATAGGTTTAGCATAGGCTCAAAGTTGGCTACAATGGAAGATAAAAAGTAAGGCTATTTGGGTAAATGAGCTATTTGAAACAATGGCCTCAATCATATAAATGTGTGTATACACAAAATAATGGACATAAAGAATCAAACAAATCAAGGCTTACAATCATAGGAAGAGAATAATGCACATAAGAACGAAAATAAGTAGTTATATGATGTAACCACACAATTAGGCTCAAGTCTCACATGCTTGTGTTCTTAGCTCAAAAATCATGTTCCACAATATATAGTTCAAGCAAGTTCTAAAATATTTTTTCAATTAATTGGGGTGCCCTATAAATAAAAATCCTTGAAGAATCTCATTATTTGACTATGCTTATTATATACATATGCAAAATAAGAAAATGCAACTAAAAATCCTACAAGACCTAAGAATGGAATACAAAAGTGTTGGGATTAAAAACTTGTCACCCAAAGACGCCGAATGGTCGGACGAACTCCCCACACTTAAAAGTTTGCACCGTCCTCGGTGCACTCAAAGATGAGCAAGGGGGTACGGCGATTCTCCAAGTGCCACCTTCAGCTGGTGGATCAACTGGCTGCTACGTGTTCTTTCTTCCGCTTCCATTTTTGCTTATGGTGCATTAGTCATGAAAAATAAAAAATAACACCGTAAGACAAGAACATACAAAAGCAAGGAAGCGTGAATTGTTGGAATGAGGTAAATCACTAGAATGGAGTGAGTGAATTAGTGTGACATTGATGAAAAATAGGCGTGTGGGTTCTAAAATTGCGTGCGATTTAGAACACACACACACAAGAATAAAAAGTTATGTCACAATTACACAAAGGAAAGCATGCACTTCACTCATCTTAGTGTGCTTGAAATACTTTAAAGGAAGCTTATAGGTTAAGGCAACTAAACAAGTAATGAAAAGAAACATGAAAGCATTCAAGCAACAATCAAGTAATTGTGAAATTGGACAATGAATGGACATTAATTGATGTGCAAGTAAACTTAATGAACATAATGGTATATAAAAATTACACAACAATCAATGACACCTATTGAAGTTGTTGCAACACCTAAGTGACATAGAGGTGAAACACATAGATACTATGAAACTTAGGAAAAAAGAATATAGAAGTCAAAATCAATCACATAGCAAGCATGGTCCTCAAAGCTTAAAAAGCTCAAAAATATGTTACTAGGTAAGCTTTCGATCCAATTTCACAATTGCAAAATCTTAATGCATGAAATAGGTGATGTGGATAAGGGTAATTCATAAACAAGCATCACCTAAAAAAATGTATTGACAACGTACAATTTCCTAACAATAGATGATGAGTGCATGGTGGCCAAAACATGCAATTCAAAAGATTTAAGAAGTTCGGAGGCAATGTCACACACTTGGTTTTCAAAAACATGAAGCATGAAGAATTCAAACCAAGTAACAAAATACAACCTCAATAAAGAAATCCAACAATGACAATTAACAACAATGATGTTAAACTAACATCATGTTAGTAATAAGCAGCAGTAAACAGTAAACAAGATTAGTAATCCAACACTTATAATGGAAAACAAAAATTAAACAAAAATTAAACTAACCAACTAACTAAAAGAAATGGTGTTATATGGTGTTTGGTAGTGTTGGATGATGTTTGAAGGGTGGAAAGAAAAGAAGGGAAGAGAGAATAAGGAAAGAAATGGAAAGAAGATGAGAAAAGAAGTGTGTGAAAGAAGGGCATCCACGCGTATGCGTGCTCGACACGTGCGTGTGGGGATGGCGAAATGGAAGCGACGTGTACGCGTGAGTCACGCGTGCACGTCGATAGGTTATTTAGATAGCGACGCATACGCGTACGGGTAGGTAGCCTTGCGCGAAAGGCACAGTGTTCGCGCAGTGCAGGCGCAACTCTCGGGTTTTTGGCTAGGAGGTGGAATTTTTGAATCCACGCATAGGCGTGCCTAACGCATGCACGTGGATGATCGAAAATACTTTGTCACGCGTACGCGTGGGGCACGCGTACACATGGATGGTGCTCTGTTTTTCAAAGTTTTTCCATGTTCTTGCACCAAACCAAGCATTCCAAACCTCCAAACAGCTACCAAAACATCATAAAACCTTATTTAACATAGTAGACTACCAAATAAACTCAACAAACTCAACAAAACTTGAAATTAAACTAATTTTACCAATATTTACAAAAGATAAAATGAAAAGAGTTTACCATGGTGGGGTGTCTCCCACCTAGCACTTTTGTTTATTATCCTTAAGTTGGACATATGGGGAGCTCTTCATCAAGGTGGCTTGTGCTTGAATCCATCCTTGAACATCCACCAATGCTTAGACTTTCATTGTGCTTCATCATTCAAAGTTAATAACTCCAAGCTTTGATGGAGTTCTTCACAAACCATGGGCTCCCAAAGTTGATCATTCCCTTGTAATCCGGGATCCCACACTTTGTTTTCACATCCGTCTTTAAGTTGATCATGGTAATTCTCTCAGGGTGGTAGAGAAGCCAAATTCTCATGAAGGCACCAAACGATCCTCCTAGACCCATTCAATTGAGCACTACACCAATCCATGCTCCTCAATTTCGAGCTTCCAACCATAATGAGCCTAGACTTACAACGCCAACCACTAAACATCCTCCTCTTACGCTTAATTTCGCAAAGCGCCCTAAGTTGGCCATCCATTTCAAGCAAACCATAATCAAGTGGGATAGGAAAGCTAGGAGTTAGAAGTTTTACCCACTCAAATGAAGGATTAGATGGCAACCTAGGTGGAGGAGCTCCCAACGGTCTTGACAAAGCACGCTCCACTCCTGTCCATCCTCTTCTAGAGACGTCCACCACTTGGCAAGGTTCTTCAAGCTCTACCTCTTGCCAAGCTTCCTCAAGTTCACATTCTTCTTCACTAAATTCTTCCATCTCTTCTCCATCACTCAAATCATAAATATGAGGTTTAGTAAAGTCCACCTCATCATTAATTTCGAGCATAGTGGGGAAGGACTCATCATGCTCAAAAGGATCATATGTTGATGCGGAATCATCCTAGATAGGAGGGCTTGTTGCTTGGAACACTTCTTCCAATTCTTCACTCACGATATGCCTTGGAGGTTGCACATCCTCCCTAATATTGCTTTCTAGTCCAATGGAAGAAGGCTCTACAAGATCATCAAGGGGATTGATCCTTGTGGACAAAAAATCACTAATGATGGAATCCACTTCTTGATCAATTTCCCTCAACTCTCTATCCGCTTCCTTAACATCACTCTCCTCTTTAATATTCCTTCCAAACTCTGTGGAAGAAGGCTCTTCAACTTGAGATTCCTCTACGTACTCAACATATCCTAAATACCCAACCACTACTTCCACAACCTCCTCCTCTTGTTGTACTTCTTGCTTTAACTCCTCTTCCTCACCTTGGAGCTCTAAATTCACTTCTTCGCTAAGCTCTTTGGGTGCTTCTCCACATTCAACAATGGGAGTGCCTTGATCACATAGGCTTAGGCGGGATGAGACCATGTTGCTAACGGCTTCCGCTACGATAGCCATCTTGGCTTCTAGCTCCTTAAACTCCCTTTCCGTCTTCTCTTGTTGCCTTAGGATATAAGATCTAAGATCTCTTTGTTTTAGCATGAGGACTTCATTGGAGGGCGGTGGTGGAAGAGAAGGTTCATTGTTTGAGGGAAAGGTATTATAGTTGGAAGGTGGTTCATATTGGTGAAAGTCTTGAGATGGTGTATGAGAAAATTGTGGTTCATGGGAGAATTGGTATTGGAATGGTGGTGGCTCTAGGTATGGTTCATCTAGTGGTTGGTATGCTGGGTATGAGTTAGGATCATATGGAGGTGAATGGTGGTATGAGGCTTGTGAATATGGTTGTTGAGGGCTATGTGGAGGGAAGGGGTCATATGCATGTGGTGGTTGTGGTTGACAATCACAATAAGGGTCATCACATACATTAGATTGGTATGCATTAGGATTAGGATTACACCCATAAGAATTCGGAGAGTAGTCATCTTGGGGTGGCGCTTGAACGGCTTGGATGGAATAAAATGTCTTTTGATCCTTGCGCATCTCCGTGAGGAGAGTAGTCATGTCCCCAAGCACTCTTGTCAAACTCGATTCGGAAGGAGGTTGTTGCCAAGAAAGTTGTCCATAAGCTTGGGGCTCCTCCCATCTTTGATTTCCAAATCCTTGATGCACATCCTCTTTGAAGCTTCCATTTCCTACAACATAGTTTGAACCACACTCATAGCCAAAGTGATGAGAATTCATGGTGATAAGAGAAAACAAAAACAAATTCTAACAAGAAACAAAGAAAACCAAATCCTAAAACTAGCAAAAACTAACAAAGAATAAAAAGGCAAACATATTTACAATATTTACAATAGCCAATAACATAGCACCATTGCAATTCCCCGGCAGCGGCGCCATTTTGTTGTGAGAATTATTGTCGGTCTAGATTTTCTCTTATAAAAAAGAATTACTTCGTTGTAAGCATAGCTCCAAACCAACAAACAACTCTCACATCAAATTTAAATTGGTTTTGTCACGAGTACAAACCCCAATAAGAATTAACCGAAGTATTTAAACCTAGGGTCGTCTCACAAGGAATTGCAATGAAGTAGTCAATTATTGGCTATGAAGGAACAAGGGGTTTGGTTTATAAAAGGGCAAGGAAATAAATGACAAGAAAAGTAAATCAAGAATTAATAAAGGCAAGGTAAAGAACTCTTGGCTAGACATAGGTAATTGGGATCACCATCCTTGTCTACAAATCATGTATTGACAATTATGAGGAACCAGCCTTAAGTATGTAATATCTACTCCTAGGCTTGAAGTACGTCAAATGGCTTGATCAACATCAATCCATAAGTCTTAACCTAGCAACTAATTAACTTAGTAGTAGGCTAGAGTCAATGGTTATCAAATTGAGCACTAAGGGCTCTCAAATTACCAATTCAATGAGACCCAATGACTCACGGTCACTCAATTCCCTTAGCCTGGGCCAAGAGTAAAGAAAACTACTAAAAAACTAGAGGAAACATTCTATCAAACACCTAGAGTGCAAGAAAAGTAAACATCACAAAATGCAAGAATTAATGAAACCCATAACTAACATAAGGAAGAAATCCACAATAACAATGAAGATAAACATCAAAGAGGACATGGAAACATAAAATTGCATTAAAGAGATCCAAATCCAACATTAGCATTCATGAACATAAAAGAGACATGAAAGTAAAATTAACAAAAGAACCAAAGAGGAATTGAAGTATTAGAAGAAGGAATTGTAGAGGAAATAAGATGAAATCAAGTAATCAAATCTATATCTAAGAGAAATTACCCTAATCCTAACCTAATTCTAGAGAGAAGAGGGAACTTCTCTCTCTAAAAAACTAACTAAAGGCTCATCATGACTAACTAAGTGCTCCCCATTTGCTCACTCTTCAATTCTGCATGAAATACCCTTAGAAACGAGTTGGATTTGGGACTGGGCAGCTCAGAAATTTCCCCCAGTGATTTCACTTTAAGTGGGTCACGTGCCAAGAGTCACGCGTGCGCGTCACTGGCCAAAACTCCTTCTCACGCGTACGCGTGGTTGACGCGTGCGCGTGGCTTAAAAATCTTCAATGCATGTGTATGCGTGGATGACGCGTGTGCGTAGCCCTAAATTCTCCAAATGCTCATTTCTTCATGGGTTCTCCACTTTGCATGCTTTTCTCTTCACTTCTTCCATCCAATACCTGCCTTATGAACCTGAAATCACTCAGCAAATACATCAAGGCATCGAATGAAATTAAAGTGAATTAAAATCACCAATTTAAGATCCTAAAAAGCATGTTTTTACACTTAAGCACAAATTAAGGGAGAATTACAAAACCATGATATTTCATTGAATAAATGTGAGAAAAGGTGATAAAATATCCCAAATTAAGCACAAGATAAACCACAAAATTAGGGTTTATCACATGCACATACCTGTGCCTACGCACCGAGAAAAACGGGTGTTATGACTCATGCGTACACACGAGGGGCGTACACACGCACACCTTAAAAAGTTGTAAGTTGTGCATATGCACAACATCATTCGTACGCACAAGCTGGGAAGAGCCTTCTGTTGAGTATGTCTACATGTATTCATGCGTACGCACAAGTTAAGGAAACTCTACTGGTGCGTGCATACGCACAATCGTATGCGTACGCAGAAGCCCTGCTTTTCGAATTAAAACTTTGTTTTTAATCGTTTTACCTTGCCGGTAAGCTTACAAACTTCCGTAAATCTTGTTTAAGATCCTTTAGCTTGTTTTCAGGCTTTCAAACATAAAGAATACAATGAGTGAGTTTAATTAGATTTTTTTGGTGAAAAGTTTAGAAGACGGAGGCTTAGGTTTCAAAAGTTGTGAGTGGACCATTAGAGTACTGTATTGATGGTGATTGTGGGAACTTAAGATCTGATGGTAAACTTATGAAATCAAGGTATTAATGATGGTTCTAACGAGTCGGGGACTCGAAGAGAGATGGTGAATTATTGAATGTTGAAAGTGATTACTGAATGAGATATGGATATATATTGTATTATACTGATATAGTTGAGACGCTATGCGCCTGGCAGGGACGGTAGGTTAATCCCGCCTGTTGAGGTCGTGGCTGCATAAGGGCAGTGGTTAGTCATGCTTAAGTTGAGATGTGAGTTCTGTGGCTAAGTATCCTGCTCACATCCTTTCAGAATCATTAAGAGTGTGCCGGGCACTATATCCCTGGACCGTGTGCCATGCATGATATTCCTGGGGGTTCCCATTTATATTCGTGACCGAAAAGAACATCTCCAAGGGGATGTGTCGGGTTGGCAGTTGAACCGACAATGTAATATCACAGCCAATAGGATAGGCATTCATCATGTGCATTTTCTATGTGGTTGCTTGCTTTGACTACTTGCATACTATGCCTATTTGTATAACATGCTTAATTGCTTCTTGATTTACTTGCTATACTTGATTATTACTTATGTTTTACTTGTATGAAACTACTTGTGTTTTCTACTGGGATTGAGGAGGTTAGGTAGGCGGTGACGATGGGATCGCATGGCGGTTAGGCTAGTGAAGGTTTTGGGACAGCAGTGAAATGACAGTTTAGAATTCCCTAAGTTAGATTACCCCTGTTTAGTTATGGTTTTAAAATTAGGGTTTTAAATTTTAGTTATGCTTTAAGGTTGAATCTTACGTTTGATGTGAAGTTCTAGGATTGTCTCTGGCATCCCGGAGCCTTATATCTTACATTACTAGGCACTATTACCATACTGAGAACCTCCATTCTCATACCATATTCTGTTGTTATTTTTTAGATAAAGGCCGTAACCCACCTCGGTGAGTTGTTTGACGGTGACAAAGCGGAGGATCTTTTATCATCTTTTGCTATTTTGATTATTTTGTTGTAGTTATCTCTATCTTTTGTACCTTATTACTTTGTTGCCTTAGAGGCTAAAAACTTGAGAGACAGGTTGTTTATGTTAATATCTTTATAAAACTCTGTTATGTCTGTATATAACTTGTTGGCCTAAAGTCTGCGGGCTGCGACTAGTACTCTATGACTATTATGCTTATATATCTATATATACTTTGTTATCTTGTACCAGTATCTTATCCGTTATGCTTTTAGTTATTGTGTGAACGCTTTGCACTTTTCTATCTTTGTTTTTGAGCTGTAATTCTTTATTGGGCTTCTCGTATTATTATTCCTTTCTATATATATATATATATATATATATATATATATATATATATATATATATTATCGTATAAGCCTTAGAACTGTCATGACATTTAATTATCCTTTGCTTTATGGCTAGAGGTAAGGTTTAGGGTAATTAGGGTATTACATTAATCCTTTTCTTAATAACTGATGAGCGGATAATTTATACGCTTTTTGGCATTGTTTTTACTTAGTTTTTAGTATGATTTAGTTGGTTTTTAGTATATTTTTATTAGTTTTTAATTAAAAATCACATTTCTGGACTTTACTATGAGTTTGTATATTTTTCTGTTATTTCAAGTATTTTCTGGCTGAAATTGAGGGAGCTGAGCAAAAATCTGATTCAGGCTGAAAAAGGACTGCTGATGCTGTTGGATTCTGACCTCCCTGCACTCAAAGTGGATTTTTTGGAGCTACAGAACTCCAAATGGTGCGATCTCAATTGCGTTGGAAAGTAGACATCCAGGGCTTTCCAGCAATATATAATAGTCCATACTTTTCTCAAGGATAGAGGACGTAAACTGGTGTTCAATGCCAGTTCCATGTTGCAGTCTGGTGTCCAGCGCCAGAAACAAGTTACAAGTTGGAGTTCAACGCCAGAAACAGGTTACAACCTGGGGTTGAACGCCCAAAACAGCCCAGGCATGTGAGAAGCTTTAGTCTCAGCCCCAGCACACACTAAGTGGGCCCTAGAAATGGATTTCTGCACTATCTATCATAGTTTACTCATTTTCTGTAAACCTAGGTTACTAGTTTAGTATTTAAACAACTTTTAGAGATTTATTTTGTACCTCATGACATTTTTAGATCTGAACTTTGTACTCTTTGACGGCATGAGTCTCTAAACTCCATTGTTGGGGGTGAGGAGCTCTGCAGCGTCTTCATGAATTAATGCAATTATCTCTGTTTTTCATTCAAACACGCTTGTTCCTATCTAAGATGTTCATTCGCGCTTCACTATGAAGAAGGTGATGATCTGTGACACTCATCACCTTCCTCAATCCATGGACGTGTGCCTGACAACCACCTCCGTTCTACATCAGATTGAATGAGTATCTCTTAGATTTCTTAATCAGAATCTTCGTGGTATAAGTTAGAATTGATGGCGGCATTCATGAGAATCCGGAAAGTCTAAACCTTGTCTGTGGTATTCCGAGTAGGATTCAAGGATTGAATGGCTGTGACGAGCTTCAAACTCGCGATTGTTGGGCGTAGTGACAGACGCAAAAGAATCAAGGGATTCTATTCCGACATGATCGAGAACCAACAGATGATTAGCCGTGCTGTGACAGAGCATTTGGACCATTTTCACTGAGAGAACGGGAAGTAGTCATTGACAACGGTGACACCTTACATACAGCTTGCCATGGAAGGAGCCTTGTGTGTGTGAAGAGGAGTACAAGAGAAAAACTGAAATAAAGAAGACAAAGCATCTCCAAAACCCCAACATATTCTCCATTATTGAGTAACAAGTATTTGTTTTATGCCCTTTGACTTTTTACAATTAAAACTAAGAATTATTATTGATATTATATCCTGACTAAGAGTTACAAGATAACCATAGCTTGCTTCAAACCAACAATCTCCGTGGGATTCGACCCTTACTCACGTAAGGTATTACTTGGACGACCCAGTGCACTTGCTGGTTAGTGGTACGAGTTGTGAAAAGTGTGATTCACAATTCGTGCACCAAGTTTTTGGCGCTGTTGCCAGGGATTGTTCGTGTTTGGACAACTGACGGTTTATTTTGTTGCTTAGATGAGGAAAAATTTTTCTTTTTAGTTTAGAGTCTCTTATTATTGTTCTTGTTAAAATTTTAGAATCCTTATTTTCTTTTTCAAAATTTTAGTTTTTGAAAAAAAAAACAAATTTTTTTTATATATTATTTATTTATACCTTGTTAAAACACTTTAAATTTATAGCTCAATTAGTTAGAGCGTGGTGCTTATGTTCTTGGTAATTGGCTATCCCTTTTTTAAAAAAAAAAAATCCTTTTTTTCAAAAATAAATTTTTTTTTAAATCTTGTACCAAACTTTAAGTTTGGTGTTTTCTTGTTGATTTTTCTTTGTTTTTCGAAAATTTTAGCTTGGTTTTCTAAAAATTTTAATTTTGGTGTTCCTTCTTCATTTTCTTGCTGTTCTTGTGAGTCTTCAAGGCGTTCTTGAGTTTTCCTTGTGTCTTGATCTTAAAATTTTTAAGTTTGGTGTTCCTTGGTATTTTCCCTCCAAAATTTTCGAAAACAAGGAGCATTAGATCTAAAAATTTTAGATCTTGTGTTATTCTATTGTTTTTCTCTTTCCTCATTAAATTCAAAAATATCTTTTCCCTCTATTTTGAAGTAATTTTTCAAAAATCAATTTTAAAATTCAGATTTTTTTATTTTTTTATTTCAAAATTTAAAACCCTTTTCAAAAAGAAATCATATCTTTTTCAAAACTTCCTAACCACTTTCTCTCTCCTCATTTTTTCGAAAATCTTCACCCATTTTTATTTATTTTATTTTAATTTATTTATTTTCGAAATAAATAAATAATTAAATAAATAAAAATATTTTTTTTCTATTTTACATCATCTCCCTTTCTCCATCATGGATCTAAGTGGAAATGAACAGTCCAGAAGGACTCTGGGGTCATATGCCAACCCCTCTACTACTTCATATGGGAGTAGTATCTGCATACCCTCCATTGGAGTCAGTAGCTTTGAGTTGAATTCTCAGCTCATTATCATAGTACAGCAAAGCTGTCAGTATTTCGGTCTTCCACAGGAAGAACCTACAGAGTTTCTGGCACAGTTTTTACAAATTGCTGACACAGTACATGATAAGAAATTAGATCAGGATGTCTACAGATTATTACTGTTTCCATTTGCTGTAAAATACCAAGCCAAGAGGTGGTTAAATAACCAACCTAAGGCTAGCATAAAGACATGGAAACAGCTGACAGAAAAATTCCTGAATCAATACTTTCCTCCAAAGAGGATGACACAGCTAAGGCTGGACATCCAAGACTTTAAACAAGGAGATAATGAATCTCTTTATGATGCCTGGGAGAGATACAGAGAGATGCTAAGAAAATGCCCCTCTGAAATGTTTTCAGAGTGGGTTCAGTTAGACATCTTCTATTATGGGCTTACAGAAAGAGCTTAGATCTCTCTAGATTACTCAGCTGGTGGATCTATCCACATGAGAAAGACAATTGAAGAAGCTCAAGAGCTCATTGATACAGTTGCCAGAAATCAGCATCTGTACCTAAGCAGTAACCCTTCCATGAAAGAAGAGGTTAAAACAGCAACTGCTGAACTCAATCTTGTAGAACAAGCTGCTGACTTCAATCAGCAATTGGACTTTCTAACACAACAGTTAGCCGAATTCAAAGATAGACTACAAGAGACAAGGATGGCTAATATAAATATAGAAGAACAATTGAAGCAAACAAAACAGCAGCTGTCAAAACAAATAACAGAAGAATGCCAAGCAGTTTAATTAAGAAGTGGGAAAACATTAAATACCCCACCTCAAGGCAGCAGGAAGCCAAGAAATGAGCAAACCACCCAACATTCATCTGAGGACAGTAAGTGCCCAGGAAAAAATAATTCTGGCGTTAAAACGCCAGAAATTGGGTGGAAGGCTGGCACTGAACGCCCAGACCATGCTCAGGACTGGCGTTCAACGCCAGAAACAAGCAAGGAACTGGCGTTGAACGCCCAAAGGAAGCACAGTTCTAGCATTCAGATGCCAGGAACAGATGAGGAGTTGGCGTCTAACGCCACTCCAGCTTCCAACCCTGGCTTTCAAATGCCAGTGAGGGATCAGACACCTGCAAGTGCTGATAATAAATCCCTCAAGATGGCTTCTCAACCTACCTCTGTAGGAAATAAACCTGCAGCAACTAAGGTTGAGTAATACAAAGCCAAGATGCCTTATCCTCAAAGACTTCGCAAAGAGGAGCAGGATAAGCAATTTGCCCGCTTTGCAGACTATCTCAAGACTCTTGAAATAAAGATTCCGTTTGCAGAGGCACTTGAGCAAATACCCTCTTATGCCAAGTTCATGAAAGATATCTTGAGTCATAAGAAGGATTGGAGAGAAACTAAAAGAGTTCTCCTCACTGAAGAATGCAGTGCAGTCATTCTGAAAAGCTTCCCAGAAAATCTTAAAGATCCCAGGAGCTTTATGATACCATGTATATTAGAGGGTAACTGCACCAAGACAGCTCTATGTGATCTTGGGGCAAGCATCAACTTAATCCCTGCATCCACTATCAGAAAGCTTGGCTTGACTGAAGAGGTCAAACCAACCTGGATCTGTCTTCAACTTGCTGATGGCTCCATTAAATACCCATCAGGCATAATTGAGGACATGATTGTCAAGGTTGGGCCATTTGCCTTCCCTACTGACTTTGTAGTGCTGGAAATGGAGGAGCACAAGGGTGCAACTCTCATTCTAGGAAGACCATTCCTAGTAACTGGACGAACCCTCATTGACGTCCAAAAAGGGGAGATCACCCTGAGAGTCAATGAGGATGAGTTTAAGTTGAATGTTGTCAAAGCTATGCAACATCCAGACACATCAGACGACTGCTTGGGCGTTGATATTATTGACTCCCTGGTGGAAGAGGTCCATATGACTGAGAGTCTCGAATCAAAGCTAGAGGACATTTTTAAAGATGTGCAGCCTGATCTGGAGGAACCAGAGGAAATAAAAGAACCTCTGAAAAATCCTTAAGAAGAGGAGAAACCTCCTAAACCCGAGCTCAAACCACTACCACCATCCCTGAAATATGCATTTCTGGGAGAAGGTGACACTTTTCCTGTAATCATAAGCTTTGCTTTAGGGCCACAGGAAGAGAAAGCACTAATTCAGGTGCTAAGGAAACACAAGACAGCTCTTGGGTGGTCCATAAGTGATCTTAAGGGCATTAGCCCAGCCAGATGCATGCACAAGATCCTATTGGAGGATGATGCTAAGCCAGTGGTTCAACGACAGAGGCGGCTAAATCCCACCATGAAGGAGGTAGTGCAGAAAGAGGTCACTAAGTTACTAGAGGCTGGGATTATCTATCCTATTTCTGATAGCCCCTAGGTGAGCCCTATCCATGTTGTCCCTAAGAAGGGAGGAATGACAGTGGTTCATAATGAAAAGAATGAACTGGTTCCTACAAGAACAATTACAGGGTGGCGTATGTGTATTGACTACAGAAGGCTCAATACAGCCACCAGGAAGGATCATTTTCCTTTACCATTCATAGACCAGATGCTAGAGAGACTAGCAGGTCATGAATATTACTGCTTTTTGGATGGGTATTCCGGTTACAACCAAATTGCAGTAGATCCTCAGGACCAAGAGAAAACAGCATTCACATGTCCTTCTGGAGTGTTTGCCTACAGAAGGATGTCTTTTGGTCTGTGTAATGCACCTGCAACCTTTCAGAGGTGCATGCTCTCTATCTTCTCTGATATGGTAGAGAAGTTTCTGGAAGTCTTCATGGATGACTTTTCAATATTTGGAGACTCATTCAGCTCCTGCCTTAACCATTTAGCACTTGTTCTGAAAAGATGCCAAGATACCAACCTAGTTTTAAACTGGGAAAAATGTCACTTTATGGTGACTGAAGGGATTGTCCTTGGGCATAAAATTTTAAACAAGGGAATAGAGGTGTATCAAGCTAAAGTTGAAGTAATTGAAAAATTACCACCACCTGCCAATGTTAAGGCAATCAGAAGCTTTCTGGGACATGCAGGATTCTATAGGAGGTTTATAAAGGATTTTTCAAAAATTGCAAAACCTCTGAGCAATCTGCTAGCTGCTGACACGCCATTTGTGTTTGACACAAAGTGTCTGCAGGCGTTTGAGACCCTGAAAGCTAAGCTGGTCACAGCACCAGTTATTTCTGCACCAGACTGGACATTACCATTTGAACTAATGTGTGATGCCAGTGACCATACCATTGGTACAGTATTGGGACAGAGGCATAACAAGCTTCTGCATGTCATTTATTATGCTAGCAGTGTTTTAAATGATGCCCAGAAAAATTACACAACCACAGAAAAAGAATTACTTGCAGTGGTTTATGCCGTTGACAAGTTTAGATCCTACTTAGTAGGATCAAAAGTGATTGTGTACACTGACCATGCTGCTCTTAAATATCTACTCACAAAGCAGGATTCAAAGCCCAGGCTCATAAGATGGGTGTTGCTTCTGCAAGAGTTTGATATAGAAATAAGAGACAGAAAAGGGACAGAGAATCAAGTAGCTGATCACCTGTCCCGGATAGAACCAGTAGCAGGAGCATCCCTCCCTCCTACTGAGATCTCTGAAACCTTTCCGAATGAGCAATTGTTTGCTATTCAGGAAGCTCTGTGGTTTGAAGACATTGCAAACTATAAGACACAAGGTTCTCCTTCTATTACCATGGAGAGGAAGCATGAAAAGCTTCTCTCACTGCAGAGTCAACCAAAGTCCCCACAGTCAAACTCTAAGTTTGGTGATGGGAGGCCACAACCAAACTCTAAGTTTGGTGTTGGGAGGTCCCAACCTTGCTCTGATTATCTGTGAGGCTCCATGAGAGCTCACTGTCAAGCTATTGACATTAAAGAAGCGCTTGTTAGGAGGCAACCCAATGTTATTTAATTATATCTATTTATTTTCCATTGATATTTTATGTTTTCTTTAGGTTGATGATCATGTGAAGTCACAAAAACAAATGGAAAATCAAAAACAGAATAAAAAACAGCATAAAAAATAGCATACCCTGGAGGAAGATCATTCTGGCGTTTAAACGCCAGAAACAAGCATATGTCTGGCGTTTAACGCCAGAAATAAGCACCAAGCTGGCATTTAACGCCAGAAACAAGCATAAGTCTGGCGATAAACGCCAGAAACAGGCTACAATTGGGCGTTTAACGCCAGAAACAGGCAGCAGTCTGGCGTTAAACGCCAGGATTGCACAGTAAGAGCATTTTGTACGCCTAATTGGAGCAGGGATGCTAAATCCTTGACCCCACTGGATCTGTGGACCCCACAGGATCCCCACCTACCTCACCATTCAAATTCAAACCATTTCCCTCCCAAACCCACCCATTCACACACTTCTATCTCCTCCATCTTCTCCACTTCTTTCTTCTTTTGCTCGAGGATGAGCAAACCTTTTAAGTTTGGTGTGGTAAAAACATTGCTTTTGTTTTTCCATAATTCAGTGGTAGAGCAATTGACTGTAGATCAAAGAGCTATGAGGAAAGAGCAACAAGGAAGAGACATAGAGGAGCTCAAGAGAACCATTGGTTCTTCAAGAAGAGGAAGACGCCACCCTTATTAAGGTGGACCCATTCCTTAATCTCCTTGTTCTTATTTTCCTGTTTTTCGTTTACTATGCTTCATGTTTAATTATGTTTGTGTCTTTACTATATGATCACTAGTACCTAAGTGTCTATGTCTTAAAGATATAAATGTCCTATGAATCCATCACCTTTCTTAAATGAAAATTGTTTTCTGAAAAAGAAAAAGAAGTACATGAATTTTGAATTTTAAAACAGTTTAATTATTTTGATGTGGTGGCAATAATTTTTGTTTTCTGAATGAATGCTTGAACAGTGCATATGTCTTTTGAATTTGTTGTTTATGAATGTTAAAATTGTTGGCTCTTGAAAGAATGATGAAAAAGGAGAAATGTTATTTGATAATCTGAAAAATCATAAAAATGATTCTTGAAGCAAGAAAAAGCAGTGAAGAACAAAGCTTGCAGAAAAAAAATAGCAAAAAAAAATAGAAAAAAAAATGAGAAAAAGCAAGCAAAAAAAGCCAAAAGCTCTTAAAACCAAAAGGCAAGAGCAAAAAGCCAGTAGCCCTTAAAACCAAAAGGCAAGAATAAATAAAAAGGATCCCAAGGCTTTGAGCATCAGTGGATAGGAGGGCCTAAAGGAATAAAATCCTGGCCTAAGCGGCTAAACCAAGCTGTCCCTAACCATGTGCTTGTGGCGTGAAGGTGTCAAGTGAAAACTTGAGACTGAGCGGTTAAAGTCAAGGTCCAAAGCAAAAGAAGAGTGTGCTTAAGAACCCTGGACACCTCTAATTGGGGACTCTAGCAAAGCTGAGTCACAATCTGAAAAGGTTCACCCAGTTATGTGTCTATGGCATGTATGTATCCGGTGGTAATACTGGAAAATAGAGTGATTAGGGCCACGGCCAAGACTCATAAAGTAGCTGTGTTCAAGAATCAACATACTGAACTAGGAGAATCAATAACACTATCTAAATTCTGAGTTCCTATAGATGCCAATCACTCTGAACTTCAAAGGATAAAGTGAGATGCCAAAACTGTTCAGAAGCAAAAAGCTAATAGCCCCGCTCATCTAATTAACACTGATCTTCATAGATGTTTTTGGAATTCATTGTATATTCTCTTCTTTTTATCCTACTTTGTTTTTAGTTGCTTGGGGACAAGCAACAATTTAAGTTTGGTGTTGTGATGAGCGGATAATTTATACGCTTTTTGGCATTATTTTTACTTAGTTTTTAGTATGATTTAGTTGGTTTTTAGTATATTTTTATTAGTTTTTAATTAAAAATCAAATTTCTGGACTTTACTATGAGTTTGTGTGTTTTTCTGTGATTTCAGATATTTTCTGGCTGAAATTGAGGGAGCTGAGCAAAAATCTGATTCAGGCTAAAAAAGGACTGCTGATGCTGTTGGATTCTAACCTCCCTACACTCAAAGTGGATTTTCTGGAGCTACAGAACTCCGAATGGTGCGCTCTCAATTGCGTTGGAAAGTAGACATCCAGGGCTTTCCAGAAATATATAATAGTCCATACTTTTCTCAGGGATAGATGACGTAAACTGGCGTTCAATGCCAGTTCCATGTTGTAGTCTGGCGTCCAGCGCTAGAAACAAGTTACAAGTTGGAGTTCAATGCCAGAAACAGGTTACAACCTGGCGTTGAACGCCCAAAACAGCCCAGGAACGTGAGAAGCTTTAGTCTCAGCCCCAGCACACACCAAGTGGGCCCCAGAAGTGGATCTCTGCACTATCTATCATAGTTTACTCATTTTCTATAAACCTAGGTTACTAGTTTAGTATTTAAACAACTTTTAGAGATTTATTTTGTACCTCATGATATTTTTAGATCTGAACTTTGTACTCTTTAAAGGCATGAGTCTCTAAACTCCATTGTTGGGGGTGAGGAGCTCTGCAGCGTCTTCATGAATTAATGCAATTATCTCTGTTTTCCATTCAAACACGCTTGTTCCTATCTAAGATGTTCATTCGCGCTTCACTATGAAGAAGGTGATGATCCGTGACACTCATCACCTTCCTCAATCCATGAACGTGTGCCTGACAACCACCTCTGTTCTACATCAGATTGAATGAGTATCTCTTAGATTTCTTAATCAAAATCTTCGTGGTATAAGCTAGAATTGATGGCGGCATTCATGAGAATCCGGAAAGTCTAAACCTTGTCTGTGGTATTCCGAGTAGGATTCAAGGATTGAATGGCTGTGACGAGCTTCAAACTCACGATTGTTGGGCGTAGTGACAGACGCAAAAGAATCAAGGGATTCTATTCCGACATGATCGAGAACCAACAGATGATTAGCCGTGTTGTGACAGAGCATTTGGACCATTTTCACTGAGAGGATGGGAAGTAGCCATTGACAACGGTGACACCTTACATACAGCTTGCCATGGAAGGAGCCTTGCGTGTGTGAAGAGGAGTACAAGAGAAAAACTGAAATAAAGAAGACAAAGCATCTCCAAAACCCCAACATATTCTCCATTATTGAGTAACAAGTATTTGTTTTATGCCCTTTGACTTTTTACAATTAAAACTAAGAATTATTATTGATATTATATCCTGACTAAGAGTTACAAGATAACCATAGCTTGCTTCAAACCAACAATCTCCGTGGGATTCGACCCTTACTCACGTAAGGTATTACTTGGACGACCCAGTGCACTTGCTGGTTAGTGGTACGAGTTGTGAAACGTGTGATTCACAATTCGTGCACCAATAACTCAAAATCAAATTATAAAATTCTTAAAAATCCAAATCTTTCAAAATAACCACTTCAAACAAAACCTCCTATTTTCATAAAAATTATGACAGAATCTCCTCTAAAAATCAAATTTCTGCCACCTTTCAAAGGTCCCAACCACTAAACCAAATACCTCTCGGTCATTCAAATCATTTCTAGTATCAAATTATTTCAAAATCAAACCAATTCCAATATTATATCGTTTACAAATTCAAACTACACATTTATCAACCAATCTGTTCAATTTAATTTTTACAAACGTTCTATCAACCCCCAACACATCAACAATATCATTATTTTATACTCATCAAAGTCATAATCCAACACATACAAATTCATTCATCCTTTATATAAAATCCATCAATAATTCGTTCAGTTCATTGCTATCTTAAGGTCTTCTAGCCTAAGTTTTCACGTGACATTAAACATTAACTATGAGAAACCAAAACCACACCTTCGCCGATTCCTCCCTAAGCCTGGAATACCTCAATTATCCACCGTTCCTCAAGCTCCAAAGCTTCAACTCCTCACCAATTGAATTTCCTACTCCTAGAATTTAATTCCAAGTTTCCAATATCCACCAATTTAACTCTAATTCAACAAGATACACGATCTAATTTACACAATATCACAATAATCAACATCGAGCTCACTGAATCACCAATTCACAAGGGTTAGCATTTTCTTACCGTTACTCACGAGTCAAATGGACAAAATCCAGTGATTATCTACCGCTAGAGAATCCCTAAACCATCAAAATCACAAAATCTCTCAATTTCCATAACCTAAATCACGAAACTAAAAGGGAAGAACTAGGCACAAAATCTCAAATTTCTTACCAAATTGTTCAGTGGGTTTTGTAGAGAATTTTAAGATGAACGCGTGGCTGCTAATGGCTCGTCAATCGGAGCTCCGGATTGAAAGTTACAGGAGTTTGAATATTTGGAGAAAAGGTTTCGTTAGGGTTTCCTTTTTTTTCCCATCTCCTCTTCGTGAAACTGATATTGAGGAAGGAAGAAGGTTGAATGTCCATTAAATGAGGGTGAACGGCTTGGGCCTTGGGCCCAATTCGGGTTCGGTTCAATCGGTTTGGCCTATTCATCCAATTTTGGGCCAAAACTTTAAAAATTAATGTTAACATTCATATTTTAATTATTCCTCCTTCTTGAAACTATAAAATTTAAATTTTTAATTTCTTTAAATAATAATTAATTTATTAGCTAAATATATACTAATTACTCGGGGTTTACAAAACTCACCGAAGTGGGTTGCGACCTGCATCTAAAAACCAACAAAATATGGTATGAGAACCAGAGGTTCTCAGTATGGTAACAGTGCCCAAAGGATAAGATATAGGGTTCTAGGAAGTCAAAGACAATCCTAGAACTTCTCACATGCATAAGATTCAAACTTAGAAACAATTTAATAAAAAAATCCAAAAAGGGTTATCTAATCTTAAGAATTTTCTAACTAGCATAACACCGTTGTCCCACAGTCTTCGCCAACCTATCATCCATGTGATCCCATCGCCAACATCTGCCAAACCTCTTGAATCCTAGTAGAAAACACAGATAATTGTAAGCAAGTATAGCATAAGTGATATACATATAGAGCAGGTAATTCAAGAAGCGAGTAAGCATGTTATACACTTAGGCAATAGATGCAAGTAAGCAAAGCAAACAAACACATAGAAGATGCACATGATGAATGCCGGTCCTATTGGCTGTGATATCACTTGTTGGTTCAACTACCAACCTGACACATCCGCTCGGAATGTCGCCTTTTGGTCACGAATAATTGCTACCTGATAAACCCCAATTTTGTGGTTTATCTTATGTTGAATTGAGGGGATTTTATCAACTTATCTCACATTTATTCAATGAAATAGCATGGTTTTGTGAATCTATCCTAATTTGTGCTTAAGAGTGAAAACATGCTTTTTAGACCTTTAAATTGCTAATTTTGATTCCACTCGATGCCTTGATATGTTTGTTGAGTGATTCTAGGTTCATAAGGCAAGGATTGGATGGAAGAAGGGAAGAGAAAAGCATGCAAAGTGGAGAATTCATGAAGAAATGAGCATTTGGAGAATTCAAGGCCACGTGCACGTGTCATCCACGCGTACGCGTGAGGAGGACATTCATGGAAATGCGCACGCGTCACCCACGTATACGTGTGAGGAGGGAATTTGCCAGTGTGACGTTAGTCACGTGACCTCATTAAAATGAAGACACTGGGGGCGATTTCTAAGCTTTCCAGGCTTAAATCCAACTCATCTCTGAAGCTATTTGATGCAGAATTCAAGAGAGAACAAAAGGGGAGCAATTAGATTAGATTAGGACCATGCTTCAGGTAGTTTCTAAAGAGAGAAGCTCCCTCTTCTCTCTAGAATTAGGGTAAATTTAGGTTAAACTCTCTTAGATTTAGGTTTTAATTCTTGTTTTCATCTAGTTTTCTTTACAATTTCTTGTTCTTACATCTTTATTCTCTTAGTTTCTCTTGTTAATTTCTCATTTTGGTCATTTTTATGTTTATGAACTCTTGTTGCTTTTGATTTCCATTTAATGAAATTTTGATATTTCTTTATTTATTGTTTCTTAATTGAGTTGTATTGTTAATTTCTTGCATTGGATAATTATAGATTTATTATTCTTGCACTTTTATGATGCTTTCCTTTTATGCCTTCCAAGTATTTGATAAAATGCTTGGCTTAGGTTTAGAGTAGCTTTTTTAGCATTCTTGGCTTGGAAAGAGAAATTAGGCAATCTTGAGTCATTAATACCCAACTTATGTTGGTGATCTAGAGTTGTTTGTTAATATTGTTTCTATTGACTCTAATCTCTTACTAATTCAATTAGTAAGTTGATTAGGACTTTCGGATTGAGATTAACTAGTCTTATTTGATTTTCTTCCTATGTTGAAGATAACATTGTACCTTCTTCCGATGTTGAAGATGACTTACTAGGATTAGCTCTTGTGAAGTATTGTACTATGATTAATGACTAGGATAAAAATCCTTGATTATCAATTCTTGTCATGAATGTCTCTTTTTAGTATTTGTTATCTTTAGTTGTTTGATTTACTTTCTTGTCATTTAATTTCTTGTCCCCTTATTTGCAAACCCCCTTGAACCCCATAACCAATAATTGAGCATTCGATTGCAATTCCTAGGGAGAACGACCCGGGAGTAATACTCTCAGTTATTTTTATTGGGTTTGCATTCGTGACAACCAAAAACTAAACTTTGATGGAGGATTGGTTGTTGGTCTAGACTATACTTGCAACAAAGTGATTTAATTTTATTGAGGAATTCTATATCAACATAAAAATCATCTATCAAGTTTTTGGCACCGTTGCCGGGGGATTGCAATATGTGCTTGTTATTGGTTGTTGTATATATGTCAATATTGTGAATAGCTTGATTTTTGGTTTGTTTGCTAGTTTTGCTAGTTATAGGACTTTGCTTTCTTTGTTTCTTGTTAGCTTTTGTTTTTATTTAACGGAGGTATGCATCAAGGATGGAACAATCAAAGATGGGAGGAGCCTCAACCATATAGACAACCTTCTTGGCAACAACCTCCTCCGGTTTCTTATAGGTATAATCCAACTCCTAATGCATACCAACTTAATGGTTGTGGTGACCCTCATTGTGCTTGTCAACCACAACCACCACATACATATATGATCCATTCCTTCAACATAGCCCCCAACAACCTCACTCACAAGCCCCATACCACCATTCCCCTCCATACGATCCTAACCCATATCCACCATACCAATAACCATATGAGCCATACATAGAGCATCCACCATTCCAACATTAATATTCTCAAGAACCATCAATTCCATATACCTCACCTCTATATCCATACCAAGATGAACAACCTTCCAATTATGAACCCTTTCCCCCAAACAATGAACCCTCTCTTTCACCATCTCCTTCAATGGATAAATCTTTCCATACCTTCTTTCAAGAACAACAAAGAGATATTAGCTCTTATATCTGAAGGCAAGAAGAGCAGCAAAAGGAGCTAAAAAAGATAGAAATCATGGTGGCTACTATGACTGAAGCCGCTAACCCTATGGCCTCCCACCTAAGCTCATGCATTCAAGACACTTCCATTGACGAATGTGGAGGATCAACCAAGGAGCATAGTGCGGGAGTGAATTTAGAGCTTAAAGGTGAAGAAAAATAGTTGAAGCAAGAATCGCAACTAAGGGAGAAAGTTGAGACAATTGAGCCAGAAGGAGTGGTTGAAGAATTAGGAGAGGTTGATCAAGAGTTGGACTTAATCATTGATGACTTCTTGTCCTCACTAACAAATCACCTCGAATATCCCATTGAGCCATCTTCTATTGAGCTTGAAAATAATGTTGAGGAGGATGCACAACCTCCAAAGCATAGGATGGATGATGAAGAATTGGAAGAAGGTAAGCAAGTAACAAATCTCCCTCTTAATGATGATTCCACACCAACACATTGTCTTTTTTGTATTTTAGGAGTCTTCTTCCATTAAAATTGAGGTTGATGTTGAGATAAGTTCTACATTACCTCCAAGTTGTAACATGAAGGATGGAGAAGAGCTAGAAGAAGTTGGTGAGGAAGTGATTGAATATGAAGAACCTTGTCAAGAGGTGAACATGGAAGATGCTTGTCAAGAGGTGGAGGTAACTAAAGAAGAGCATAAGGGAGTGGACCTCACATTGTCAAAGTGTAGGGAGGTCTCTCTTCCTAAGTCACCATCATTCTTTACACCATTCAAGTGGGTAAAATTCATAACCCTTAGCTTTATTATTCCACTTGAATATGGGTTGCTTGAAACGGATGGTTAACTTAGAGCTCTTTATGGCATGAAAAGCAAGAAAGAGTTTGTTAGTGGTAGGCACCGCAATTCAAGGTTCACTACGGTTGAATCACCAAAATCTAAGTATAATGGTTGGTGTAGTGCTACATTAAATGGATCTAGGAGGATGTTTGGGTGCTTATATGAGAATTCTATGTGCATGCCACCCGGAGGGAATTACCATGATCAACTCGAAGACAGGTGTGAAAACAAAGTTTGGGATCTCAGATTACAAGATGTGTATCAATTTTGGGTTCCCCAAGCTTGTGGAGAACTTCACCAAGGGTTGGTGCAATTGGTTAGAAATTCTGACAACCAATGGAAGTCTAAGTATTGGTGGAAGTTCAAGGATGAATTCAAGCACAAGCCACCTTGATGAGAGCTCCTCATAAGTCCAACTTAAGGACAATAAATAAAAGTGCTAGGTGGGAGACACCTGATAAACCCTGATTTTGTGGTTTATCTTGTGCTTAATTTGGGGGATTTTATCAACTTTTCTCACATTTATTCTATGAAATAGCATGGTTTTGCAATTCTCCCTTTATTTGTGCTTAAATGTGAAAACATGCTTTTTAGGCCCTAAAATTGATGATTTTAATTCACTTTAATTCCATTCGATGCCTTGATATATTTGTTGAGTAATTTCAGGTTTATAAGGCAAGTATTGGATGGAAGAAGTGAGGAGAAAAGCATGCAAAGTGGGAGAACTCATGAAGAAATGAAGGAACCGTAAAGCTGTCAAGCATGACCTCTTTGCACTCAAACGACCATAACTTGAGCTACAGAGGTCCAAATGAGGCAGTTCTAGTTGCGTTGGAAAGCTAACATCTGGGGCTTCGAAATGATATAAAATTTGCTATATGTTGCTGATGAGCGGATAATTTATACGCTTTTTGGTATTGTTTTTAGTATGTTTTTAGTAGGATCTAATTACTTTTAGGGATGTTTTTATTAGTTTTTATGTTAAATTCACATTTCTGGACTTTACTATGAGTTTGTGTGTTTTTCTGTGATTTCAGGTATTTTCTGGCTGAAATTGAGGGACTTTAGCAAAAATCAGATTCAGAGGTTGAAGAAGGACTGCTGATGCTGTTGGATTATGACCTCCCTGCACTCAAAGTGGATTTTCTGGAGCTACAAAACTCAAAATGGCGCGCTTCTAATTGCGTTGGAAAGTAGACATCCAGGGTTTTCCAGCATTATATAATAGTCCATACTTTGGCCGAGTTTAGACGACGTAAAAGGGCGTTGAATTCCAGTTCTACGCTGCTGTTCAGAGTTAAACGCTAGAAACACGTTACAAGCCAGAGTTGAACGCCACAAATACATTACAAACTGGCGTTCAACTCCAAGAATGACCTCTCCACGTGTAAACTTCAAGCTCAGCCCAAGCACACACCAAGTGGGCCCCGGAAGTGGATTTATGCATCAATTACTTACTTCTGTAAACCCTAGTAACTAGTTTAGTATAAATAGAACTTTTTACTATTGTATTAGTCATCTTTGGTCTCAGTTTTAATTTATTGTTCATCTTAGGAGACTATTGATCACGTTTAAGGGGCTGGCCTCTCGGCCATGCCTGAACCTTTAACTTATGTATTTTTAACGGTAGAGTTTCTACACTCCATAGATTAAGGTGTGGAGCTCTGCTGTTCCTCATGAATTAATGCAAAGTACTACTGTTTCTCTATTCAATTCAACTTATTCACACTTCAACATGAATGTGATGAACGTGACAATCATCATCATTCCCTATGAACGCGTGCCTGACAACCACTTCCGTTCTACCTTCGATTGAATGATTATCTCTTGGATCTCTTAATAAGAATCTTCGTGGTATAAGCTAGATTGATGGCGGCATTCATGAGAATCCAGAAAGTCTAAACCTTGTCTGTGGTATTCCGAGTAGGATTCTGGGATTGAATGACTGTGACGAACTTCAAACTCGCGAGTGCTGGGCGTAGTGACAGACGCAAAAGGAGGGTGAATCCTATTCCAGTATGATCGAGAACCTCAGATGATTAGCCGTGCTGTGACAGAGCATTTGGACCATTTTCACAAGAGGATAGGATGCAGTCATTGACCACGGTGATGCCTCCAGATGATTAGCCATGCAGTGACAGCGCATTGGACCATTTTTCAGAGAGGATGAAAAGTAGCCATTGACAATGGTGATGTCCTTACAGAAAGCCAGCCATAGAAAGGAGTAAGACTGATTGGATGAAGACAGCAGGAAAGCAGAAGTTTAGAGGGACGAAAGCATCTCTATACCTTCATCTGAAATTCTCACCAATGATATACATAAGTATTTCTATCTTTATTTTCTATTTATTTATTAGTATTTTCGAAAACTCTATAATCAATTATTATCCGCCTGACTGAGATTTACAAGATGACCATAGCTTGCTTCATACCAACAATCTCCGTGGGATCGACCCTTACTCACGTAAGGTTTTATTACTTGGACGATCCAGTGCACTTGCTGGTTAGTTGTATCGAAGTTGTGAATGAAAAACGATTTATTAAGACGTGCGTACAGAGTTTTTGGCGCCGTTGCCTGAGATCACAATTTCGTGCACCAAGTTTTTGGCGCCGTTGCCGGGGATTGTTCGAGTTTGGACAACTGACGGTTCATCTTGTTGCTCAGATTAGGTAATTTTTTTTTTTTGTTTTATTTTCAAAATTTTTCAAAAATCTTTCAAAAATTTCTCATCTGTTTTCGAAAAAAATAAAAATTCTTATAAAAAAAAAAATTTAAAAATAAATGTTTTCAAAAAAACATTTTTCTTCAGAATTTTTAAGAATGAATTCTAGTGTTTCATGATGATTTGTTGAATCCTGGCTGGCTGTAAGCCATGTCTAATCTTTTGGACTGGGGTTTCAACTAATCATCACAAGAGCTTGTTGATCTTCACACACTTAGTTGCTCTATACATGGAAAGTATCAATATCTTCTAAAGCTTGGCTGGCTAGTAAGCCATGCCTAACCCTCAAATTGGAGCTTTAGACTAAGAGTACACGATTCCTGGAATTCATATTAAAAATTTTGGAATCCTTATTTTTCTTTTTCACAAATAATTTTCAAAAAATCCAAAAAAAATCATAAAATCATAAAAATCAAAAATATTTTGTGTTTCTTGTTTAAGTCTTGAGTCAATTTTAAGTTTGGTGTCAATTGCATGTTTTAAAGTTTGCATAAAATTTTCAAAAAATTCATGCATTCATAGTGTTCTTCATGATCTTCAAGTTGTTCTTGGTAAATTTTCTTGTTTGATCTTTGCATTTTCATGTTTTGTGTCTTTTCTTGTTTTTCATATGCATTCTTGAATTCATAGTGTCTGAACATGAAAGATTTCTAAGTTTGGTATCTTGCATGTTTTCTTTGCATATAAAATTTTCAAAAATAAATTCTTGATGTTCATCATGATCTTCAAAGTGTTCTTGGTGTTCATCTTGACATTCATAGTATTCTTGCATGCATTCAGTGTTTTGATCTAAAATTTCCATGCATTGAGCATTTTTAGTGTTTTTCTCTCTCATCATAAAAATTCAAAAAAAAAATATCTTCCCCTTTTTCTTCTCATAAATTCGAAAATTTGATTTGACTTTTTCAAAAATTTTTAAAATCTAGTTGTTTTTATGAGTCAAATCAAATTTTCAATTTAAAAATCTTATCTTTTTCAAAATCTTTTTCAAAAATCAAATCTTTTTCATTTTTTTATTTATTTTCGAAAATTATAAAAATATTTTTCAAAAATATTTTGTTAATCTTATATCATAATTTTCGAAAATCACATCATCAATTAATTTTTTGATTCAAAAATTTCAAGTTTGTTACTTACTTGTTAAGAAAGATTCAAACTTTAAGTTCTAGAATCATATCTTGTGATTTCTTGTGAATCAAGTCATTAATTGTGATTTTAAAAATCAAATCTTTTTCAAAACTAATTTCAATAATATCTTTTCAAAAATATCTTTTTATCTTATCTTTTTCAAAATCATATCTTTTTCAAAAATTTGATTTTAAAATATCTTTTCTAACTTCTTATCTTCTTATCTTTTCAAAATTGATTTTCAAATTTGTTTCAACTAACTAACTAATTTTTTGTTTGTTTCTTATCTTTTTCAAAACTACCTAACTAACTCTCTCTCTCTAATTTTCAAAAATATCTCCCTCTTTTTCAAAAATTCTTTTTAATTAACTAATTATTTCAAAATTCAATTTTAATTTATTTCTTCTTTTAATTTTCAAAAATCACTAACCATTTTTCAAAAATAATTTTCGAAAATCCTTCTCTCTCATCTCCTTCTATTTATTTATTCATCTACTAACATCCTTCCCTCACTCACCAAAACTCCGAACCCTCTCTCTCTCTGAGTTCAGATTTTCTCTTCTTCTTTTCTTCTACTCACATAAGGGAACCTCTATACTTGGGTAAAAAGGATCCCTATTATTATTATTTTTCTGTTCCCTCTTTTTCATATGAGCAGGAGCAAGGACAAGAACATTCTTGTTGAAGCAGACCCGAAACCTGAAAGGACTCTGAAAAGGAAACTAAGAGAAGCTAAAATACAACAATCCAGAGATAACCTTACAGAAATTTTCGAACAGGAAGAGGAGATGGCAGCCGAAAATAATAATAATGCAAGGAGGATGCTTGGTGACTTTACTGCACCTAATTCCAATTTACATGGAAGAAGCATCTCTATCCCTACCATTGGAGCAAACAATTTTGAGCTAAAACCTCAATTAGTTTCTCTGATTCAACAAAACTGCAAGTTTCATGGACTTCCATCTGAAGATCCTTTTCAGTTCTTAACTGAATTCTTGCAGATCTGTGATACTGTTAAGACTAATGGAGTAGATCCTGAAGTCTACAGGCTCATGCTTTTCCCATTTGCTGTAAGAGACAGAGCTAGAATCTGGTTGGACTCTCAACCTAAGGATAGCCTGAACTCTTGGGATAAGCTGGTCACGGCTTTCTTAGCCAAGTTCTTTCCTCCTCAAAAGCTTAGTAAGCTTAGAGTGGATGTTCAAACCTTCATACAGAAAGAAGGTGAATCCCTCTATGAAGCTTGGGAGAGATACAAGCAACTGACCAAAAAGTGTTCTTTTGACATGCTTTCAGAATGGACCATCCTGGATATATTCTATGATGGTCTGTCTGAGTTATCAAAGATGTCATTGGATACTTCTGCAGGTGGATCCATTCACCTAAAGAAAACGCCTGCAGAAGCTCAAGAACTTATTGACATGGTTGCTAACAACCAGTTTATGTATACTTCTGAGAGGAACCCTGTAAGTAATGGGACGCCTCAAAGGAAGGGAGTTCTTGAAATTGATACTCTGAATGTCATATTGGCCCAGAATAAAATATTGACTCAGCAAGTCAATATGATTTCTCAGAGTCTGAATGGAATGCAAGCTGCATCCAACAGTACTCAAGAGGCATCTTCTGAAGAAGAAGCTTATGATCCTGAAAACCCTGCAATAGCAGAGGTGAATTACTTAGGTGAATCTTATGGAAACACCTATAACTCATCATGGAGAAATCACCCAAATCTCTCATGGAAGGATCAACAAAGGCCTCAACAAGGCTTTAATAATGGTGGAAGAAATAGGTTTAACAATAGTAAACCTTTCCCATTATCCACTCAGCAAAAGACAGAGAACTCTGAAAAAATACCTCTAATTTAGCAAACTTAGTCTCTGATCTATCTAAGGCCACTATAAGTTTATGAATGAAACAAGGTCCTCCATTAGAAATTTGGAGGCACAAGTGGGCCAGCTGAGTAAAAGGATCACTGAAATCCCTCCTAGTACTCTCCCAAGCAATACAGAAGAAAATCCAAAAGGAGAGTGCAAGGCCATTGACATAGTCAACACGGCCAAACCTACAGAGGAAGGGGAGGATGTGAATCCCAAGGAGGAAGACCTCCTGGGATGTCCAGTGATCAACAAGGAGTTTCCCTTTGAGGAACCAAAGGACTCTGAGGCTCATCTAGAGACCATAGAGATTCCACTAAACCTCCTTACGCCCTTCATGAGCTCTGATGAGTATTCCTCTTCAGAAGAGAATGAGGATGTTACTGAAGAGCAAGTTGCCAAGTTCCTTGGTGCAATCATGAAGCTGAATGCCAATTTATTTGGTAATGAGACTTGGGGAGATGAATCTCCCCTGTTCACCAATGAACTGAATGCATTGGATCAACTGAGATTGCTTCAGAAGAAACAGGATCATGGAAAGTTCCTGATACCTTGTACCATAGGCACCATGACCTTTGAGAAGGCTCTATGTGACCTGGGGTCAGGAATAAACCTCATGCCACTCTTTGTAATGGAGAAACTGGGAATCTTTGAGGTACAAGCTGCTAAAATCTCATTAGAGATGGCAGACAATTCCAGAAAATAGGCTTATGGACAAGTAGAGGACATATTAGTAAAGGTTGAAGGCCTTTACATCCCTGCTGATTTCATAATCCTAGATACTGGAAAGGATGACGATGATCCATCATCCTTGGAAGACCCTTCCTAGCCACAGCAAGAGCTGTGATTGATGTTAACAGAGGTGAACTAGTCCTTCAATTGAATAAGGACTCCCTTGAGTTTAAAACTCAAGGACATCCTTCTGTAAACATGGAAAAGAGGCACAGTAAGCTTCTCTCAAAACAGAGTCAACCAGAGCCCCTACAGTCAAACTCTAAGTTTGGTGTTGGGAGGCCACAACCAAACTCTAAGTTTGGTGTTGGGGAGTCTCAACAATGCTCTGAACATCTGTAAGGCTCCATGAGAGTCCACTGTCAAGCTATTGACATTAAAGAAGCGCTTGTTGGGAGGCAACCCAATTTTTATTTATCTAATTTTTATTTTCATTGTTTTTCATGTTTTATTAGGTTCATGATCATGTGGAGTCACAAAATAAATCAAAAAATTTAAAACAGAATCAAAAACAGCAGAAGAAAAATCACACCCTAGAGGAAGGACTTACTGGCGTTTAAACGCCAGTAAGGAGCATCTGTCTGGCGTTCAACGCCAAAACAGAGCATGTTTCTGGTGTTGAACGCCAGAAACAAGCAGCATCCTAGCGTTCAGATGCCAGAAATGCATAGTGAGGAAAGCTGGCGCTGAACGCCAGAAACAAGCATGGAACTGGCGTTCAACGCCAGAAATATGCTGCATCTGGGCGCTGAATGCCCAGAACAAGCATCAATTCGGCGTTTAAACGCCAGAATTGCATGCAAAGGCATTTTACATGCCTAATTGGTGCAGGGATGTAAATCCTTGACACCTCAGGATCTGTGGACCTCACAGGATCCCCACCTACCTCACCCTTTCTCTCTCCATTCATGCTCATCCCTTCTGTTTTCCATTTACCACTCACATCACTTTCCCACCTACCTACCTACCTTTAAAATTCAAAATCAATTTTCCACCCAAAACCCACCCTTATGGCCGAACCTTACCCCCCTCCCTTCCCTATATATAGCCCTCCATTCTTCCTCATTTTCACACCACACAACCCTCTCTTCTCTTCTTGGCCGAATACACCTCTCCCTCCTCTCCTCCATATTTTCTTCTTCTTCTTCATCTATTATTTCTTCTCTTGCTCGAGGGCGAGCAAAATTCTAAGTTTGGTGTGGTAAAAGTATAAGCTTTTTGTTTTTCCATTACCATTGATGGCACCCAAGACCGGAGAATCCTCTAGAAAAGGGAAAGGGAAGACAAAAGCTTCCACCTCCGAGTCATGAGAGATGGAAAGATTCATCTCCAAAAGCTCATCAAGACCACTTCTATGATGTTGTGGCCAAGAAGAAGGTGATCCCCGAGGTCCCTTTCAAACTCAAGAGAAATGAGTATCCAGAGATCCGACATGAGATCCATAGAAGAGGTTGGGAAGTTCTAACAAACCCCATCCAACAAGTCGGAACTCTACTGGTTCAAGAGTTCTATGCTAATGCATGGATCACAAGGAACCATGATCAAAGTAAGAACCCGAACCCAAAGAATTATCTCACCATGGTTTGGGGGAATTACTTAGATTTTAGTCCGGAAAATGTAAGGTTGGCGTTCAACTTGCCAATGATGGAAGAGAACGCACGCCCCTACACAAGGAGAGTCAACTTTGATCAAAAGTTGGACCAAGTCCTCATGGACATATGTGTGGAAGGAGCTCAATGGAAGATTGACTCAAAAGGCAAACCGGTTCAACTGAGAAGACTAAACCTTAAGCCTGTAGCTAGAGGATGGTTGGAGTTCATTCAACGCTCAATCATTCCCACTAGTAACCGGTCTGACGTTACTATAGACCGGGCCTTCATGATCCATAGCATCATGATTGGAGAAGAGGTGGAGGTTCATGAGATTATACCTCAAGAACTCTACAAGGTGGCTGACAAGTCCTCCACTATGGCAAGGTTAGCTTTTCCTCACCTCATTTGCCATCTATGCAATTTGGCTGGGATTGACATAGAAGGAGACATTCCCATTGAGGAAGAGAAGCCCATCACTAAGAAAAGGATGGAGCAAACAAGAGAGCCCATTCATGGAGCTCAAGAGACGCATGAAGCTCATCACCATGAGATCCCGGAGATGCCTCAAATGCATTTTCCTCCACAAAACTATTGGGAGCAAATCAACACCTCCCTAGGAGAATTAAGTTCCAACATGGGACAATTAAGGGTGGAACATCAAGAGCACTCCATCATCCTTCATGAAATTAAAGAAGATCAAAAAGCAATGAGGGAGGAGCAACAAAGACAAGGAAGAGACATAGAGGAGCTCAAGGACATCATTGGTTCCTCAAGAAGGAAATGCCACCATCACTAAGGTGGATTCATTCCTTGTTCTTAAATTCTCTGTTTTTCGTTTTCCTTATGTTAAGTGCTTATCCATGTTTGTGTCTTATTACATGATCATTAGTAATTAGTAACTATGTCTTAAAGTTATGAATGTCCTATGAATCCATCACCTCTCTTAAATAAAAAATTGTTTTAATTCAAAAGAACAAGAAGTACATGAGTTTCGAATTTATCCTTGAACTTAGTTTAATTATATTGATGTGGTGACAATACTTTTTATTTTCTGAATGAATGCTTGAACAGTGCATATGTCTTTTGAAGTTGTTGTTTAAGAATGTTAAATATGTTGGCTCTTGAAAGAATGATGACAAGGAGACATGTTATTTGATAATCTGAAAAATCATAAAAATGATTCTTGAAGCAAGAAAAAGCAGCAAAGAACAAAGCTTGTAGAAAAAAAAAAGCGAAAAAAAAAAAGAAAAAGCAAGCAGAAAAAGCCAAAAGCTCTTAAAACCAAAAGGCAAGAGCAAAAAGCCAATAGCCCTTAAAACCAAAAGGCAAGGGTAATAAAAAGGATCCCAAGGCTTTGAGCATCAGTGGATAGGAGGGCCTAAAGGAATAAAATCCTGGCCTAAGCGGCTAAACCAAACTGTCCCTAACCATGTGCTTGTGGCGTGAAGGTGTCAAGTGAAAACTTGAGACTGAGCGGTTAAAGTCAAGGTCCAAAGCAAAAGAAGAGTGTACTTAAGAACCCTGGACACCTCTAATTGGGGACTTTAACAAAGCTGAGTCACAATCTGAAAAGGTTCACCCAGTTATGTGTCTGTGGCATTTATGTATCCAGTGGTAATACTGAAAAACAAAGTGCTTAGGGCCACGGCCAAGACTCATAAAGTAGCTGTGTTCAAGAATCAACATACTGAACTAGGAGAATCAATAACACTATCTGAACTCTGAGTTCCTATAGATGCCAATCATTCTGAACTTCAATGGATGAAGTGAGATGCCAAAACTATTCAAGAGGCAAAAAAGCTACAAGTCACACTCATCTGATTGGAGCTATGTTTCATTGATAGTTTGGAATTTATAGTATATTCTCTTCTTTTTATTCTATTTGATTTTCAGTTGCTTGGGGACAAGCAACAATTTAAGTTTGGTGTTGTGATGAGCAGATAATTTATACGCTTTTTGGTATTGTTTTTAGTATGTTTTTAGTAGGATCTAGTTACTTTTAGGGATGTTTTTATTAGTTTTTATGTTAAATTCACATTTCTGGACTTTACTATGAGTTTGTGTGTTTAGGGTTTAGGGTGTGTACTACAGAACTCAAAATGGCGCGCTTCTAATTGCGTTGGAAAGTAGACATCCAGGGCTTTCCAGCAATATATAATAGTCCATACTTTGGCCGAGTTTAGATGATGTAAAAGGGCGTTGAACGCCAGTTCTACGCTGCTGTCCGGAGTTAAACGCCAGAAACACGTTACAAGCCAGAGTTGAACGCCAGAAATACGTTACAAACTGGCGTTCAACTCCAAGAATGACCTCTCCACGTGTAAACTTCAAGCTCAGCCCAAGCACACACCAAGTGGGTCCCGGAAGTGGATTTATGCATCAATTACTTACTTCTGTAAACCCTAGTAACTAGTTTAATATAAATAGGACTTTTTACTATTATATTAGTCATCTTTGGTCTCAGTTTTAATCTATTGTTCATCTTAGGAGACTATTGATCACGTTTAGGGGGCTGGCCTCTCGGCCATACCTGAACCGTTCACTTATGTATTTTTAACGGTAGAGTTTCTACACTCCATAGATTAAGGTGTGGAGCTCTGCTGTTCCTCATGAATTAATGCAAAGTACTACTGTTTCTCTATTCAATTCAACTTATTCCACTTCTAAGATATTCATTCGCACTTCAACATGAATGTGATGAACGTGACAATCATCATCATTCCCTATGAACGCGTGCCTGACAACCACTTCCGTTCTACCTTCGATTGAATGATTATCTCTTGGATCTCTTAATAAGAATCTTCGTGGTATAAGCTAGATTGATGGCGGCATTCATGAGAATCCGGAAAGTCTAAACCTTGTCTGTGGTATTCCGAGTAGGATTCTGGGATTGAATGACTGTGACGAACTTCAAACTCGCGAGTGCTGGGCGTAGTGACAGACGCAAAAGGAGGGTGAATTCTATTCCAGTATGATCGAGAACCTCATATGATTAGCCGTGCTGTGACAGAGCATTTGACCATTTTCACAAGAGGATAGGATGTAGCCATTGACCACGGTGATGCCTCCAGATGATTAGCCATACAGTGACAGCGCATTGGACCATTTTCCAGAGAGGATGAAAAGTAGCCATTGACAATGGTGATGTCCTTACAGAAAGCCAGCCATAGAAAGGAGTAGGACTGATTGGATGAAGACAGCAGGAAAGCAGAAGTTTAGAGGGACGAAAGCATCTCTATACCTTCATCTGAAATTCTCACCAATGATATACATAAGTATTTCTATCTTTATTTTCTATTTATTTATTAGTATTTTCGAAAACCCCATAATCAATTATTATCCGCCTGACTGAGATTTACAAGATGACCATAGCTTGCTTCATACCAACAATCTCCGTGGGATCGACCCTTACTCACGTAAGGTTTTATTACTTGGATGACCCAGTGCACTTGCTGGTTAGTTGTATCGAAGTTGTGAATGAAAAATGATTTATTAAGACGTGCGTACAGAGTTTTTGGCGCCGTTTCCTGAGATCACAATTTCGTGCACCAATTGCCTGACGCATAGGGGCACTCACGTGCCATGTACACGCACGCGCCAATTCTGCCTGTGGGTCCACTTTAATGAAATCACCCCCAGCGATTTTACAGCTCATTTTGGGCCCAATCCAACCCATTTCTGATGCTATTAAACCCAAGGATTGAAGGGGGAATGAACCAAGTAGTCATAGTTTAGTTTTCATTATGTTTTAGGTTAGAATTCTAGAGAGAAAGGCTCTCTCCTCTCTCTAGATTTTAGGGTAGTTTTAGTTAATTCTTCTTGAATCTAAGTTATAATTCTTGTTTTGATTTAGTTCTTCCTTTTAATTTCTTGTTATTACATCTCTATTCTTCTAGTTTTACTTGTCATTTCCTTTATTTTGCCATTTTTATGTTTATGAACAATTGTTGGATCTTAATTTTCTTTAATGCAATTTAATATTTGATGTCCTTTTAATTGTTGATTTGAGTTGTGATTTACTTTCCTTGTCATTGATAGTTGGTAGATTTTACTATTTCTTGTCATTTATTATGCTTTCCTTTTATGCCTTCCAAGTGTTTGATAAAATGCTTGGTTGGACTTTAGAGTAGATTTTGAACATTCTTTGCTTGGAAAGAGTAATTAGGCAATCTTGAGTCATGAAAACCCAACTCATGTTGGTGATCTAGAGTTGTTAGCTAATATTGTTTCCATTGACGCTAATCTTTTGCTAATTTAATTAGTAAGTTGATTAGGACTTTTGGATTGAGATTAGCTAGTCTTATTAGACTTTCTCTCATGGAAGATAATATGATACCTTCTTCCAATGTTGGAGATGACGTAATAAGATAAATTCTTGTTATTATTGTGGTATGATTGATTAGTCTTGTTTGACTTTCTCCCTATTTGTTGGAGTTGACTAGATAAGATGAATTAATCATTGCATGACTAGGATAGAAAGCCTATGTTCTCAACACTTGCCATGAATGTCTCTCTTTATTAATTGCTTTCTTTAGTTATTTGCTTGATTTATTTTCCTTGTCATTTAATTTCTTGCCCTCTTATCAATCAAAAACCCCCTTGTATTTTCATAGCCAATAATTAAACACTTCATTGCAATTCCTTGTGAGACGACCCGGAGTCCAAAATACTCCGGTTATTTCTTATTTGGGGTTTGTACTTGTGACAAACAAAAAAATTAGTTTGATGTGAGAATTGTTTGTTGGTTTGGGCTATACTAACAACGTATATATTTTGCGAAATTCCTTACCGACAACAATTTTCGCTATCAAATTAATGGCGCTGTTGCCGGAGAGTTGCAATGGTGTTATATTATTGGCTATTGTGAATATTGTGAATATGTTTGCCTTTTGCTTATTTGTTAGTTTTTGTTAGCTTTAGGACTTTGTTGCTTATTTTTGTTAGTTTTTGTTTTTATTTGATATCATGAATTCTCACCACTTTGGCTATGAGTTTGGTTCAAATTATGTTGTAGGAAATGGGGACTATAATGACAATATGCATCAAGGATGGAACAATCAAAGATGGGAGGAGCCTCAAGGGATTGATCAACCTTCTTGGAAACAACAACCTCCGGATTCTTATGGGTATAACTCTAATCCTAATGCATATCAATCTAATGGATGTGGTGACCCTTATTGTGATTGTCAACAACCACCACCACATGCCTATGAACCACCCCCTCAACATGACTTTGAACCACCTTACTCACAAGCCCCTTTTCACCAAACACCTCTGGTGCACGAAATTGTAATGTCAATGTTCACATTACTCTCTTACAACTTCGCACAACTAACCAGCAAGTGCACTGGGTCGTCCAAGTAATACCTTACGTGAGTAAGGGTCGAATCCCACGGAGATTGTTGGTTTGAAGCAAGCTATGGTTATCTTATTATTCTTAGTCAGGATGCCAACAACAGTGTTTTTCAAGTTCAGTTGTAAAAAATGAGAGGGCATAAATATAAATTCTTATTGTGCAATGATGGAGAATATGTTGGAGTTTTGGAGATGCTTTGTCTTCTGAAATTTTACTTTCCTCTGTTTTCTGATTCACGCACGCAAGTCCTCCTATGGCAAGCTGTGTGTTGGTGGATCACCGTTGTCAATGGCTACCATCCATCCTTCCAGTGAAAAGGGTCCAGGTGCGCTGTCACCGCACGGCTAATCATCTACAGGTTCTCAATCGTACCAGAATAAGATTTACTATCCTTTTGCGTCTGTCACTATGCCCCGCACTCGCGAGTTTGAAGCTCGTCACAGTCATTCAATCCCTGAATCCTACTCGGACTACCACAGACAAGGTTTAGACTTTTCGGATTCTCTTGAATGCTGCCATCAATCTAGCTTATACCACGAAGATTCTGATTAAGAGATCCAAGAGATATTCATTCATTCTACGGTGAACGGAAGTGGTTGTCAGGCACGCGTTCGTGGGGGAATAATGATGATTGTCACGTTCATCACATTCATGTTGAAGTGCGAATGAATATCTTAGATAGGAACACACATGTTTGAATAGAAAACAGAAACACTTACATTAATTCATCGAGACACAGCAGAGCTCCTCACCCTCAACAATGGAGTTTAGAAACTCATGCTGTTAAAGAGTACAAAATTCAGATCTAAAAATATCATGAGATACAAAATAAGTCTCTAAAAGTTGTTTAAATACTAAACTAGTAACCTAGGTTTACAAAAAATGAGTAAACTATGATAGATAGTGCAGAAATCCACTTCTGGGGCCCACTTGGTGAGTGCTGGGGCTGAGACTAAAGCTTCTCACATGCCTGGGCTGTTTTGGGCGTTCAACGCCAGGCTGTAACCTGTTTCTGGCATTGAACTCCAACTTGTAACGTGTTTCTGGCGCTAGACGCCAGACTGCAACATGGAACTGGTGTTGAATGCCAGTTTACGTCATCTATCCTTGAGCAAAGTATGGACTATTATATATTGCTGGAAAGCCCTGGATGTCTACTTTCCAACGCAATTGCAAGCGCATCAATCGGACTTCTGTAGCTCCAGAAATTCCTTTCCGAGTGCAGAGAGGTCAGGATCCAACAACATCAGCAGTCCTTTTTCAGCCTGAATCAGATTTTTGCTCAGCTCCCTCAATTTCAGCCAGAAAATACCTGAAATTACAGAAAAACACACAAACTCATAGTAAAGTCCAGAAATATGAATTTTTCCTAGAAACTAATGAAAATAAACTAAAAACTAACTAAAACATACTAAAAACTTTATGAAATTAACCCCAAAAAGCGTATAAAATATCCGCTCATCACAACACCAAACTTAAACTGTTGCTTGTCCTCAAGCAACTAGATAAATAAAATAGAATACAAATGAGTCAAGAAACAATAATATCTCAGAGTTTTTGAGTGAAGCTCAGATTCTAATTAAATGAGCGGGGCTAGTAGCTTTTTGCTTCCGAACAGTTTTGGCATCTCACTTTATCCATTGAAGCTCAGAATGATTGGCATCTATAGGAACTTAAAATTCAGATAGTGTTATTGATTCTCGTAGTTCAGTATGTTGATTCTTAAACACAGCTACTTTTATGAGTCTTGGTCGTGGCCCTAAGCACTTTGTTTTCCAGTATTACCACCGGATACATAAATGCCACAGACACATAATTGGGTGAACCTTTTCAGATTGTGACTCAGCTTTGCTAAAGCCCCCAATTAGAGGTGTCCAGGGTTCTTAAGCACACTCTTCTCTTTGCTTTGGACCTTGACTTTAACCGCTCAGTCTCAAGTTTTTACTTGACACCTTCACGCCACAAGCACATGGTTAGGGACAGCTTGGTTTAGCCGCTTAGACCAGGATTTGATTCCCTTAGGCCCTCCTATCCACTGATGCTCAAAGCCTTGGATCCTTTTTATTACCCTTGCCTTTTGGTTTTAAGGGTTATTGGCTTTTTCTGCTTGCGTTCTCTCTTTTTTTTTTTTTTTTTTTTTTTGCAAGCTTTGTATTCACTGCTTTTTCTTGCTTCAAGAATCATTTTTATGATTTTTCAGATTACCAATAACATGTCTCATGTTTATCATTCTTTCAAGAGCCAACATATTTAACATTCAAGAACATCAAATTCCAAAGACATATGCACTGTTCAAGCATTCATTCAGAAGGTAGAAAGCATTGCCACCACATGTAAACAATTAGAATTTGTTTTATTAAAAACTCAAAAATTATTGCCTCCTTATTCTAAAGAAAATCTTCTATTTTATTCATGTTTAATGATGATGAGAAAAACAAATTATAGCTTAATTGGGGATAAAATCAAAATATAAATACTAATTACCATTATATGACTCCTAAGGTGAAACTCAAATAATAGAAAAAAAAGTTATCACAGGGTTAAGGTTAAGATCAGAACTCAACAACCTTGACTTTAGGAAGCGGATGCCTCTTTAGTCTGTGGGGTGCTTGGCCCTTCAAGAGATAGTTTCTGACGCTTTAGTTCTCTTAATTCACGCCCTTGCACCTCTTGTTCTCTGAGCAGTTTGCAAAGCATGCTGTTTTGATTTTGCTGTTCTTCCTTCAATTGGTCCATGGTTTCTTGCAACTTAGTGACAGATGCCTCAAGATGCTCCCAGTATTCAAATTGAGGGAGTTCTGGTAGGAATTCTTGCGCCCTCCTTTTGATGGGGTCATCCTGCATTTGTTGTTTTTCCATTGTGATTTTAGTAATTGGTTGCTCCACTGAGATATACTCTGTTATTCCCATCTTTACTCCAGCATCTTTGCAGAGCATAGAGATTAGGCTTGGATAAGGCAACCTGGCATCCTTGGAGTTCTTGTTGGCAAGTATGTAGAATTCAGATGGGATCAGTTGATGAACTTCTACTTCTTTTCCCAACATAATGCAATGGATCATCACTGCTCTTCTAATATTGACTTCAGAACGGTTGCTGGTGGGCAATATAGAACGCCCAATGAAGTCCAGCCATCCTCTGGCGACTGGTTTGAGATCTTCTCTCTTGAGTTGATTTGGGGCACCCTTCGTGCTGGTGGTCCACCTGGCTCCAGGGATGCATATATCCTCTAGAATCTTATTTAGGCCCTTGTTTGTTCTCATCATTCTCTTATTGAAGGAGTCTGGGTCATCTTTCAGCTGAGGTAGCTTAAAGATCTCCCTGATTTTGTCAGGGTGGATGTGAACAATCTTTCCTCTAACCACAGTCCTATAGTCATAGAGGGCAGCTCCAGATATTCTCTGCCTGTCTGTTTGCCACAGATTAGCGTAGAATTCTTGAACCATATTCCTTCCCACTTTTGTTTCAGGATTAGCTAGGACTTCCCAGTTCCTGTTTCGAATCTGCTCTTGGATCTCCAAATATTCATCTTCTTTCAGATCGAACTTGACTTCCGGGATTACAGATCTTAGACCCATTATTTTGTAGTAATGGTCTGAATGTTCTTTGGTTAAGAACCTCCCTTGATTCCAAAGTGGTTTTGGAACACTCTCTTTCTTGCCTCTTGGAGTGGGATGTTTTCCTTTAGGAGCCATGATCTTAGTGGGTATGGTTTAGTGATCACGGATAAAGACACCAAACTTAGAGGATTGCTTGTCCTCAAGCAAAAGAAAAGAAAGGAGAGGGATAGAAGGAGAGCTAGTGTTGAATGGTGGATGAGAGGAAGGAGGCCGAATGTGTTTTTAAAAGGGAGGGGGGTGGGTTTTCAAAAATAGGGAGAAAGATAAGATAGAAGATATGATTTAAAAAGAGATAAGTATGATAAGAAAAGATATAATTTAAAATTGAAAAGATATGAAAGATATTTGAAAAAGATAAATTTGGATTTTTGAAAAAGATAATATGGAGATTTGAAAAAGATATTGATTAGTTGAAAAGATTTTTGAATGAAAAGAGATAGACTTGTTTTGAAAATTTTGAAAAAGAGTTGAATTGGATAAAAAAAAAGGATTTGTGCTTATGGATTAAGATACATTTGATATTTTTAAAGTAGGGTTTTTAGAAATTAGGGATTTTAGAAATTAGGGTTTGTAACATGTTTATGCAAGAAATTATGAATTGAAACATGAAAATTAAGATTAAAATGAAAAATATGAAGAAAAAACGAATTCACCTCCTCCCCACCATCCTGGCGTTTGAACGCCCAAACACTGCATGTTTTGGGCGTTCAACGCCCAACTGCTGCTTCTCCTGGGCGTTCAACGCCCAGCTGTTGCTTCTTTCTGGCGTTGAACGCCAGGAACTCCTTTGTCACTGGGCATTTTTCTGAACGCCCAGGACGCTGTAAATCTAGCGTTAAACACCCAGAAGGAGCTTCTTTCTGGCGTTCAACGCCCAGAAGATGCTTCTTTCTGGCATTTAACGCCCAGATGGCTATCCTTACTGGCGTTTTCTTGCCAGTGAGCTCTTTTTCTCTGTTTTGTGTGCAGAATCCTTCTGTAACCCTGTAAACTTATACAATTGACTCTTTACCTTAGTATCAATGAACTTTATATAAACAAATAAAATCAAGAATAGGGCAAAATGCTTAGAGGAAGTGATGCCCCATGGCTAGGTTGCCTCCCAGCAAGCGCTTCTTTATTGTCTTTAGCTGGACCTTGCTGAGTTTTTAATCTAGCCTCAGCCTTGAACACTCTTGCTCAACATTGCCTTCAAGATAGTGCTTGATTCTCTGTCCATTAACAATGAACTTCTTATCAGAATCAATATCTTGAAGATCCACATAACCATATGGTGATACACTTGTAATCACATATGGTCCTCTCCACCGGGACTTCAGTTTCCCGGGAAATAGCCTGAGCCTAGAGTTAAATAACAGAACCTTTTGTCCTGGTTCAAAGATTCTAGATGACAGCTTTCTGTCATGCCACCTTTTTTATTTCTCTTTGTAAAGCTTGGCATTTTCGAAAGCAGTGAATCTGAATTCCTCTAGCTCATTCAGCTGGAGCAATCTTTTCTCTCCAGCTAATTTGGCATCAAAGTTAAGGAATCTGGTTGCCCAGTAGGCCTTATGTTCCAGTTCCACGGGCAGGTGACAAGCCTTACCATACACAAGTTGGTAAGGAGAGGTCCCTATGGGAGTCTTGAATGCTGTTCTGTAAGCCCACAGAGCATCATCCAAGCTTCGTGCCCAATCCTTTCTACGGGTACTTACAGTCTGTTCCAGGATTCTTTTTAGTTCTCTGTTAGAGACTTCAGCTTGCCCATTTGTCTGTAGATGATATGAAGTTACCACCTTATGGCGAATCCCATACCAGACCATGGCAAAGTAAAGCTGTTTGTTGCAGAAGTGAGTGCCCCCATCACTGATTAGTACCCTAGGGACACCAAACCTGCTGAATATATGTTTTTGGAGGAACTTCAGTACTATTTTAGTATCATTGGTAGGTGTGGCAATGGCCTCTACCCACTTTGATACATAGTCAACCGCCACCAGAATATAAGTGTTTGAGTATGATGGTGGGAAAGGCCCCATGAAATCAATACCCCATACGTCAAACAACTCAATCTCCAAGATTTCTTGTTGAGGCATGGCGTAACTGTGAGGCAAATTACCAGCTCTCTGGCAACTATCACAGTTACGTACAAACTCTTTGGAATCTCTGTAAAGTGTAGGCCAGTAGAAACCACATTGGAGGACCTTGGTGGTTGTTCGCTCACCTCCGAAATGACCTCCATATTGTGACCCATGGCAATGCCATAAGATCCTTTGTGCTTCTTCCTTAGGCACACACCTACGGATTATGCCGTCTGCACATCTCTTAAAGAGATAGGGTTCATCCCACAAGTAGTACTTTATATCAGTAATTAATTTTTTCTTTTGTTGCCTGCTGTACTCCTTGGGGATGAACCTTGCAGCTTTGTAGTTTGCAATGTCTACAAACCATGGTAATTCCTGAATGGCGAACAAATGCTCATCCGGAAAAGTTTCAGAGATCTCAATAGAGGGGGAGGACGCCCCTTCCACTAGTTCTATCCGGGACAGATGGTCAGCCACTTGGTTCTCTGTCCCTTTTCTGTCTCTTATTTCTATATCAAACTCTTGCAGAAGCAACACCCATCTTATGAATCTGGGTTTTGAATCCTGCTTTGTGAGTAGATATTTAAGAGCAGCATGATCTGTGTACACAATCACTTTTGATCCTACTAAGTATGATCTAAACTTGTCAATGGCATAAACCACTGCAAGTAATTCTTTTTCTGTGGTTGTGTAATTTTTCTGGGCATCATTCAAAACACGGCTAGCATAATAAATGACATGCAGAAGCTTGTCATGCCTCTACCCCAGTACTGCACCAATGGCGTGATCACTGGCATCACACATTAATTCGAACGGTAATGTCCAATCTGGTGCAGAGATAACTAGTGCTGTAATCAGCTTAGCTTTCAGAGTTTCAAACGCATGCAGGCACTCTGTGTCAAACACAAATAGCATGTCAGCAGCTAGCAGGTTGCTTAGAGGTTTTGCAATTTTTGAAAAATCCTTTATAAACCTCCTATAGAATCCTGCATGCCCCCAAAAAGCTTCTGATTGCCTTAACATTAGCAGGTGGTGGTAATTTTTCAATTACCTCTATTTTAGCTTGATCCACCTCTATTCCCTTGTTTGAAATTTTATGCCCAAGGACAATCCCTTCAGTCACCATAAAGTGACATTTTTCCCAGTTTAAAACCAGGTTGGTCTCTTGGCATCTTTTCAAAACCAGTGTCAGGTGATCAAGACAGGAGCTGAATGAGTCTCCATATACTGAGAAGTCATCCATGAAGACTTCCAGAAATTTTTCCACCATATCAGAGAAAATAGAGAGCATGCATCTCTGAAAGGTTGCAGGCGCATTACACAGCCCAAAAGGCATCCTTCTGTAAGAAAATACTCCAGATGGACATGTGAATGTTGTTTTCTCTTGATCCTGGGGATCTACTGCAATTTGGTTGTAGCCTGAATAGCCATCCAAAAAGCAGTAATAATTATGACCTGCTAGTCTTTCTAGCATCTGGTCTATGAATGGTAAAGGAAAATGATCCTTTCTGGTGGCTGTATTGAGCCTTCTGTAATCAATACACATGCGCCACCCTGTAACTGTTCTTGTAGGAACCAATTCATTTTTTTCATTATGAACCACTGTCATGCCTCCCTTTTTAGGGACAACTTGAACAGGACTCACCCAGGGGCTATCTGAAATAGGATAAATAATCCCAGCCTCCAGTAATTTAGTGACCTCTTTCTGCACCACTTCCTTCATGGTTGGATTTAGCCGCCTCTGTGGTTGAACCACTGGTTTAGCATTGTCCTCCAATAAGATCTTGTGCATGCATCTAGCTGGGCTTATGCCCTTAAGGTCACTTATGGACCACCCAAGAGCTGTCTTGTGTGTCCTTAGCACTTGAATTAGTGCTTCCTCTTCCTGTGGATTTAAAGCAGAGCTTATGATCACTGGAAAGGTATCACCTCCCAGAAATGCATATTTCAGGGATGGTGGTAATGGTTTGAGCTCGGGTTTAGGAGGTTTTTCCTCTCCCTGAGGAAATTTCAGAGGCTCTTTCAATTCCTCTGAATCCTCTAGGTCAGGCGGAACATCTTTAAAGATGTTTTCTAGCTCTGATTCGAGACTCTCATCCATGTTGATCTCCTCCACCAGAGAGTCAATGAGATCAACTTTCATGCAGTCTTTTGGTGTGTCTGGATGCTGCATGGAATTAACAACATTCAACTTAAACTCATCCTCATTGACTCTCAGGGTTATTTTCCCCTATTGGACGTCAATGGGAGTTCGTCCAGTTGCTAGGAAAGGTCTTCCTAGAATAAGAATAGCACTCTTGTGCTCCTCCATTTCCAGCACAACAAAGTCAGTGGGAAAGGCGAATGGCCCAACCCTGACAATCATGTCCTCAATCACGCCTGATGGGTATTTAATGGAGCCATCAGCAAGTTGGAGACATATCTAGGTTGGTTTAACTTCTTCAGTTAAACCAAGCTTTCTGATGGTGGATGCATGTATTAGGTTGATGCTTGCCCCAAGATCACATAGGGCTGTCTTGGTGCAATTACCCTCCAATATGCATGGTATCAGAAAGCTTCCGGGATCTTTAAGCTTTTTAGAAAAGCTTATCAGAATGACTGCACTGCATTCTTCAACGAGGAGAACTCTTTCAGTTTCTCTCCAATCCTTCTTATGACTCAAGATCTCTTTCATGAACTTGGCATAAGAAGGTATCTGCTCAAGTGCCTCTGCAAACGGAATCTTTATTTCAAGATTCCTGAGATAATCTGCAAAGCGAGCAAATTGCTTATCCTGCTCCTCCTGGCGGAGTTTTTGAGGATAAGATATCTTGGCTTTATATTCCTCAACTTTGGTTGCTGCAGGTTTATTTCCTACAGAAGTGATTGAAGAAGCCTTTTTAGAGGGGTTGTCATCAGTACTTGTGTGAGTCTGATCCCTCACTGGCATTTGAATGCCAGGGTTGGAAGCTGGAGTGACGTTAGATGCCAACTCCTCAGCTGTTCCTGGCGTCTGAACGCTAGAACTGTGCTTTCTTTGGGCGTTCAACGCCAGTTCCTTGCTTGTTTCTGGCGTTGAACGCCAGTCCTGAGCATGGTCTTGGCGTTCAGCGCCAGCCTTCCACCCAATTTCTGGCGTTTTAACGCTAGAATTATTTTTTCCTGGGCTCTTATTGTCCTCAGATGGATTCTAGGTGGTTTGCTCATTTCTTGGCTTCCTGCTGCCTTGAGGTGGGGTATTTAATGTTTTCCCACTTCTTAATTGAACTGCTTGGCATTCTTCTGTTATTTGTTTTGACAGCTGCTGTTTTGTTTGCTTTAATTTTTCTTCCATATTTATATTTGCCATCCTTGTCTCTTGTAGTCTTTCTTTGAATTTGGCTAACTGTTGTGTTAGAAAGTCCAATTGCTGATTGAATTCAGCAGCTTATTCTACAAGACTGAGTTCAACAGTTACTGTTTTAGCCTCTTCTTTCATGGAGGGGTCACTGCTTAAGTACAGATGCTGATTTCTGGCAACTGTATCAATGAGCTCTTGAGCTTCTTCAATTGTCTTTCTCATGTGGATAGATCCACCAGCTGAGTAATCTAGAGACATATGAGCTCTTTCTGCAAACCCATAATAGAAGATGTCTAACTGAACCCACTCTGAAAAGATTTCAGAGGGGCATTTTCTTAGCATCTCTCTGTATCTCTCCCAGGCATCATAAAGAGATTCATTATCTCCTTGTTTAAAGCCTTGGATGTCCAGCCTTAGCTGTGTCATCTGTTTTGGAGGAAAGTATTGATTCAGGAATTTCTCTGTCAGCTGTTTCCATGTCTTTATGCTAGCCTTAGGTTGGTTATTTAACCACCTCTTAGCTTGGTCTTTTACAGCAAATGGGAACAGTAATAATCTGTAGACATCCTGATCTACTTCCTTATCATGTACTGTGTCAGCAATTTGTAAAAACTATGCCAAAAACTCTGTAGGTTCTTCCTATGGAAGACCAGAATACTGGCAGCTTTACTGCACCATGATAATGAGCTGAGGATTCAACTCAAAGCTACTGACTCCAATGGAGGGTATGCAGATACTACTCCCATATGAAGCAATAGAGGGGTTAGCATATGACCCCAGAGTCCTTCTGGACTGTTCATTTCCGCTTAGATCCATGATGGAAAAAGGGAGATGATGTAAAATAGAGAAGAAATATTTTTATTTATTTAATTATTTATTTATTTCGAAAACAAAATAAATTAAAATAAAATAAATAAAAATGGGCGAAGATTTTCGAAAAAATGAGGAGAGAGAAAGTGGTTAGGAAGTTTTGAAAAGGATATGATGATTTTTGAAAAAGGTTTTAAATTTTGAAATAAAAAATCTGAATTTTAAAGGTAAATTTCGAAAATTTGCTTTAAAATAGAGAGAAAAGATATTTTTGAATTTAAAGAGGAGAGAGAAAACAATAAGATAGCACAAGACTTAAAATTTTTACATCTAATGCTCCTTGTTTTCGAAAATTTTGGAGGGAAAACACCAAGAAACACCAAACTTAAAAATTTTTAGATCAAGACACAAGGAAGACTCAAGAACACTTTGAAGACTCACAAGAACACAAGAACATGAAGAAAGAACACCAAACTTAAAATTTTTAGAAAACCAAAATAAGATTTTCGAAAACCAAAGAAAAATTAACAAGAAAACACCAAACTTAAAGTTTGGTACAAGATTTAATATAAAAATTATTTTTTTGAAAAAGAATTTTAAAAAGGAGGTACCTAATTACCAGGAACACAGACCAACACTCTAGCCAATTGAGCAGTAAATGTAACACTTGTTTTGAAAAAGTATTTTTAATAACTAAGAAAAAATATTATAAATTTTTTTGAAAAGAATATAAAAGACTCTGGCCCAAAAGACAAAATTTTCCTAATCTAAGAAACAAGATTCACCGTCAGTTGTTCAAACTCAAACAATCCCCGGCAACGGCGCCAAAAACTTGGTGCACGAAATTGTAATGTCAATGTTCAGATTACTCTCTTACAACTTCGCACAACTAACCAGCAAGTGCACTGGGTCGTCCAAGTAATACCTTACGTGAGTAAGGGTCGAATCCCACGGAGATTGTTGGTTTGAAGCAAGCTATGGTTATCTTATTATTCTTAGTCAGGATGCCAACAACAGTGTTTTTCAAGTTCAGTTGTAAAAAATGAGAGGGCATAAATATAAATACTTATTGTGCAATGATGGAGAATATGTTGGAGTTTTGGAGATGCTTTGTCTTCTGAAATTCTGCTTTCCTCTGTTTTCTGATTCACGCACGCAAGTCCTCCTATGGCAAGTTGTGTGTTGGTGGATCACCGTTGTCAATGGCTACCATCCATCCTTCCAGTGAAAAGGGTCCAGGTGCGCTGTCACCGCACGGCTAATCATCTTCAGGTTCTCAATCGTACCGGAATAAGATTTACTATCCTTTTGCATCTGTCACTACGCCCAGCACTCGCGAGTTTGAAGCTCGTCACAGTCATTCAATCCCTAAATCCTACTCGGAATACCACAGACAAGGTTTAGACTTTTCGGATTCTCTTGAATGCTGCCATCAATCTAGCTTATACCACGAAGATTCTGATTAAGAGATCCAAGAGATATTCATTCATTCTACGGTGAACGGGAGTGGTTGTCAGGCACGCATTCATGGGGGAATGATTGTCACGTTCATCACATTCATGTTGAAGTGCGAATGAATATCTTAGATAGGAACACGCATGTTTGAATAGAAAACAGAAACACTTGCATTAATTCATCGAGACACAACAGAGCTCCTCACCCCCAACAATGGAGTTTAGAAACTCATGCCATCAAAGAGTACAAAATTTAGATCTAAAAATGTCATGAGATACAAAATAAGTCTCTAAAAGTTGTTTAAATACTAAACTAGTAACCTAGGTTTACAGAAAATGAGTAAACTATGATAGATAGTGCAGAAATCCATTTCTGGAGCCTACTTGGTGTGTGCTGGGGCTGAGACTAAAGCTTCTCACGTGCCTGGGCTGTTTTGGGCATTCAACGCCAGGATGTAACCTGTTTCTGGCGTTGAACTCTAACTTGTAACGTGTTTCTGGCGCTGGACGCCAGACTGCAACATGGAACTGGCGTTGAACGCCAGTTTACGTCGTCTATCCTTGAGCAAAGTATGGACTATTATATATTTCTGAAAAGCCCTGGATGTCTACTTTCCAACGCATTTGGAAGCGCGTCAATCGGACTCCTGTAGCTCAAGAAATTCCATTCCGAGTGCAGAGAGGTCAAGATCCAACAGCATCAGCAGTCCTTTTTCAGCCTGAATCAGATTTTTGCTTAGCTCCCTCAATTTCAGCCAGAAAATACCTGAAATTACAGAAAAACATACAAACTCATAGTAAAGTCTAGAAATATGAATTTTTCCTAGAAACTAATGAAAATAAACTAAAAACTAACTAAAACATACTAAAAACTATATGAAATTAACCCCAAAAAGCGTATAAAATATCCGCTCATCAACCTCCATATGACCCCAACCTATATCCACCATACCAACCACCTTATGAACCATATGAACCATACATGGAACAACCACCATTCCAACACAATTACTCTCAAGAACCACCTCAATATACACCATCTCCATACCCTTACCAAGATAAACCAACTTCCAATTATGAAACTTCCTTCCCAAACAATGAACCTTCTTTTTCCACACCACCTCCAATGGATGATCCTCTCCAAGAATGTGTTAGTTCTTATATTTGAAGACAAGAAGAGAACCAAAAGGAGTTTAAGGAGCTAAAAGCCAAGATGGCTATCCTAGCGGAAGCCGTTCACAATATGGTCTCCTCCCGCTTAAGCCTATGTGATCAAGGAACTCCCATTGTTGAATGTAGAGAAGCAATCAAGGAGCATAGTGAGGGAGTGAGCTTAGAGCTTCAAGGTGAAGAAGAGGAGTTGAAGCAAGAATTGTCACAAGGGGAAGAAGTTGAGATAAATGAGCCGAAAGAAGTGGTTGAAGCTTTTGAAGAGGTTGACCAAGAGATGGATTCAATCATTGAAGAATTCTTATGTACAATTGAATCCTCTCCAATTGGGTTTGACATAGTGGGTAAGGAAGAAGATACCTCACCTCCCATACCCTTGGTAAGCAATGAAGAAGAGATTAAATTGGAAGGAAGCTACCAAGAGGAGGAGGTTGAGCAAGAAGCAAGCTCCATCATTGAAGATGATTCCACACCAACTAATGAGTCTTTTGGAATTGATGAATCTCCTTCATTGTATTGTGAAATTGATGACAAGGAGGACCGTGCACAACCTCCAACACATGGTTTTAGCAATGAAGGGTGTATAGAAGAAGTTGGTGAGCAACGAATTCAAATTGAAGAAGCTTGCAAAGAGGTGGAAGATGCAAAGAAAGAGCCCAAGGGAATGGATCTCGCATTGGCTAAGTGTGGGGAGGTCCCCCTTCCTAAGTCACCATCATCCAACACAACATTCAAGTGGGTAAAATTCTTATCCCTATGCTTTGCTTTCTCACTTGAATATGGTTTGCTTGAAAATGATGGCCAACTTAGAGCTCTTTGTGGAGTTAAGAGTAGGAGAGAGTTGTGTAGTGGTTGGAAACATCACTCTAAGTTCATGATGGTTGCATGCTCAAAGTTGAATGGCAATGGTTGGTGTAAAACCAAATGGCATGGGTCTAGGAAGATGCTTTGGTGTTTACTTGAGAATTCGGATCACTTATCACCCAATTGGAATCACGATGATCAATTTGAAGATGGGTGTCAAAACAAAGTGTGGATCCCGGATCGCACAAGGAAAATCAACTTTGGCAGCTCATGGTTTGTGAAGAACTCCATCAAATCTTGAAGATATTAAAATTGAAGAATGGAGCTTATTGGAGACTCAAGAATTGGTGGATGTTCAAAGATAGCTTCAAGTACAAGCCACCTTGAGAGGAGCTCCCCATAAGTCCAACTTAAGGACAATAAACAAAAGTTCTAGGTGGGAGACACCCCACCATGCTAATATCTTTTTATTTTCCTTTTTTTTTACATATTGGTAATTAGTTTAATTTCATATTTTGTTGAGGTTCTTGAGTCTATTTGGTAGTCTAATATGTTAAATAAGGTTTTATGGTGTTTGGGTAGCTGTTTGGAGGTTTGGAATGCTTGGATTGGTGCAAGAACATGGATAGATTTTCAAAAACAGAGCACCAACCCGCGCGTGTGCGCACATGACGCGTGCGCGCGCCTCAAGCATTTTTGACCATCCACGCGGGCGCGCCATGTGCGCGGATGCGTGGATTGAAAAATCTCACCCCTCCATACATTGACCCGATAGTTGCGCCTACACTGTGCCAGCACCATGCCTGAGGCACAACCCACCCGCGCGTGCGCGCACCTGGCGCGTACGCGCCGTTGACTCTAATTGCGCAAAGCGCGCGCACGCACACTGTGCACGTGCGCACCGATAGCGCCACCTGCCCTCCTGGTACATGTTCCAGAGAGTTATGCCCAGTTTGTGCCTATTCTGTGCCTGCAACCCACGCGTGCGCGCACCTAGCGCGTACGCATCCTTTGGCCAAACTGCGCATTGGCGCGGACGCGCCGGCAAAAAAAATAGGAAAAACGAGCATCCGCGCGCAAGCGTGCTATGCGCACGCGCACCGGTGGCGCATATTACACTCCTGGTACAAAAACCAGAGAGTTGTACTAAAGTTGTGCCTATTCTGTGCCGCGACCCATGTGCAAGCGTACATGACGCGTCCGCGCCGGTCGCCATCTTCACATCCACGCGTATGTGTGCTATGCGCGTCCGCGTCGCCCTCTGCGCCCTGTTTTTCCCCTGTTCTGCCCTATTTTCTTTTTCCATTCTTCTCTTTTGTTTCTTCTATTTTCTTCCTTTTTCTTTCTCCTTCTTTCTTCCTTTCTTACTTTCTTTTCAAAATTTTCACTCTTTATTTTTTCTTATTTTCATCTTCTTTTATATGTTGCATTTGCATAGTATCATTCATTGCATTTTAATTTTGTTTTTATAGCTTGTTCTTATTTTAATAATGGTGTTGGATTCTTATATTCAATTGTTGAGAATTTCTTGGTTAATGTTGGTACTTCGTAACTTGTTTAGCATTAATTGTAATAATTGTTCCACACACAAGATTAGTGCTTTAGTCCTTCCTGACTCATGATCCCTTGTTTTTATACTTCCTCATCATTGAGTTGTGATGGGACCAAATGCTCTCATGCTTATCACTAATCTTGTTTGTGCAAATTATTGATTAAGCTTGATGTAACATGCTCTTCATGTCATGTATCCATGATTTAACTTGTTCTTGAATCAAGTATTAGTTAATATGCCTTTGCTTAAATTTCTCCCTCACTCACATGCGTAGCTAACATGTAGTGAGAACTTCACTCTTATTTGGCATTAGCCCCCGCTTATGTTCTACTTGCTTTGCTATCTTTGTTGTAGGCTTAATTTTCTTTCTTTCTCTTTCCTTTTAGGTTGGCCACCAAGAAGGGAAGGAATGGAAAAGCATCTAAATGGGGCAACAAACAAGCTCACCCGCACAACCTTTTGAAGGAGCTCAACAATTGTAGTAACCCATCCACCTTATTCTTCTTCGCATGCACTGAGGACGGTGCAAATTTCTAAGTGTGGGGAGGTCGTCCGACCAATCTCCATGGGTAACAATTTCTTTCTTTCAACACCAATTTTTAATTTTTGTCTTTGTTAGATTAGTTGTTGCATTGCATCATAGGTTGCATGTTAGTTAGAACTTGTACATATTTTACCACTTCTTTCTTATTAGGACTACTTGGTTAGGGTAATTATTTCTTTTCCGAGAAAAATTGTTTTAGGGCACCCTACCAATTTGAAAAATTTTTCTTGTTGAACTTGCTTGAAAAATTTATTTTAGAACATGGTTTTTGAGCTAAGAACACAAGCATGTGAGTTTTGAGCCAAATTGTGTGGTTACATCTTATAACCACTTATTTTCATTCTTGTGTGTATTGTTCTCTTTCTATAATTGTAATATTTGATTTGTTTGATTCTTTATGTCTGTTATTCCGTGTATACATGCATTTATATAATTGAGGCCATCATTTCATTTAGCTCACTCACCCAAATAGCCTACCTTTCATCAACCATTGTTAGCCAAATTTGAGCCTATTTAATCCCTTTTGTTCTTAATGTTAGTACATCACTACCCCTAAGTGAAAAATAATAAATGTCCTTAATTTGGATCTTTGATTAGCTTAGGCTAGTGAGGGTGTGTATTATTTGGGTATGGGAAACTTGGAACATTGGTTGAGAAGAAAGTGTGTTTTTGTATTTTTGTTAAAAATCATGAGATTGGGTACATGCTTATGCATCAAATATGTAAAACCATATGTATTGATATATTTGTATATACTTTAGAAAAAAAAAAGATAAAGAAAAAGAAAAAAGAACACATATATATAAAATAGAAAAAAAAATAGAAAAAGAAATAAAAAGGGGACAAAATGCCCCAAAGTAAAGTTCAATAAAAATTAATTCATATAGAATGTTAATTAAAGAGAATGCATGAGTATATGAAAAAAAAAAGTGGGAATCATGGGTAGCTAGGTTGTGTATTAGAATTGTATAGGTTGTTATATGTGTTTGGTGAGATCTTAGGTTAATCAAAGATTCAAATTTCAAACTCACTTGACCATATGCATCCCACCTTGACCCTAGCCCCATTACAACGTATGAACAAGTCCTCATGATGAATGTATGCATGCATTGAATAATTGTTGATTGTTAGATGAAAAACAAATCATGGAAAGCATGAGTAGAAGAGAATTGAGTGGATCGACCCTATACACTAGAGCGACTAGAGCGGATACACTTCCGGTGAGGGTTCGATACTTAATTCCTTGTTCCCGGCTTTCATGAGCTTTCTTCTTGCAAGTCTATTTGAACTTCATTTTGATATTTGAATTGGTAGGATTCATGAATCATCATATGATCTTAGCCCTACATCTGCATATGTGTTCTTGGAGATTTATTTTCTTTTGACCAAGTAGGTAGAATCATTTTGTATTTAGTTGCATGCATGTAGATAGGTTTATATAGTTTCTTTGCATTGAATAAATGTTCATACCCCTTTTCTTGTCCTTCTTTATTCTTAGCATGAGGACATGCTTGGTTTAAGTGTGGGGAGATTTGATAAACCCCGATTTTGTGGTTTATCTTGTGCTTAATTTGGGAGATTTTATCAACTTTTCTCACATTTATTTCATGAAATAGCATGGTTTTGCAATTCTCCCTTGATTTGTGCTTAAATGTGAAAACATGCTTTTAGGCCCTAAAATTGATGATTTTAATTCACTTTAATTTCATTCGATGCCTTGATATGTTTGTTGAGTAATTTCAGGTTCATAAGGCAAGTATTGGATGGAAGAAGTGAGGAGAAAAACATGCAAAGTGGGAGAACTCATGAAGAAATGAAGGAACCGTAAAGCTGTCAAGCCTGACCTCTTCGCACTCAAACGACCATAACTTGAGCTACAGAGGTCCAAATGAGGCGGTTCTAGTTGCGTTGGAAAGCTAACATCCGGGGCTTCGACATGATATGAAATTTGCTATATGTAGACTGACGCATAGGGGCGCGCACGCGCCATGTACGCGCGCGCGTCGATTCTGCCCGTGGGTCCACTTTAATGAAATCGCCTCTAGCGATTTTGCAGCTCATTTTGGGCCCAATGCAACCCATTTCTGATACTATTGAATCCAAGGATTGAAGGAAGAATGAACCAAGTAGTCATAGTTTAGATTTTATCATGTTTTAGGTTAGAATTCTAGAGAGAGATGCTCTCTCCTCTCTCTAGATTTTAGGGTAGTTTTAGTTAATTCTTCTTGAATTCAAGTTATAATTCTTGTTTTGATTTAGTTCTTCCTTTTAATTTCTTATTATTACATCTCTATTATTCTAGTTTTACTTGTCATTTCCTTTATTTTGCCATTTTTATGTTTATGAACAATTGTTGGATCTTAATTTTCTTTAATGCAATTTAATGTTTGATGTCCTTTTAATTGTTGATTTGAGTTGTGATTTACTTTCCTTGTCATTGATAGTTGGTAGATTTTACTATTTCTTGTCATTTATTATGCTTTTCTTTTATACCTTCCAAGTGTTTGATAAAATGCTTGGTTGGACTTTAGAGTAGATTTTGAGCATTCTTGGCTTGGAAAGAGTAATTAGGCAATCTTGAGTCATGAAAACCCAACTCATGTTGGTGATCTAGAGTTGTTAGCTAATATTGTTTTCATTGACGCTAATCTTTTGCTAATTTAATTAGTAAGTTGATTAGGACTTTTGGATTGAGATTAGCTAGTCTTATTAGACTTTCTCTCATGGAAGATAATATGATACCTTCTTCTAATGTTGGAGATGACGTAATAAGATAAATTCTTGTTATTATTGTGGTATGATTGATTAGTCTTGTTTGACTTTCTCCCTATTTGTTGGAGTTGACTAGATAAGATGAATTAATCATTGCATGACTAGGATAGAAAGCCTATGTTCTCAACACTTGCCATGAATGTCTCTCTTTATTAATTGCTTTCTTTAGTTATTTGCTTGATTTACTTTCCTTGTCATTTAATTTCGTGCCCTCTTATCAATCAAAAACCCCCCTTGCATTTTCATAGCCAATAATTAAACACTTCATTGCAATTCCTTGTGAGACGACCCGGAGTCCAAAATACTCCGGTTATTTTTTATTTGGGGTTTGTACTTGTGACAACCAAAAAATTTAGTTTGATGTGAAAATTGTTTGTTGGTTTGGGCTATACTAGCAATGCATATATTTTGCGAAATTCATTACCGACAACAATTTTTGCTATCAACACCCCACCATGGTAACATCTTTTCATTTTTCTCTTTTGTAAACATTGGTAAAATAAGTTTAATTTCATGTTTTGTTTGGTTAGTTGAGTTTATTTGGTAGTCTAGTATATTAAATATGGTTTGATGGTGTTTTGGTAGCTGTTTGGATATTTGGAATGCTTGGTTTGGTGCTAGAACTTGAAAAATTTTGGAATGCTTGGTTCAGTCTTAGTAATCACTGCTCATATAGCATAAGTTCTTTGATACTCATCTCATCAATTTCAAGAACTTTATTCATTAATTTTTTTAATACATCATCAACTCAACATTCTGCCAATCCACTCTGATCTGTCCATCCACAATTCATCCCAAGCCTAAGTCATCGTCTCTAACTCATAACAGAAAATACCCATTTAAATTTACTATTGTGTTTTGCCTTGTTTTAAAGCCTAAATACTAGCTAGGGGATCTTAAACAAATGTTACAGAAGTTTACAAGCTTGTCGTGAAGGTAAAACAGTTAAAAACGGGATTTTATGTGAAAAATAGGGCTTGTGTGTACGCATGGTGTTGTGCGTACGCACGCACCATAAGGATTTTTCGGCTTGTGCCTACACACGCACCAGACAACTTTCCCAGCATGTGCGTACGCTTGATGTTGTACGTGCGGACAACTTGCAAAATTTCCAGGTTGTGCATACACAACACCCCCTTTTGCATACGCAAGAGTTGCAACACTCGCTCTAGTCCGTGTGTGCACACGGCAGTATGCGTGGGCACACAAACCAAAGTTTCAAGTTTTCTGTAACATCACAGAATTTAGTTTTTTTGTACCTAACTTCCAGCGTCCATAACTTTCTCTTCAAAATTCCAATTTCACTCACCTTTATATCGTTTCAAAGCTCTCACAACCATCTTTAATTTGAGATAAAGTTCACTCGAATCCAAATTTTGAGAGCCAAGTTATGGCCCGTCGAAGTTGGCTATAAACAAGATTTTTCCAAAATTGTCAATTTCTCAAAATTTACCAAATCTCTCAAACCAAACTAATTTTGAGCGGATATTATATATGCTTTTTGGCATCACTTTCATATAGTTTTTAGTAGTTTTTATTTAGTTTTTATAGGTTTTAGTGCTAAATTCACGTTTTTGGATTCTACTATGAGTTTTTGTGTTTTTGTACAATTTTAGGTATTTTCTGGCTGAAATTGAGGAGCTGGAGCAGAAGTCTGATTCAGAGACAGAGAAAGCAATACAGATGCTGTCTAAATCTCACCTCCTTGCATTCGGAAGAGCTTTTCTGGAGCTACAGAAGTCCAAATGAAGCGCTCTCAATGGATATGGAAATCTGACTTCCAGAACTTTCCAGCAATATATAATAGTTCATACTTTGCTTCGGATTAGAAGGCCCAAAACTGGCATTCAAGGCCAGCCATCTGACCAGTTCTGGTGTCCAACGCCAGAAAGGGATTCCAAGCTGGACTCCAATGCCCAAAAAGGTTCCAGTACTAGAGTTCAACGCCCAAGGAAGCCTAAGCACGTGGATTTCATCAAAGCTCAGCACAAACACTCACAAAGTAGGCCCCAGAAGTGGATTTTAGCACTAGATAGACTGTTTTACCCTTACTAGTCACTAGTTTAGTATTTAAAGCAAAAGATTACTCTTTGTTAAGGATCTTCAGCCCTATTTTTATTTTCACCATTGTATTTTACTTTCAGTATGAGTTTCTAAACCTCCTAGGTTGAGGAGAAGAGCCCTGCTGAGTCCTATGAATTAATAAAAGTGTTACTGTTTCTCTTCGATCCGTGTTTGATTAATTCTGAGATGTATATTTGTTCTTCATCAATATGAATATGTTGAATTGGCATAAGGTTATCACATTTTACATGGGTTCAGAGTGCGTCTTTCATCGGACATTGAAGAACCACCAGCTTGAATACACGTCTCTCAGACGGCTAATCCACGACTTCGTTGGGGACTTCTCGAAACATCAGTTTAGCCGATTTACGGGGAGATTAGGGTCTCTGTGGTAGAGGCTAGAACCTAAGGTGTAGCATCCTCCGATCCGAAAGATTCGACCTTGTCTGTGGCGTTTTGAGTAGGATCATTAAGGAGAATGGACTATACGCGCTTCACCCTCAAGTAGAGATGGATCCGCACTAAACCTGGGGTTTAGATCCGGAGGAGTATTGGCAGCTGCTCAAACCAGTGTCAATCACATACAGCCTGCCATTGAAGAAATCACTCACAAGCAAGGAGAGCAATAGTACCAGAGTTCTTTTAGAAAGACAAAGTAACTCCAACTTTCAACTCTATTCCTATTATTTAATCCAATTGGTTTTACCCCTTTCGAACATTTTTCTTATAACTCTATTCCTATTCCTATCCTTTAACTTTATTACAATTCGGTATTCCTTTCACAATCAACAACCTTCTGATTCCTCCTGACTAAGACCTGCAAGATAACCATTGCTTGCTTCAGACTACAATCGTCGTGGGATCAACCTTGATTCTCTCAGGTATTACTTGGACGACCTAGTGCACTTGTTGGTACAACTGTACAAAGGTGTGGGGATTCGTGCACCAAGTTTTTGGCGCTGTTGCCGGGGATTGTTGAGTTTGGACAAACTGAAGGATTGTCTTGCTCCCTATATCTGGTACTTTATTTCTTGATCATTTTTAATTGGGTTTTTATTTTATTTGAATCCTTTATTTTTATTTTCTTCTTCCTATTTTTTGAAAAAAATTAAAAATCTTTTTCAAAAAAAATATTTTTCTTTGTTCAATTTGTGTTCTTGGTTTGAGTCTTTGAGTCTTTTATTTTTATTTTACTCTTCTTCAAATTTTTGAAAATCATAAAAGGTTTCAAAAATAATTTTATTTTCTTTGCTTAATTTGTGTTATTGGTTAGAGTCTTGTGTTTATGCTCTTGGTAAAGTTTTGCTTCTTTGAGTCTCAGTATTTATTAATTACAGCAATTTTCAAATTTGTGGCATCTCCCTTTCAAAAATTTTTCAAAAATAATTTTTCTTTGGTTAAATCTTATTTCAATTTTTTAAGTTTGGTGTTTTCTTGTGTTTTTGTTTGTGCTTTTCGAAAATTTCTTTTTAGTTTTCTAAAAATTGTAATTTTGGTGTTCTTTTTATGTCTTGAGTTCTTTGAGTCTTTAAATTTTTTTCTTTGTGTTCTTGTTAGTCTTCAAAGTGTTCTTGAGTCTTTTATTTGTTTTGAACTTAAAATTTTTAAGTTTGGTGTTCCTTTGTGTTTCCCTCCAAAAATTTTCAAAAATAAAGAGCATTAGATCTAAAAATTTTATGTTTCGTCTCTTTTACTTGTTTTTCTCTTTCATCATTAAATTCAAAAATAAAAAAAATATCTTTTTTATTTTTATTTTTAATAAATTTTCGAAATTTTAAGTTAAAAATTCAGATTTTAATTTTAAAATTTTTTATCTTATCTTATCTTAATTTTAGAATTCAAAAATCAAATCTTTTTAAAATAAAAAATCATATCTTTTTCAAAATATTATCTTATCTTATTTTAAAATTTATAATTTCAATTTTTAAAATTTCACAATTTAAATTTCAAATTTCTATTCTTAGAAATTTAAAATTCAAATTTCAATTTTTAATTTTTAAATTTCAATTTTCACAATTTGACTTTTTCAAAAATCAAAACTTTTCCAAATCTCTATCTTATCTTACTGACTTTTTCAGAATTCAAAATTTTAAAACTTCAAAATTCAAATTACAAAATTCAAATTTCGATCTCAATTTTCAAAATTTTAATTTTAATTTTCAAATTTTAAATCTTAAATTCAAATCTCTTTTTAATTAGTTACTTATCTCCTCTTTCCTCTTTTTCAAAACTTCCTAACTAACTCTTCTATCTCTCAAATTTCGAAAACTTCTCTTCCATATCTCTTTATTCTTTTTTGAATTTTTTTCCTTTTTAGTTAATTACTTTTAATTTCAGTTAACAAAAATTATTGTTTATCCTCTCTACTTCTATCTCTTCTTCTACTCCTTCTATCTTCCTCCTTCTTCATCTTCTACCTTTCTTAATCATGAACCCAAGTGGGAATGAAGAGTTCAAGAGAACTCTGAGATCTTATACAAATCCCTCCACTGACTTCTATTAAAGTAGTATCAGCATACCTCATATCAGAGCTAGTAGCTTTGAAGTGAACCCTTAACTTATTATCCTAGTGCAGCAAAACTGTCAGTATTTTGGGCTTCCTCAAGAGGAACCTACAGAATTCATGGCAGATTTTTTAAAGATTGCTGACACAGTACACAGTGAAGGAGTAGACCACGATGTTTACAGATTATTGCTTTTTCTTTTGCAATAAAGGATCAAGCAAAAAGGTGGTTGGATAACCAGCCTAAAGCTAGTTTAAAAATTTGGAAACAGTTAGTGGACAAGTTTTTAAACCAATACTTTCCCCTAAGAAAGATGAACCAGCTGAGACTGGACATCCAAGGCTTCAAACAAGGAGATGGTGAATCTCTTTATGATGCCTGGGAGAGGTATAAGAGGATGCTAAGAAAATGTCCCACTGAAATATTTTTAGAATGGGTACAATAAGACATCTTCTACTATGGGCTTTCAGACATGGTTAGAATTTCCTTGGACCACTCTACTGGTGGTTCCATGCACATGAGAAAGACCATTGGAGAGGCTCGAGAACTTATTGAGACAGTTGCCACTAATCAGCATCTGTACTCACCTCCTGAGACCTCTATAAAAGGAGAGGTTAGGGCAGTAGTTACTGAACCTAACCCTCCAAAGCATGATGGCCCATTGACTCAGCAACTGCAAGAGAAAAGGGATAAACAATTTGCCCGCTTTACGGAGTATCTCAGAACATTAGAGATAAAGATTCCTTTTTTGAAGCTCTTGAAAAGATACCTTCTTATGCTAAGTTCATGAAGGACATCTTAAGTCATAAGAAAGATTGGAGAGAGAGACAAACAGTCCTCCTCATTAAGAAATGCAGTGCAGTCATTCAAAATAGCTTACCAGAGAAGCTTAAGGATCCTGAAAGCTTTATGATACCATGCACTCTAGGTGATGCTTGTACAAGGATAGCTCTATGTGACCTTGGGGCAAGCATCAACCTAATACCTGCTTCTTTAATAAAGAAGCCTAGTTTGACTGGTGAAGTCAAACTAACCCGCATGTGCCTTCAACTTGTTGATGGTTCTATTAAAATCCCATCGGGAGTAGTTGAAGACATTATTGTCAGGGTTAGACCTTTTGCCTTTCCCACTGGCTTTGCGGTAATGGTCATGGAGGGGAACAAGAGTACATCCCTTATCCTAGGAAGACCGTTTCTAGTTACAGGATAGACCCTCATTGATCTTGAAAAAGTGAAAGTAACCCTAAGAGTCAATGAGAAAAAGTTCGTCCTAAATGCTGTCAAAGTTATGCAGCACCCAGACATTCCCGAGGAATGTATGGGCATTGACCTCATTGATTTCCTGGTGGAAGAGGTCAACATGGTCAAAAGCCTCAAGGAAGGCCTAGATGACATCCTTGATGATACTCAGCCTGATTCAGAGAAACCTCTGGAAACCTCTGAGGAAAAGGAGAAGCCTTCTAAGCTTGAGCTTAAGCCGTTATCCTCCTCCCTGAAATATGCATTTCTGGGAAAAGAAGATACCTATCCTGTGATCATAAGCTCTACACTAAAGCCACAGGAAGAAGAAGCACTAATCCAAGTTCTTAAAACACATAGGACTGCCCCTTGGGTGGACTATAAGTGACCTTAAGGACATTAGCCCAACCCGATGCATGCATGAAATCCTGTTGGAGGATAATGCCAAACCAGTGGTACAACCACAGAGGCGTTTAAATCCAACTATGAAGGAAGTAGTGCAGAAGGAAGTTACTAAACTCTAGGAGGCTGGGATCATTCATCCCATTTCTGATAGCTCCTGGGTGAGCTCTGTCCATGTTGTCCCCAAGAAGAGAGGGATGACAGTGGTTCATAATGAAAAGAATCAGCTGATACCAAAAAGGACAGTCATAGGGTAGCGTATGTGTATTGACTACAGAAGACTCAATGACGCCACCAGGAAAGATCACTTTCCTTTACCCTTCATTGACCAAATGCTAGAAAGACTAGTAGGTCATGCTTTTTATTGTTTCCAGGATGGATATTTCGGGTAAAACCAAATAGCAGTAGATCCACAAGATCAAGAGAAGACAATATTCACATGTCCATCTGGCGTATTCTCCTATAGACGAATGCCATTTGGCCTGTGCAATGCGCCTGCCACCTTTCAGAGATGTATAATATCCATCTTTTCTGATATGGTAGAGAAATTTCTTGAAGTATTCATGGATGACTTCTCTGTTTATGGAGACTCATTTGACTCTTGCCTTGATCATCTGACCCTGGTCCTAAAAAGATGTCAAGAAACAAACTTAGTTCTAAACTGGGAGAAATGCCATTTCATGGTAACTTATGGCAATGTTCTTGGGCATCAGATCTCAAATAAAGGGATAGAGGTGGATAAAGCAAAGGTGGAAGTGATAGAACGCTTGCCCCTACCTACTAATGTCAAGGCAATCAGAAGTTTTCTAGGACATGCAGGATTTTACAGGCGATTCATAAAGGATTTTTCTAAATCGCCAAACCCTTGTGTAATCTCTTGGCCACTGATGTTCCATTCATCTTTGACCAAGAGTGCCTGCATGCATTTGAAACTCTGAAAGCTAAGCTTGTCACTACTCCTATCATCTCTGCACCCAATTGGGACTTGCCATTTGAGCTAATGTGTGATGCAAGTGATCATGCAATTGGCGCAATCCTAGGGCAGAGACATGACATGCTTCTGCATGTCATTTATTATGCTAGTCGCGTATCAAATGGTGCGCAGAAAAACTACACTACTATAGAAGAGGAGCTACTTGCAGTGGTTTATGCCATTGACAAGTTCAGATCCTACCTAGTAGGATCTAAGGTCATTATTTATACTGACCATGTTGCTCTAAAGTATCTACTCACTAAGTAGGAGTCTAAACCCAGACTTATAAGATGGGTATTACTCCTGCAAGAGTTTGATATAGAAATTAGAGACAGAAAAGGGCCAGAAAATCAGGTGCCTGATCACTTGTCCCGGATTGAGCCAGTAGCAGGGACTTCTTTTCCCTCCACTAACATATCTGAATCCTTTCCAGATGAGCAACTCTATGGCATCCGGACAGCACCTTGATTTGCAGACATTGCAAACTATAAGGCTATACTGGTTCATTCCCAAGGAGTTTACCAGGCAGCAAGCTCGAAAATTCATGCATGATGTAAAATATTACCTATGGGATGAGCCATATCTCTTTAAGAGATGCTCAGATAGAATAATCCAACGCTGTGTGTCTGAAGAAGATGCACAGAGAATTCTATGGCATTGCCATAGCTCTGACTATGGAGGACACTTTGGAGGTGAGCGGACAGCCACTAAGGTACTCCAAAGTAGCTTTTACTGGCCTACTCTCTTCAAAGACTCTAGAGAGTTCGTCCGTAACTGTGATAGTTGCCAGAGGGCTGGCAATCTTCCTCATGGTCACGGCATGCCTCAACAAGGAATCCTAGAGATTGAGTTGTTTGACATATAGAGCATAGATTTCATGAGACCATTTCCACCTTTATACTTAAACACCTACATCCTTGTGGCAGTAGATTATGTGTCTAAATGAGTTGAAGCAATAGCAACACCCACCAATGACACCAAATTAGTAATGAAGTTCCTCCAAAAGAATATTTTCAGTAGATTTGGTGTCCCTAGGACACTAATCAGTGATGGAGGAACTCATTTTTGCAACAGACAGCTGGATTCTATCTTAAGCCGTTACTGAGTTCGCCATAAAGTAGCAATACCGTATCATTTCCAAACCAATGGGCAAGCTGAAGTCTCAAATAGAGAACTAAAGTAAATTCTAGAGAAGACAGTAAGTGCCTCTAGAAAGGATTGGGTTAATTAGAAAGCTTGATGATGCTCTGTGGGCATACAGAACAGATTTCAAAACCCCCATTGGGACTTCATCATAACAGTTAGTATATGGGAAGTCCTATCATTTTCCAGTGGAACTAGAATACAAGGCCTATTGGGCCACTAGATTCCTCAACCTCGAAGCTAAAGTAGCAGGAAAAAAATAGCTGCTCCAGCTAAATGAGTTGGATGAATTCCGCTTAGATGCATTTGAGAATGCAAAGATCTATAAGGAAAAGGCAAAGAGGTGGCATGACAGGAAGATAGCTTCTAGAGTCTTTGAACTAGGGCAGAAAGTTCTGCTCTTCAACTCAAGGCTCAGATTATTCCTTGGAAAACTCAAATCCTGCTGGAAGGGACCATAGGTGATTACAAGAGTATCACCTTACCGACACATAGAACTTTAACGAAAAGATCATGAAAACAGATTCACTGTCAATGGACAGAGAATTAAGCATTACCTTGAAGGAGATATAGAGCCAGGAGGCTCAACACTGTTACTAAATTAAGTACAGTGAAGTCCAGCTAAAGACACTAAAGAAGCGCTTGTTGGGAGGCAACCCAACCTTACTCAACTATATTTATTTTCTTTCATTTTTTCCTTTCAGTTGTCAGAGTCATGATCGTGTGCATCAGTCAAGAGACAAAGTTTCACAGCAGTGAAAACAGAGCACTCTGGATGGAGTGTCAAAGTTGAACGCCAGTGAGGAAGCCCTCATTGAGCGTTCCACACCCATCATGGGCAGCATTGATGGCATTGAACGCTATCCAGGGAGCATCCCCTGGGCGTTTAAACGCCAGTGAAAGAGAGCAGGGAATTTGGAATTCCTAACCTCTCAGGACCAGTAGGTCCCACAGAAGCTCCACCTACCCTACCTTCTTCTACTCTACTTTGCTCGAGGACGAGCAAAACTCTTAAGTTTGGTGTTGCAAAAGCTTTGCTTTTTGACTTCTACCAGTCCTAAGTATGGAAGAAGAGGATAGAGCAAACTAGGAAGCATGCACAAGAGCCTGTGCAGCCGCCTCAACAAAGACAAAGGAGTGACATTGAAGAGATCAAGTACTATATTAGATCCTCAAGGAGGAGCACTAACCACCATCATTCAGGTGGATTCATTCTCTTTACACCCCTTTCCTATTATTTTTCTATTTTCTGTCTATTTATTTATCTATTCTCTAGTTCTAGTTGCATGATCATTTGCATTGATCTCTTAAAGTTGTAAAATGTTCCATATATCTCTCACCTGCTAAAATAAAAAAAAAATTTATTGAAAAGAATTGAGAGATGCATGAATTTCAAGTTTAAAATAAGATTAGTTTAATTATGTTTATGTGGTGTTATTTACTTTTGTTTTTTGAATGTATGAAATAAACAGTGCATGTTTGAAGTTGAAATTTTAGAATGTTGGCTCTTGAAAGAATAAGGAAAAAGGAAAAATATTATTGATAATATGAAAAATCTAAAAATTGATTCTTGAAGCAAGAAAAAGCAGCAAAAAGCAAAAGAAAAAGCATGTTTCAAAAGAAAAAAATTATTATGCATGCGAAAAAGAAAAAAATGGCGAAAAAGAAAAAATTAAAAAGCAGAAAAATCCATTACTGCCCAAAAATGCAAGAAAAGGAGAGCAGATTGAAAAAGCCATTAACCCTTTAAACCAAAAGGCAAGGGTAAAAGGACCCAAGGCTTTGACCATCAGTGGATAGGAGGGCCCAAAGGAAATAAAATCCTGGCCTAAGCAGCTAAACCAAGCTGTCCCTAAGCATGTGCTTGTGGCATGAAGGTGTCAAGTGAAAAGCTTGAGACTGAGCGGTTAAAGTCGTGGTCCAAAGAAAAAAGAGTGTGCTTAAGAACTCTGGACACCTCTATCTGGGACTCTAGCAAAGCTGAGTCACAATCTAAAAAGGTTCACCCAGTTAAATGTCTGTGGCATTATTGTATCCGGTGGTAATACTGGAAGACAAGGTGCTTAGGGTCACGGGCAAGACTCTGAAAGCTGTGTTCAAGAATCAAAATAATATTAACTAAGAGAGTCAATAATATCATCTGGATTCTAGGTTCCTAAGGATGCCAACATCTCTGAGTTTCAATGAATAGTGAGATGCCAAAACTATTCAAAAGCAAAAAGCTACTAAGTCCCGCTCATCTGATTTTAACTAAGCTTCATTTGAATCTTAGAAATTTATTGTATCTTAATTTTCTTTTTTTATCCTACTGTGTTTTTAGTTGCTTGGAGACAAGCAATGGTTTAAGTTTGGTGTTGTGATGAGCGGATATTTTATACGCTTTTTGGCATCACTTTCATATAATTTTTAGTAGTTTTTATTAAGTTTTTATAGGTTTTAGTACTAAATTCACATTTTTGGATTATACTAGGAGTTTTTGTATTTTTTTTTATAATTTCAGGTATTTTCTGGCTGAAATTGAGGAGCTGGAGCAGAAGTCTGATTCAGAGACAGAGAAAGCACTGCAGATGCTTTCTAGATCTGACCTCCTTGCATTTGGAAGAGCTTTTTTGGAGCTACATAAGTCCAAATGGAGCGCTCTTAATGGCTATTGAAAGCTGACTTTCAGAGCTTTCTATCAATATATAATAGTCTATGCTTTTCTTCGGATTAGAAGGCCCAAAACTGGCGTTCAATGCCAGCCATCTGACTAGTTCTGGCGTCCAGCGCCAGAAAGGGATTCCAAGCTGGAGTCCAACGCCCAAAAAGGTGCCAAGACTAGATTTCAACACCCAAAGAATCCTAAGCACGTGGATTTCATCAAAGCTTAGCCCAAACACTCACAAAGTGGGCCCCAAAAGTGGATTTTAGCACTAGATAGACTATTTTACCCTTACTAGTCACTAGTTTAGTATTTAAAGTAGAAGATTACTCTTTGTTAAGGATCTTCAGCCCTATTTTCGTTTTCAACACTGTATTTTACTTTCAATATGAGTTTCTAAACCTCCTAGGTTGAGGGGAGGAGCCCTGCTAAGTCCTATGAATTAATAAAAGTATTATTGTTTCTCTTCGATCCGTGTTTGATTAATTCTCAGATGTATATTCGTTCTACATCAATATGAATGCGTTGAACTGACATAAGGTTATCACATTCTACATGGGTTCAGAGTGCGTCTTTCATCGGACAATGATTAACCACCAGCTTGAATACACGTCTCTCAGACGGCTAATCTACGACTTCGTTGGGGACTTCTCGAGACATCAGTTTAGTCGATTTACGGGGAGATTAGGGTCTCTGTGGTAGAGGCTAGAACCTAAGGCACGGCATCCTTCAATCCGGAAGATTCAACCTTGTCTGTGGCATTTTGAGTAGGATCATGAAGGAGAATGGACTGTACGCGCTTCACCCTCAAGTAGAGATGGATCCGTACTAAACCTGGGGTTCAGATTCGGAGGAGTATTGGCAGCTGCTCAAACCAGTGTCAATCACATACAGCCTGCCATTGAAGAAACCACTCACAAGCAAGGAGAGTAGTAGTACCAGAGTTAATTTAGAAAGACAAAGCAACTCCAACTCTCAACTCTATTCCTATTATTTAATCTAATTGGTTTTACCCCTTTCGGACATTTTTCTTACAACTCTATTCATGTTCCTATCTTTGAACTTTATTACAATTCGGTATTCCTTTCACAATCAACAATCTTATGATTCCGCCTGACTAAGACCTACAAGATAACCATTGCTTGCTTCAGACCACAATCCTCGTGGGATCAACCCTGACTTGCTCAGGTATTACTTGGACAACCCAGTGTACTTGCTGGTAGAGCTGTACGAAGGTGTGGGGATTCGTGCACTAATTCATAATCATCATAAATACTCATCAACATCAACAAATGTCATAATTTATCATTAACACCAATAATCATCATAACTCTTTATCAACATCACAATCATCATCAATTATCATTAATCATCAGTTATCTATCATCAATTTAATCTTATCCTAAGGTTAACTAGTCTAAGTTGTCCACAATATTACATATTATTTAAAGGATATCAAAATCATACCTTGACTGATTCTCACAAAACTTAAAACACCAGAATAAAGCCACCAAGCTCAATCCAAAATATCCAAATCTACCAAGTCAACTCCAATCAATAATAATTCAAGCTATAACTATACAAATAAAAAAAATTAATCCTAGAGTTCACAAACTCAACACTTCACACAGGTAAAGCGATACTTTACCTTACCCACCGTGGATTGGGACAAAACCCAATAATTTTTCACTATTAGTTGGCACCTAAACAACCAAAATCATAAAATCTACTCAATAATCAAACCTAAAAATTCAAAATTTTGTGGAAGAGAGAACTGGACAAAAAATTAACATTCTTACCAATTTGTTTAGATAGAAATAGCGGACTTATTGAGAGATTCGTGTGGCCGCAAATGGCATGCAAATCGGAGCTTCGAAATGCAAGTTATGATCAAAACAAGGTTGGGGTGAATAATAAAACCCCAAACCCTTCTCTTCTCTCTTCTCACCAGCGTGCCCTCACTCTTTCAGCATGGAAATAAGCTGAAATGCTCATTAGTTATTGGTTTGTTTGGCCTAATTTTAGGGAAACATAACTGATAATGACATGTTAGAGAAAATTTTCTCGAACTTCTATATCTCGAATGTGCTTCTGCAGCAGCAATATCAAAAGAAATAATTTAAAAAATATTCTAAACTAATTTCTTACCTTCTTGTTGTTGAATATAACAATAAATTACTTTTACGAAATTATAAAGTGTGCCCAACTGGTGCAGCCCCATTTTCTGAAGCAAATACGGCAAATTATAACCCCAGAGGAGGTAAATGGCAAGGCTTTTTAGTAACAAGAAAAATTATGAAAGAAAAAATATATTTTCACAAGAAAGGATCTCACCAGAAATGGGATAAAGAAAGAAATAATTGGCAAAATAAATCAATAGAGAATAAATATTTCCACTTGTGATGGAAAGCGCCATTGGTCGCCTATCTGTTGTATCCCAAGGCACTTAGTTGATCTTTATCAAGCATCCTTGAAAAACAATGATAAAGAAAATGAGATAAATTTTGTTACAAAAGATGTTGCTGAAAATTATACCACTCATTATGAAGTATCTGATTTTTTTTAGGATCCTGAAGAAAATATTGATCATTTGATCAATGATGGGAAAGTTTAATATTTGGGTTCGTTAAGTTCTTATGTCAACAAATAATGTAAGAAACTTCTTGTTAAATTTTATCTCCTATGTATTTGAATTTCAAGTATGATGAAGATAAATAATGTTTAATAAAATATTATTGTATATAATAAAATATTATTATTTATTATTAAGAATTTTAAAATTACTAAATATGTCAAGTTCTAAAATAATAATAATAATAAAATTTTTATTATATAATACTATTTTTATATACCACACAAACAGTTCCAATCAGGAATACAATTTTACTACGCATGTATTTTTACTTATTTTATGATATATTATTATTATTATTATTATTTTCCTTTGAAGAAAATGGCAAGGACATATAATGAAGATGTTTGCCTTGCAGATAGTGCAAGTTCGATACTATTCTCAAAAGTAATATATTTTACTCATCTTGTAACAAAAGAAGAATGTATTAATATAAATTATTGGCTCAGATAATGTGATAGAAGGTTCTGAAAGAGCTATAATTTTGTTTCCTAGAGGAACAAAGAAACAAAATTCATAATAAATAATGCACTATTGTCTACTAAGTCTCTAAGGAACTTGTTAAGTTTTAAAGATATTCGTCAAAATTGATATCATATTAAAACCATGAATGAGGGATATCATGAGTACTTATATAGCACAAATCATGATTCAAATAGAAAGGTTATATTAGAAAAGTTACCATCACTTTCATCTGGGTTATATTATACTAAAATCAGTGCAATTGAATCACATGCCATTGTAAATCAGAAGTTTACTAGTCCAAATGAATTCATAATTTGGCATGATCGACTGGGTTATCTTGGAACAACCATGATGCAAAGAATTATTGAAAAATCCCATGGACATTTACTAAAGAACCAGAAGATTCTTAAATCTAGTAAATTTTATTATGCTGCATGTTCTCAGAGAAAGCTAATTTTAAGGTCATCACTAGTAAAGAATTGGATTTGAGTCTCCTGAATTCTTAGAAAGTATTTAAGGCAATATATGTGGAGTTATTCATCCACCATGTGGACCTTTTAGATATTTTATGGTCCTTTTAGACGCATCTTCGAGATGATCACATGTGTCCTTATTGTCTTTTTGCAACCCAACGTTTGCGAGATTACTTGCTCAAATTATTTGATTAAAAGCACAGTTTCTGAAAAATCCAATCAAAACAATTCATCTTGATAATGCTGGTAATTCACCTCTCAAACTTTCGATGCTTATTGTATGGCCAATAGTATAAGTGTTAAATATTCAATAGCTCATGTTCATACGCAAAATAGACTAGCAGAGTCACTTATTAAATGGCTCCAATTGATTGTTAGACCCTTACTTATGCGAAAAAATCTCTCAACCTCTACTTGGGAGCATGTCATTTTATATGCTATAGCACTTATTCGTTTAAGGCCAACAAGTTACCACCAATTCTCTCCTCTGCAATTAGCTTTTGACCAGCAACCAAATATTTTTCATTTGAGAATATTTGGGTGTATGATATATGTTCCAAGTTTTCGTCTTATCGCACCAAAATGGGACCCCAAAAAAATTGGGGATATATGTTAGATATAATACTCCCTTTATAGTGAGATATCTTGAAATACAAACTGGAGATGTATTAAAGCCTGATTTGTAGATTGTCATTTTGATGAATCAAAATTTCTAACATTATGGAGAGAGAATAAGCTTCTTGAAAAGGAACTTAATTAGAATGCATCATCCTTGATGCATTTAGATCCTCGATCAAGGCAATGTGAACTAGAAATTCAAAAGATTATATATTTGCAAAGAATAGCAAATGAATTTTCTTATGCATTTTCTGATACAAAAAGGATAACTAAATCTTATATAACAGCTAAAAATGTCCCAATTCGAATTGATGTCCCAGTTGGATAAATGGCCACCGAAACAAATTCACGCCAGAAGTGTGGTAGGCTGATTGGTTCTAAAGATAAAAATCCTTGAAAAGAAAAGAGGTAAATACTATTCATGTTGAAAAAGATAAAGACATAGTAAAGACACCTACAGTTGTCCGAAATTCTGATGTAATTTTAATGCCAGAAGACGTTCAGGTACTTGAAAATTCAGAGAATTGTGAAAATGATAAGATCTCGATAAATTATCTCTTTAAAGGAGAAAAATGGAACTGAAATAAAATAATTGTCAAAGAAATATTTGCATATAATGTGGCATTACACATCATACATGAAAGTAAGAATCTTGAGCCAAGAACAGTCGAAGAATGTCGACAAAGGAATGATTGGCTAAAATGAGTAGAAGCTCTGAAGGCTGAGTTAGACTCACTTGCAAAACCTGAAGTATTTAGACCTATAGTCCATACATCAGAAGATGTAAAATCTGTTGGATACAGATGAGTATTTGTCAGAAAATGAAATGAGAATAATAAAGTTGTACGCTACAAAGCTCGACTTGAGACACAAGGTTTTTCACAAAGGTTCGGTATAGATTATGAAGAAACATATTTTTCTGTAGTAGATGTAATAACATTGTGTTATTTGTTCAATTTATCTGCATACCATAAACTACATATGCATCTAATGGATTTGGTAACAACTTATATATACGGATCATTAGATCGTGATATCTATATGAAAGTTCCTGAGGACTAAAGATATCTAAACCATCCAATGAATATTTACAGGGGCTATACATAGTCAAATTGCAAAAATCTTTATATGGTCTAAAACAATCTGGATGAATGTGGTATAATCATCTTACTCAGTATCTGGCCAAAAATGGATTCAAGAATGATGATATTTGCCCATGTATTTTCATAAAAAAAAATCTGCATCTGGATTCATTATAAATTATAATTGCTATGTACGTTAATAATTTAAATATTATTGGAACCCCTAATGATATTCCAACAATTATAAAAGATCTAAAAGAAAAAGTTGAGATGAAAGATCTTGGAAAGACTAAATTTTTTCTCGGCCTATAGGTCGAGCATACAAATAATGGGATCTTTATTCATCAAACAACATACACAGAAAAAATCTTGAAGAGATTTTATACGGATAAGTCACATCTATTAAGTACCCCAATGATTATAAGGTCTTTGAATGTGGAAAAGGATCAATTCCGTCCTAAAGAAGAAAATGAAGATATCCTTGGTCCTGAAGTACCATATCTTAGTTCCATTGGAGCACTAATGTATCTTGCTAATAATACACGACTTGACATATCATTTGCTATGAATTTACTAATAAGGTATAGTTTCTCTCCAATCAGAAGACATTGGAATATAATCAAACAAATCTTTCGATATCTTCATGGAATAGTTGATATGAGATTGTTTTATCCATATGAATCTAAGTCACAATTAATTGGCTATGCAGATGCAGGATATTTGTCTGATCCACACCAAAGAAGATCTCAAATAGGACACATATTCATATATGGTGATACAGTTAAATCACGGAGGTCCACGAAATAGACGATAGCAGCAACATCCTCTAATCATGTTGAAATACCAGTGATACATGAAGCAAGTCGCGAGTGTTTTGGGCTCAAGAGTTTAATCTAATATATTCTATCATCATGTGGACTGACTAATAGAAAAATAGCTCCATGTGTTCTATTTGAAGATAATATAGCATGCATTGCTCAATTTAATGGTGGATACATCAAAGGTGATAGAACAAAGCATATTTCTCTCAAATTCTTCTTCACTCACGACCTTCAAAATCAAGAAACAATTGATATCCAACAGATCCGCTCAAGCGATAATATGGCAAATTTATTTACTAAGCCACTTCCAAAATCCTCTTTGAAAGATTGGTATATCAAATTGGGATGTGCCGATTTTGAGATATTAAATAATGTCGACAAGAGGGGGAGGCTGTACTCTTTTTTTCTTGGCCAGATTTTTTTTCTTATTCGGTTTTTCTTAACAAAGTTTTTAATGAGGCAGTTCCTATCATAAAGGATATTGTACTCTTTTTCTTTCACTAAAATTTTTTCCATTGGGTTTTTCTTTAGTAAGCAAAGTTTTAATGAGAAATATTCATAATGGTTATCTAAAGGGGAGTGTTGCAATATGGATGACCATCAATTAAACACCCATGATTTATTCCTTAATCAAAACCTTTTGGACGGTTCAAACCTCTAATGATGGACAGTGCAAATTTTCCAAAATTTGAAAAAGTTAACTTTGTACAAGTATAAATAGGGGGCATAGTCCGAGACGATAGACACACAAGACTAATAAAAATACTTCTCTTTATATATGTACTTTCCAATGTATGAAAGTGAATTATCAAGTAATATATGAATTATTTCTATTATATTGATATAATAATATTAGTGAATATTAATATTAGAGTTTTCTATTTATACTTCTTTATTTTATATTTATTTCATCTTTTTTTATCTATTTCTTCTACAACAAAATTGCTAACGTAGAACATATAATTCTTATTGTTAATTTTTCTAATTCTGTTATTATTTTTTTGTTTTTATAATTTTTATGAAATTGAAATAATTATTGGTGGTTGAACATTATTTCTTTGTGGTCATTTAAATACATTTTTATTTTATTAGTTATAAAGATTGATGCTTGACGAAGTTGTTTGTGAACTTTTAAAATTATATATTAAAATTTAATAATTTTATTTTATATTTAATTATACTGATTGAACTTCGATTGAATTAATTTAAACTATTAAACCAGTCACTTTATTATCCGTCATTGCTTAATTTTAATTATGCTCATTAGTTACAATAAATAATAAATTATAAAAGCAAAAAACTAATTATTTGGTATTAAATATTTTTAAAAATTTTTAATTTTTCTACAACTTTTATATATATATTCTATATTTTGTAGTCCCTATAACAGGAGATGTTGTTTTATTATTACTTGTGGAAAAATTTAGGATCATTACTTGAAATTTGTCAATGGAAAAAGTGTGTCAAGAAAAAATTTCAACAAAAATGAATTAGTAATTATATGTAATATTCGGTTTTACGTAAGAAAAAATATAAATTTTGTATAAAAAATTAAAAATTGACAATAACTGCAGGATAGAATAATGTAAGTAATTAAAATATATGTATAGAAAAATGATTTTAATCAATGGAAGTTGAAAATCAGAGAAATTTATGAAATATAATAAGATAATTAAACAATAATAATATCGAACTATGTTTACAGTTTACGTTGATGAAAATAATATGTATTGTTATTTATTTGGATAAAAATAAAAAGATGTATTGATTATGTTTCTTATATTATTTTGCATTGTTTAAATCGTAAAATCAAATTTTAGACGAAAGAATGTTAAACTATAATCACAAACAATTGATGAGTGGGTATATTATTTTTTTTCTAAGGTTAGAGATGAGATTCGAATTCGAAACCTGAAGATAAAGAAGACTATGTCATTTGAACTATAATTTTTTGGCGTGAACATATTATTATTATTATTATTATATCCACTCAATTATTACATATATATTTATAATTAATCTTTAACATTTAATTTATTTATTATTATTGAATAAATAAAAGAATGGTAATACACAATAATTCTTAAAGAAATAGAAAAATGTTAGAGAACCATGAGAATTCATTATGTTTAATGTGTGTTTGGAGTGTGGTTTGTTAAACAAGAGTTTGAATCAAAAGTGATTTTATGGAATTGATTTTGGATAGAAGTAAGTTAGTGTCATATGATTTATGTTTGGCAATTCTATACTAAAATTGATTTTGATAAAATAAATATTATTTGGATAATATTAGTTAAAATCACTTTTAAATAAATAATTACTAAAAAAGACATGACATTAAATTATAATGTTATTTTTTTATACATGTTTAATTTTTTTATACTTTTTTCTTATATGTTTTTATATAATATATTTTTAGTACTCTTTTTTAATATGTTATAATTTTTTATTATTATTATTTATGGTTAATTTTTTTGTTTAATTTATTTTACCTAATAGGATCACTAAATTATATTATAAAAAAATAATAATAAATATAATGTACAAAAATTACCGTTATAAAAATATATAATGTCAAATAAAAATTTAATAAAAAATTTAAACAATAAATAATAGAAAAAAAAGAGCTCATCTAAAGAGAAATGATAAGAATTCTATAAATAATACAATAATATGTATAAAGAATAAAGTTGGTAAAAGAAAAATAAATGTTAAATGTTAATGGCTAAAAGCAAGTTAGTGCAATCCAGAATCTAAAAATTGTTGCTCCTTGTAAACGTGATTTTGTGACCAAAATCACTTTTGCATTTATAGAAAACAAAATTAGCCAAACCAAAAATTGAAGCTTTCAAAAAGCTGTAATGTGTTTTTTCTTTTCTAACCGTTAGTCATCCATGTTTAAAAAAAAATCAAATATATTATTATATTACTAAACTAAAAAAATTGAGTTGATAATCTTTTTAATATATTTTTTTAAATATTCCATATTTTTCTTTTTAATTTAGATTCCTAAGTTTCCGTACCACCTAGTAACAAATAACATCTTATCATCTTTACTCTTGCAATAATTAATTTAAGTTGGTTTAATAGTTACTTTATTAATATCCTTAAGTAGGTATTAAAAGTTCGAATTCCATTTTCTATTATATGTAATAATTTATTGATTAACGACAAATTTTTAAATAAAATTTTAATTCGCAATAGATTAGTCCTTGACTTATCGAATTTTGAGATAGAGTATAAGAAAAAACTTTACTCTTTGGGTATGTAAACGTGTGGGTTTTGAAGTATTTTAAAAATTTTAGATATTTTACGTTAAAAATATTTTTTATTTAATTTTTCTAATTTAAATGTTTTGAGATATATAAGAACTGTCAAGTGTTAACTGTTAACCACACATGCCTCTTTTGGTGGCACCAACCCACAACAAATATCTTCAAAGAACTGCCGAGATTCTGCAACGTATTTTGAATCATCCTCCATTATATATATATATATATATTTTTTTTTTGTTGTCCACGGTATCCTCCAGTTCAACAGGCCAATGACTAATTTGTTGCAGATCGAAGTTTCATTTAAAAATTTGTTGCTGACCAATAAATTGTTGTATGTAAAAGACGGGATTCGAATTCCCAACACTTAATTAATAGCATCTACTGAAGACAACAATAAAACTATAGTCCCGTGTTGGTTTGTCCTCTGGTGAGTCTGGTCCCACATTCAAAAACAATTTTTTTACCGTTGTTTAATTTAGTGTTTATTCTTCCATACTAAAATGCACCTCTCATTGGAGATTTTACTCTATTCCAAGTCTCGTGTCTTTTAAAGATATAAAATTTTTAAATAATATGTAACTAAGAGATATTTTTTATTTCATCGACTAATTAGTCGAATTAGATTTACGCAATTTTAATTCCAATATTCTGTCTCATTCCAAAACCTGCGATTTGTAACTTGGTTAAAATTTCAAATGAATCAACATCCACACGTTTTCCCGGCCCTACGGATATTATAATGAATTATGTTATATGTATACTAAAATCAGTCATTAAAGTTAGTCACGAATATAAAATATAGAGTAATTATCCAAATCAGTCCTCAAGGATTTTAAAAGCGGACATTTTAGTCCCAAAAAAAAATTAATACACAGATCAATCCCTAAAGTTTTATTTTGGCAGACAAATCAGTCTTCAGTTCATTTTTTGGACAAAGTAATTACCCAAATTAGTCCTCAAGGATTTTAAAAACGGACATTTTAGTCCCCAAGAAAAATGAATTAGCGACTGATTTGTCCGCCAAAATAAAACCTTGGGGATTGATCTGTGTATTAATTTTTCTTGGGGACTAAAGTGTCCGCTTTTAAAATCTTTGGGAACTGATTTGGGTAATTACTCTAAAATATATGTTGAAATATAAATACACATTAAAATAAATTAAATCACACATATATTTATATACAAATATATTTATAGATAATTTTAATAATTGATTTTAGTGTACAAATAATATTTTTGTATTATGATATCTTCACAGGCAGCAGCCTTCCACATCAATTTCATTATTTCACATGAGATGACCGTTATTTTCTTCCACATAAGGTTCATCTACACATGAACGGGCATGTTTAATTTTTAGTACAATAATTAGTATATATGAAAAATGTTACGAGTCACTATATTTTATCAATATTAATCATATTATTTTTAATTAACATTTTATTTTATATTATTAAATTTAGAGTTTAAAATTTAAAACTTAGGATATAAAATGTTAGTCAAGTATTGACTAAAATATTAAATTTTGTTAATCATGTAGTATTATTGTTCATATATTGCATAAATATATATATCCTTTTTTATAATGAATTGAGGCCATAAAAATCTATAAAAAGAACTAAGCTTTTATTGAAATGGGTAAACTAACCCCAAATTTATTAAAAATGGACGTGTAAAATAATAAATATAAATACTTTATATATGTTTTAAATTAAAGTGTTTTGGATTTCAAGTATTTTAAAAAATAGCAATGAATATATATGATGAAATATTTTTTTTAAGAAATTGTTTATCAAATTTCTCAAGATCTTCGTTAATACAGTAGATATATAGAAGTAGAGAAAACAAACTTCAGGAGTAGTATCTTTTTGCCAACATCACATTTAAAATTGATACTGACTACTCAAATTAAATTTCTTTGACTACATCACATTTAAAATTTTTACAACATAAATAAAAAAGAAAAAAAGTATTGTTTTAGTCTCTTATTTAAAATTTAAATTAAAGTTTAATTTTATCTCTAACATTTGAAAAATTATAATTATAATTATGATGGTGCTAGTTATAGTAATTTGAGAATAAAAATGATAGAATAGTAATAAAAAGAAAAAATAATAATGATAATAAAAAGAGTATTTTTGGAAAAAAATTAATTTTGACCAAAAAACTAAATTAAGAAGAAATAAAATGTTTAGAATAAAATTAGGATAATTTATGTTAATAAAATGAGTATAGTTGACTCGATTTACCACTTGAACATCATATACACAGTAAATTGAATCAGTTTAATTTGATTTATTACTTATATCGTTTATTTATTATTCATTAACTTTAAAACATAAATGTTAATAAAAAAATATTCTATTTGAATTTAAATAAAATATAAAAAAATCAAAACGAATAAAAATAAAAATCTAACTTTTGTGTTTTAGTTCAAATTTAAAAAAATCTATATTCTTACAAACTTATAAATTTAAAACGAAACAATAAATAATTTATAAAAATTCATTAAAAGTCATCCTTTGATTCATTATTAGCAAGCTGCCGAGCGGTAGGAGGCAGCGTCATCGCCGTAGACGGAGGCACATAGTTGGAATTAGGGACCATAATAAACGGCTAGTTCACTAAACTCACAACCTGTGACACTACTGGGGTAGTCGGAGTAGAGGGAGAGGATCCAGAATTCTCAGGTGTATCGGAAGAAAGCCTCCTCTATCACGACTACAATCATGTCCACAACTAGTAGTCTGATTCGCAACACCTCTACCTGTCGTCATGTCTGCAAATAGCATACCAATTAATAGAAAGGTTTAATTACTCTATTAGTCCTTATAGTTTCACGAAAATTTTAATTATGTCCCTGTACTTTTTTTTCTTTTAGTTAAGTCCTTGCACCAAAAATTTTTTTAATTGGGTCCCTACACTGTTTTTCCCCTTTTATTTGAATTCTTGCACCAAATTTTTTTTAGTTGGGTCCCTATAAAATTAAGCCAATTACTGCCAAGAGGGATCTAATTAAAAAAAAATTTGGTGCAGGGACCCAATTAAAAAGAAAAAAATATAGGGACCTAATTGAAAATTTCGCGAAACTATAGAGACCAACAGAATAATTAAACCTAATAGAAATTTAGAACAACAAATCAACAATAAATTATAATAATACCAATGTAATTCTTATAATTAATACCACAATATTAAGTTCAAGATTTGATGATATAAACAGCAAGTGTCTTAGAATAGAACCATTTCAACCATAATATGCATTAGTGGATCTAAATCAGATACTAAGTGTAAAAAATACTTCAATAAAGTAACTTGGTATTTACACACAACACACGTACATAATTTAATTAGCAAATAATTTTCAACACATTGCAATCTTTTATCACAAAGAGAGTTAATTAACTATACCAAGCAAAAATCAAACATCTTAGATCACATAGTAGCTACAACATAAAATTTAAAACTGACAATAGACATAAAGTCATATAAACTCATACTTGGCATGCACATATATCAAAGATGCAAAATCAACGCAACTAAGCAACAATTGACAATTCAAATTCAAGTCAATGCTATTCAACCAAATTTAAGCAATTATTCAACAAAACAAATAGTCTTTTAACATTAATTCACACAAATTTGGCATATTCAACACAAAGTCATCAATATTATCCATTAATTCAGTCAATTTCTAATATTTTTAACAATATAATACAAATTAGTAATCCTAAAACTAACCTATCTTAACTACCTAAAATCCACTAAAATAAAGAAATTAACTCTAACTAAATTAACTATCTAAAATTAGAATAATGAAACAACCTAACCAAAATAAAATTTGAAGAAAAAAAAAAACAGAGTTGAAAAAAGACCTAGAATGCAGAACAAGGAGAGAACAGAGAAGAGGCGAAGATGTAGCAGTACTATGATGTTGCCGGAGTTAGAGGTGATGGAAGGGTGGTCGTCGAAAGCTGAGAAACTCGCCAAAGGTTGGGCAGCGGAGGCACGATGATGGTGGAGGCGACGGTGGTAAGACGGCACGAGGAGAAAGAAGAAGAGGGGAAGAAGGAGAAAAAGAGAGAGGTCGGCTGTGGGTTGGTAACGACGGAGAGGGGGCTGTGATGGTGGTGGTCTCGGCGGTGGCAGATGGTGGTGGTGGAGAGAGTGGAAGAAGTGAGAGTAAGGGTTGGTGGTGAATCTTGAATGAGGTGGAAGAGGGTTCGTAACTTGAATTTACGCCCTGTTACCATCGGAAAAATCCGACGCTACACCATTGCGGGTCAACCAAACGTAGCGTTTCACTAATTGGGATTACAGTAGTCGAATTTTTTCGACGATAAAGAACATGCTAGTTTAATTTTTTCCCTCCAAATATTACCGGCGGATTATCATCGGAAACCTAGATCCACCGGTAATTATTTAACCTTACGAATTCGTCGTCGTTATTGCCGGTAAATCCAATGGTAAATCCGTCACTACCGTGATGCTAAATTCAACAGTACTCGATATTTTTTGTAGTGTCAGGCTGATTCGATTTACTGTGGTATGCTGTATTAGTAGTAAATCGAATCAACTTGATTTGATTTACTATTGGTACAACATATACTTGGTAAATCAAATACATGTAAATAATGTAAATCTATCGAATCATTTGATTCGATTTTATAGAAATATTCAGGACATGGCATATAATTAATTTTGGTTTAGGACAGTTACGAATTTTGAACTCCATTCATTTTATTAGCATAGATTACCCCTAAATATAAGATATTTTAAACGTTAGGGATGAAATTAAAATTTTGTCCAACCGTCGAGAACTAAGACAATACTTTACTCAATAAAAAAATAAATAAATAGTTTTAATATTTTAATTTGTTGTTGACTGTAGATGGGATCCAAATACCATTGATAACCGTCCAGACTACCTGAAAATATGCTTCTATGCCATCCATGATTTTGTCAATGAATTGGCTTTTGAGTTCCTAAAAAGTTAATGGCAACAATACCACTCCATATCTAAAGAAAGTGGTAAGAAGTTGTTTAATTTTTACTATACTTACAATAATCTTAATTTTTCATTGTGTTATGAATCTCAAAATGCATACAATATTCTAACTAACTTCTCAAGAGTAGTATTATATGATGAACTAATCTTTTTGGTAAGAATTTCAGTGGTCAGATCTTTGTAAAGCATATTTTACCGAGGCAAAATGGTATTACAATGGATATAAGCCAAGTCTTGAAGAGTACGTTGAAAATGCATGGATATCCATTGCCATTCCTCTTATGCTTACTCATTCTTATTTTGCAATTCCATATTCATCATTCAAAAAAAATGAATTGGGTTACTTTAGAAGAATATTGTGACATAATTCGATTTTCAGCAACAATTACACGACTCATTAATGATCTTAGAACACATAAGGTACCTTTCAAAATTTTCTTTGTGTTGTTTGCAAAATTAAATTCTCTTATATACGTTCAACATTTATCTCACTTTTATTATTTTTTCTTTTTTATTTATCATTTTTAGCGGGAGAATGAATTTGGTGATGTTCCAAAATCGATTGAATGCTACATGAATGAAAATGGAGCTTCTGAGACTAATGCTCAAGAGCATATCAAATCAGTGTTAAACACAACATGGAAGAAGATGAATAAGCAGGAAGCTCATAATTCTTCTTTGCCTCCAACTTTTATTGAAAAACCTTGCAAGAATGTCAATGTGCATGTAACACGATAGAGATTGTCATATACCATTCAAGATCCTCAAATCAAGTAGAATCGTATATCATACTTAATCTTTCATCCCATTACTGATACAAGATCAGAGGTGTCATGAATTGATTAATTCCAAATAACCATTAAGATAATAATGTAATCTATTATTGAAGGATCTACGCTAGCTCTTTAGACTTACTAGGAAGTTTTCATTTCTTGTATGGAATTGTTATTCGGTTGATTTATGATACTCTCTCATAATAAAAATAGTTCAAGACCAAACCAATTTACCAAGGACAAAAGCAAGAGGCCATAGAAAATTAGCTTACATTGCACAATAATTTAAGAATGTGAACGACAAGCCACTGAAAAGTCTTCATGCCCCTGCCAAGATACTCAGTCATGCATGCTTCATTGGGTCCATACCTTTTATGTGCTTCTTGCAAAATAAGCTCTTTCTTGATTTCAACTTTTTGGCCAACAATATAAGTGATATTTTGCAAAAAACAAAAAAAGGCCCTCCATGCTCCATCCTCATAGGAGCCGAGGAAGGAAAAAAGCATCAAATAAAACAATATTTATAAAGGGATAATGTTATAAAACTAACATAATTTATTATTTTTGATTAATAATTAGTTAACAATATTTAAAAGTGTAAACTAAAAGTATATAATTAAATGATTAGACTAAAGTTGTTAAATTACTAGCTAAAAATGTTGACTAATATAAAATAAATTTGTTAGTATCTTTGAACTTTAATTTTCTCTTTTTATAGAGTTAACATAATTTTTTTTATGTAATTTCACTCTCATTTTTTATTGTATGTTCTTGTAAAGTTGTAAAAAATTAAAATAAGAATATTTTTTTTATAATAATATAATATTATTAATAATTATAATTAAAAAAAACATATGATACTAGTGCCAAATTTTTTGTTTTCTTCTCTATTTTTTCTCCTAACTCTATTCCTTTGTCACTTTTTCGCAGTAAGAAAGATTCAATATTTGTCGGTTTTGTTGCATTATTCTTTCAGATACTAAAAAGAAAAAACTCAATTGACACCCGTTATAGTGATCCCAATATAACTTACTCTATTATTTTTTCCTTCAACTAGATAACGTTAACTCCAAGGTGAAGTTGAATTCAATTTCAAATAAGCGAGATAGGAGAAAATAGAAAGACAGACAATTAATTGAATTGAATTTTATCTATGCAAGAAATATATATATATATATATATATATATATATATATATATATATATATATATATATATATTGAATTTTAGTATAATTATATTATGGTAATTACGGTAATTATACAAATGTTCGTTGTTAAAATTGAAGTGATATTTTTTTTATATTTTGGTAATTTTCTTTTAAGTAACACTTTGTAAAAATTATTGTTTAACAATAAAAAATAATATTATTTTAATTTTAACAATACTTTTTGAAACACTATTATCATTGTAATTATATAATTTTAATACGACTATGTTACGGCGATGATTGACTATGGTATTTCAAGAAGTGTTGCTAAAATTAAAGTAATAATTTTTAGGAAAAGTATATAGAATCAAGATGTTATCAGCCAAAAACTAAACAAAACCACATTAATTTATATTAATAATTAATTAATTTTAAATTTTTTAAATTCAAAATTTAAAAAATTTAAAATTGATTAAGTAAACCTAATTAAAACCTATAAAAACCTTCCTCTTCTCTCTCACATTAACATACCCACATCCAACAATCACACACACAAACACCTCTCTCTCACCGTCAGGCCCTCTCCGCCTCCCCACCGCGACCCACTCCTCTTCTATTACTGACATCTGGCTTGTCGGATTCGCCACCATCGACAAGAACCGCTTCCCTTTCGTGAACCAGATGTGTTACCAGAGCCGTCGTTGCAGTTGGAGTTGAACTTGAGCTCGATCCCTAAGGCGGCAGCGATTTCGGGGAGTTGAACTTGAACTTGGTGATAAGATTTTCCTCCTTCAGTTGTTATTCAACTCTGTCTGACATATTATGTTATCTTTAGTTGGTATTTGGTAATATGGATGATGAGCGCTGACCGAATCGTTGATGCTGCAGAGCAATGCTCTGGGATATTAGGAGAAATCAAGAAGCATGGAACCTAGATCCAGTTGCTGAGTTGGATGGACATTGTGGACAAGTGACACTTGTAAGACCCAGGATGAGTTGGGCCTAGGGCCGTGGTTGGGATGAGATGAACCGATAGTTGATTTCGGTTTTGTGTTTCTGGTTGGAATAAAATATGAAAGGCTATTTTGTTTCAGCATAGATAAATCGTTTTGAAAGGTTTTTGAGTTTTTGAGAATTGAATGTTTCCTCTTTCAGAAAAGATTTCCGACTTTACTTTTATTGTAGACAGTTGTTTTTGAAAAGGAGGCATAAGACGGTTATTAATCACTAGTACGGTTTATCTTCACGTATCCTATTACAGTAATTCCCAAAAACCCTCTACTGAGAACCCTTTCGAGGATGATGTTCTCACCCCCCTACATTTTTCCCCTTTCAGGATATGGGCGCAGAAGTTACGAAGAGTTTATTTATTTGTTGTTGAGATGCTCTGTATTGTTTTAGTTATGGTTTATTGTACCCTCGCCTTTATCTTAATATATTCTGTAAGAGGGATAGGGATTGTATTGGTTAATGCTTGTAATAATATTTACATATATGTATGTATATATATGGATGTACTCTTTATGAGTTTCTGTAAGTTGTATGGTATGTATGGATGTACGTTGTATAGCAAAAGTATTTGTAGGAGCGGTTTTGCGGTTTAAAGTTTTAAACAGGCTCATATTTTAGTATTAAATAGTATAAAAGTCGTCGTAATGTCCGAGCTATCAGAGCCGCGCAGCCGGAAGCGTTAACTTTGGTAGTTAGGGTGTTACAACACTGTTGCACATGGATCCATACAAAGTGGTTACTGGGGGTCCTCATGATGAGTATGTCAATGTATGGGAATCTGACACCGGTGTTCATGCAAATTCCTTGTTTTGCTGTACTGATGAGAAAGAGGTTCCTTGAAGAGACTGCAAACTACACACTTGATCTTAGCCAAAAGAAGTCTTTGAACAATTACAGAAATATAAAAAAATATTTATTTAATATAAAAAAAAACATCCTAATACTTAACAAAAGAAATATCCAATTATATTTTAGCAAAAATAATTAAATATCTATAAAATTTAAAAAAAAATTATGAAATTCTTATAGAAATAGAGACATTCACATTTGTAATATAAAAAATTCGAAAAATATATAAAAGAACATCCATTTAGTATGAAAAAGAAACATTCTGATACATAGCAGAAGAAACATCCATATATATTAACTCGTAGAAATTTTGGATTCACCCAGAGGTATTTGGCTGTTTTTTGGCTAATACCCTTTTGGTTCCCTAGCATTGTTATAATTTTTAACGTGATATATATATAACATGTATTATCTCTAGCTAGATAGTTTTAATGTCATCCAAGAATAATAATGAAAGATCTTGTTGAATATATTTTTCCTATATCATCATCGTTATTATTCAGATCTATACGCACATCAGAAAGAATGAAACATATGATAGTGTAAAGAATGTAACAAATGAATGAAAATTGAAACTGATGATGTATGTATATTATATATTATACTGATTAGACCAGCAAACAAAATCATCAAGCGGAGGCAACAAGAACTAAGAGATATACGATTTTGGACATAAATACCTAGCTTGATGATTGCCAAAACTTTTCATCTATCTTTTCTTTTGAACAAAGGAAGTTCAACACACTAAAATGGAGCAAGAAGGAACATAAAAACATAAAGAAGGAACAAAAAAACATAATAACATAACCAAGACAATATCCATCGTACAATATCTGTTGTCATTTCCAGTATTGTCATCAACAATCAAACGGATCAACACCACGTCATTTCCTGTAACTCAAAAATGACATACTCTTGATTCCATCAACACCTATCTCACAGCTCCGGAATACTCTGCTATTCTGTTTCAGCCAAATATTTCAGATAACCACAAAAAACCCTCAGCCACTTCTTTTGTTCAGTGTTATGACCAGGCACTTCAATCCAGCTCTCAAACATCTCTTTGACAGTTCCTGGAATAGACCAAGCTCTATCAGCATTCATTAGTCAAGCGCACCACACTTGCCATGTAAACTCACAGCCAAGAAACAAATAATGCACAAATTCTATTTCCTTTTTGCATAAAACACAGATGTTATTACTATGTTGTATAATTCCTAGTCTACTCAGCCTCTCTTTAGTGTTGACCCTGCCTATTAAAATAAATCATGCAAACAATTCAACTCTTGGAGGAACCAATCCTCTCTATATGCTACTAGTGAAACTGTAGCTTGTGATGTCCTCCAAGAGAGTCTCTTTCTGCAACACCTGCATAAAAGAATTAGTAGAAAAAAATACCTGTTCTGTCAAATTTCAATAAAACTGTATCTTCTCTATCAGATAATAGTCTAGCTAGCCGTAGTCGATCATGAAGTTGATTGAGCAACTCTAGCTCCCATTGGAATAATTCTCTCCTCCACTGAAAATTTCACACCCACTCAAGCCCATCCCAGAACCCACAGTCCCCTGTGATAGATCCTTGTTGATTTGAAATAGAGAAGAGTCTCACAAAACTATAATTCAAAGAGCCACTTTGTAACCATCATCCTCCCAAAATCGAATACTTCTACCATTTTCCACCTCCATAGATAGACCACTGATAATCATATCTCTTGTCTATTGCTCTTTAATATTAAGTTGACAAATATCTTTCCATGGGCCACCTCTTGACGGTGATGGCTGTTTTGACAACATTAGAGTTGGGTTCAAATGATTACAGGAACATACAACCTTCTTCTACAACAGGCAATCTTCATTTGAGAAGTGCCACCACCACTTAAACAGAAGCAACACATTTCTGATTAAAGCATCTCCCACTCCTAAACCACCAAACTTTTTTGGAGCTTGTGACATCTTCCATTTCACAAGTGGTATACCATTGTTCCCATCATCTTTACTCCGCAAAAACCTTCTCTTAGCCCAATTAGCTTTTCTGTAACTGCCTTTGGCATCTTATATAAGCTTAAGTAATACACTGGCAAGCTATTAAGAACAGACTTTATGAGCACCAACTTACCAGCTTTGTTGAGTGACTTCGCTTTCCATAAGCTGAGCTTTTCTTCCACATTGTCAATGATCAGTTTTCAGGTCTTCACCAACCGAGGGTTTGTACCTAGAGAAATTCCTAAGTACCTAGAAGGTAGAGTAGTTTCAGCACATCTCAACAAACCACACATATTCATCACCCATTCCTGTTTACAGTTAACCAAGATCAAGCTTGACTTATCAAAGTTAATGCTCAGGACAGGCATCAATTCAAAGCAACGTAGTAATCTTCTATAACTCACTAGTGTCTCTATTTTCTGCGGACAAAATAAGATTGTGTCATCTGCAAATTGGAGGCGCGACAACTCTATGTTGTCCCTTCCCACCAGCAGTGGAGAAATGTGTCCATTCTTGACTGTCTCTCCCACCATCCTGTGCAAGACGTCAATGATAAGAACAAACAAGAAGGGAAAAAGAGGATCTCTTTGTCTAAGACTTCTCTCCATCCTGAATGGCTTGGATGGTGACCCATTAATCAACACCGACATAGACGTTGTAGTTACACATTCCTTCACCCATGTCCTCTATCTAAGACCAAAACTCATCTTTCGTAGCACAATATTCACAAAGCTCCATCTCATCCTGTCGTACGCTTTCTGAAAGTCCAATTTGATAATTGCCGCTTGCTTCTTGCGCAACTTCAACCATTGGACCATCTCACAAACAATGAGAGCTCCATCATCTATTTTGTGACCCTTTACAAACACCGATGACTCTACCCCACTAACCTGGCATCACAAAGTGCATTCTTCTCACCAATACTTTGGATATCACCTTATAGATACAGCCAACCATGCTAATAGGCCTTAGGTCTTTGATTTCCTTGGCTCCCACAAATTTTGGAGCTAGAGCCACCTATGTTACATTAGCATCCATTGGTAGCCGCACTTTGAAAAAATCCCAACATAGCTGCAGTAAATTTTTGGCCAATATCATCCCAACATTTCTTTATAAAGTTCATATTGTATCCATCACTACCTAGTGCTTTACTAGACTCCCAATCCCAAGCTGACTCTCATATTTCCTCAGGCGATGGCATCACCTCTAACACTGTTGCCTCTTAATCATCAATCTCCTTTACCAACCCATCATGGATCCCAATCGTAGGAGCCAATTCCTGCCGATACAGTTCTTTGTAAAATCTTGTAATTGCAACCTTTATTCTGGACTGGTTCCTCACCAGTCTGCCATTGATTATCAGAGAATCAATTCTGTTGTTCCTCCTTCTAGCCGATGCTAGGTTATGGAAGTATCTAGTGTTTTTGTCCATATCTCTATCATGTTGGGATCGATACATCTGCTTCCAATGAATCTCTTTTTTGGTATACCACTTCACACAATAAGTCACAAGAGCCTTCCGTCTAGCCTCCACTGTTCCGTCATAACTACCAGCACTTACCATATCATCAATCTTCTTAGTCTCTTCCTCAAACTTCATCATCCTGTTGTCGATGTCCCCAAAATTGTGTTTATGCCATCTCCTCAGTGGTATCGTCAAGGCCTTCAGCTTATTAGTGAACTAGTCCTCACCTAAATTCCTCCATTCATACTTCACCATCCTAAAAAATCCTTCATGTGTAAAGTAGGAATCTAGGCTTCAAAAAGGTCTTGGACCCACACTCAGTCTTGTATCTCCTAAAAATACGGGCAATGATCTGATAGGCCTCTAGGTCCTCCTTTCAACCGAGTATCTGGAAACTCCTCAAGCCACTCCTCACCGACGAGAATCCTATCGATGCGGCTATAAGATCGACCTCTAAACCATGTGAACTTTCGATTAGTTAGCGGCAAATCCACTAGCTGTAGATCTTGCACCCATTCCTTAAATTCTTCCGCAGATGCCAGTAAGCTAACCGTGCCCTTCCATTCCTCCAACTTTAGTATTTCGTTAAAGTCTCCCATAAAATAAAATGAAACTTGACATAAACCCACAATGTAGCTTAACTCCTCCCACATCACCAGTTTTTCACTCTGCATATATGCTCCATACACCAAACAGAATGCACAATTAAAGTTATTTTTTGTCAACGAACCTTCAATGTATAGCTAATCATCCCCTTTATAGCAGTTCTACCGTTTAAACAATAAATCATCCCACATTAACAATAACCCACCAGACGCACCTACTAATTCCACATAATCGCAACCCACCGTGTCATAACCCCACAATCGTACTACATCAAACTTAGTCACTACCTTCCTTTTAGTTTTAATCAATCCTAACATATTCAACCTATACTTTTTCTTCAACTCTTTTACCACACTCAACTTTCTATCCCCTCTTAGTCCTTTAATATTCCAGCAATTATAAATCATTTACAAAATTTTTACACACCTTGTTATGTTGTTTGGGCCTGCTCCTCCTGGTTTTCTCTTTTTGTTTTGCCAAATTTCTTTTTGCTGCAATTGCTTCATTCTAACTTTGTAAAATTGCCATTATGTCTTATTCTTCATCATAGAAAATCACTCCAGACTTCACTACTAACTTCGAAGTTTTCTTATTTTTCGGTTATCTATCCTTCCTCTGTAAACCTCTTATTAGCATTTTGATTTGTATCTTCTGCTTCTGTTTTGGATCTAACATCTTCTGTAACCCGGTCTTTAACATTTTCATGTCCCACATCTTTGTCTTTGCATGCTACTTCTATCACATTCTTTTTCCTTTCTAGACCTCAAGTCCGGCTATCACCAAATAAGGATGAGAGAAGATGACATCCACAAAACCACTTTTCAAACTCATGAAGGACACTATGAGTTTTTCGTGTTTACTTTCCAGGAACTCATGAATCAGGTGTTGCGGCCTTTTTTGAGGAAGTTTATTTTGGATTTCTTCGATGATATACTCGTCTATAGCCTGAGTTTGGAAGAACATTGGGGTTATATCTAAAGAAGGAGTTGCAGCAGACCCCAAAAAGGTTCAAGACTTGGTGGATTGGCCAGTTCCAAATAACCTCAAAGGGTCGAGGGGATTTGGTGCACGAAATTGCAAGACACTTTACGTGACAATTCCGGACAACTAACCAGCAAGTGCACTGGGTCGTCCAAGTAATACCTTACGTGAGTAAGGGTCGATCCCACGGAGATTGCCAGCTTGAAGCAAGCTATGGTTATCCTGTAAATCTTAGTCAGGAGATTCAAATGATATGAATGATTTTGTTTATGAAAAGTAAATAACATGAAATGAATGATACTTGTGATTCAGTAATGAGGAACAGATTGAGGTTCCGAAAATGCTCTGTCGTCTGAATCTCTGCTTTCCTACTGTCTTCTTCTCCAAATACGCATGGCTTCTTCAATGGCCGGCTGTATGTTGGTGGATCACCGTTGTCAATGGCTACTGGTGTGCGAAATCGTGATCATTCCATTCCGTGGTAACGGCGCTAAAAACTCAATACGCACATTCATGATCTTATATCTGTTTCACAACTTCGTACAACTAACCAGCAAGTGCACTGGGTCATCCAAGTAATAAACCTTACGTGAGCAAGGGTCGATCCCACGGAGATTGTCGGCTTGAAGCAAGCTATGATCACCTTGTAAATCTCAGTCAGGCGGATTCAAATGTATTAAGAAATTATAGTGGATGAAAATTAAATAAAATATAAAATAAGATAGTGGTACTTATGTAATTTATTGGTGAGAATTTCAGATAAGTGTATAGAGATGCTTTCGTCCCTCTGATCTCTGCTTTCCTGCTGTCTTCATCCAATCAATCCTACTCCTTTCCATGGCAAGCTTTATGTAGGACATCACCGTTGTCAATGGCTACATCCCATCCTCTCTGTGAAAAAGGTCCAAATGCTCTGTCACGGCACGGCTAATCATCTGTCAGTTCTCGATCATACTGGAATAGGATCCATTGATCCTTTTGCGTCTGTCACTACGCCCATCACTCGCGAGTTTTAAGCTCGTCACAGCCATCCCTTCCCGGATCCTACTCGGAATACCACAGACAAGGTTTAGACTTTCCGGATCTCAGGAATGGCCATCCATGGGTTCTAACTTATACCACGAAGACACTAATAACTCGGACTCGGTCCCCTCTATTAGATATCCAAGAGATACCCTTTCAATCTAAGGTAGAACGGAAGTGGTTGTCAGGCACGCGTTCATAAGTTGAGAATGATGACGACTGTCACGATCATCACATCCACCATATTGAAGTTCGAATGAATATCTTAGAAGCGGAATAAGTTGAATTGAATAGAAAAATAGTAGTACTTTGCATTAATCTTTGAGGAACAGCAGAGCTTCACACCTTAATCTATGGTGTGTAGAAACTCTACCGTTGAAAATACATAAGTGAAAGGTCCAGGCATGGCCGAATGGCCAGCCCCCCCAAACGTGATCTAAAGATGAAACTAAAGATGTAAATACAATAGTAAAAAGTCCTATTTATAAAAACTAGTTACTAGGGTTTACAGAGATAAGTAATTGATGCAGAAATCCACTTTCGGGGCCCACTTGGTGTGTGCTTGGGCTGAGCTTGAAGTTTACACATGGAGAGGTCATTCTTGGAGTTGAACGCCAGTTTGTAACGTGTTTCTGGCGTTGAACTCCACTTTGCAACTTGTTTCTGGCGCTGGACGCCAGACTGCAGCATGGAACTGGAGTTGAACGCCAGTTTACATCATCAATACTTATTCAAAGTATGGACTATTATATATTGCTGGAAAGCCCTAGATGTCTACTTTCCAACGCAATTGAAAGCGCGCCATTTGAAATTCTGTAGATCCAGAAAATCCACTTTGAGTGCAGGGAGGTCAGAATCCAACAGCATCTGCAGTCCTTCTTCATCCTCTGAATCTGATTTTTGCTCAGGTCCCTCAATTTCAGCCAGAAAATACCTGAAATCACAGAAAAACACACAAACTTATAGTAAAGTCTAGAAATGTGAATTTTAATTAAAAACTAATAAAAATAAAAATATTCTAAAAACTAACTAAATCATATTGAAATCTATGTAAAAATAATGCCAAAAAGCGTATAAATTATCCGCTCATCACAACACCAAACTTAAATTGTTGCTTGTCTCCAAGCAACTAAAAATCAAATAGGATAAAAAGAAGAGAATATACTATAAATTCGAAAATATCAATAAAACATAGCTCCAATCAGATGAGTGGGACTTGTAGATTTTTGCCTCTTGAATAGTTTTGGCATCTCACTTTATCCATTGAAGTTCAGAATGATTGGCATCTATAGGAACTTAGAATTCAGATAGTTTTATTGATTCTCCTAGTTCAGTATGTTGATTCTTGAACACAACTACTTTATGAGTCTTGGCCGTGGCCCTAAGCACTTTGTTTTCCAGTATTACCACCGGATACATAAATGCCACAGACACATAATTGGGTGAACCTTTTCAGATTGTGACTCAGCTTTGCTAAAGTCCCCAATTAGAGGTGTCCAGGGTTCTTAAGCACACTCTTCTTTTGCTTTGGACCTTGACTTTAACCGCTCAGTCTCAAGTTTTCACTTGACACCTTCACGCCACAAGCACATGGTTAGGGACAGCTTGGTTTAGCCGCTTAGGCCAGGATTTTATTCCTTTAGGCCCTCCTATCCACTAATGCTCAAAGCCTTGGGATCCTTTTTATTTATCCTTGCCTTTTGGTTTTAAGGGTTACTGGCTTTTTGCTCTTGCCTCTTGGCTTTTTCTTTTTCTTTCTCCTTTTTTTTTCGCCATTTTTTTTCTGCAAGCTTTTGTATTCACTTCTTTTTCTTGCTTCAAGAATCATTTTTATGATTTTTCAGATTATCAAATAACATGTCTCCTTTTTCCTTATTCTTTAAGAGCCAACATATTTAACATTCATAAACAACAACTTCAAAAGACATATGCACTGTTCAAGCATTCATTCAGAAAACAAAAAGTATTGTCATCACATCAAAATAATTAAACTAGTTTCAAGGATGAATTTGAAACCCTGTACTTCTTGTTCTTTTGTTTTTAAAACAGTTTTCATTTAAGAGAGGTGATGGATTCATATTCATGACTTTAAGGCATAGACACTTAGACACTAATGATCATGTAATAAAGACAGAAAACATAGATAAACATTTAACATAAGAAAATGAAAAACAAAAAATTTAAGAACAAGGAATGAGTCCACCTTAGTGATGGTGGCGTTTCCTTCTTGAGGAACCAATGATGTCCTTGAGCTCTTCTATGTCTCTTCCTTGTCTTTGTTGCTCCTCCCTCATTGCTCTTTGATCTTCTCTAATTTCATGAAGGATGATGGAGTGCTCTTGATGTTCCTCCCTTAGTTGCTCCTAATAATTGTGTGGAAGAAAATGTATCCCCTGAGGTATCTCAGGGATCTCTTGATTTGCAGTCAAATGCTCTACCACTGAGCTATAGACCCTTGAGATGAATCTCTCCATCTCCTATGACTTGGAGGTGGAAGCTTTTGTCTTCCGTTTCCTCTTTTTAGAGGTTTCTCTGGCCTTAGGTGCCATCAATGGTTATGGAAAAATAAAAAAAGCAAAGCTTTTTCCACACCAAACTTAGAATATTTGCTCGTCCTCGAGCAAAAGAAGAAAGGAAGGATGAGAAAAAGAAGAGATGGAGGAGATGGAGGTGTGGGAAGGGTTCGGCCACTGGGGGTTTAAGGTGGTTATAATGTGTGAAAAGGAGGGAGTGATGGTTTGAATTTTGAGTGGGTGGGTGTAGGTGGGTGTATGATGGTTTTGGAGGGGGATTGGAGGTGATTGGTGAAGGGTTCTTGGGAAAGGGTGATATAGGATTATGAGGAGGTAGGGTGAGTGGAGGTATGTGGGGATCTTGTGGGGTCCACAGATGCTGAGATGATCCTGTAGGGTCCACAGATCCTGAGGTGTCAAGGATTTACATCCCTGCACTAATTAGGCATGTAAAACGCCTTTGCATGCATTTCTGGCGTTTAAATGCTGAGGTGATGCTTGTTCTGGGCGTTCAACGCCCATATGCAGCATATTTTTGGCGTTGAACGCCAACTCCATGCTTGTTTCTGGCGTTCAGCGCCAGCTCCATGCTCTGTTCTAGCGTTGAACGCCAGCCAGATGCTCCTTACTGGCGTTTAAATGCCAGTAAGCCCTTCCTCCAGGGTGTTCTATTTTCAATGCTGTTTTTCATTCTGTTTTTGATTTTTCAGTAGTTTTTGTGACTCCACATGATCATCAACCTAATAAAACATAATAAAATAAAAATAAAATTAGATAAATAAAAATTGGGTTGCCTCCTAACAAGCGCTTCTTTAATGTCAATAGCTTGACAGTGGACTCTCATGGAGCCACACAGGTGATCAGGTCAATGTTGTAGACTTCCAACACCAAACTTAGAGTTTGGATGTGGGGATTCAACACCAAACTTAGAGTTTGGCTGAGGCCTCCCAACACCAAACTTAAAGTTTGATTGTGGGGGCTTTATTTGACACTGTACTGAGAAAAGCTTATCGTGCCTCTTTTCCATGTTTACAGGATGATAACCTTGTGCTTTAAACACAAGGGAGTCCCCATTCAATTGAAGGACTAATTCACCTCTGTTAACATCTATCACAGCTCCTGCTGTGGCTAGGAAAGGTCTTCCAAGGATGATGCATTCATCCTCATCCTTCCCAGTATCTAGGATTATGAAATCAGCAGGGATGTAAAGGCCTGCAACCTTTACTAGCACGTCCTCTACTTGTCCATAAGCCTGTTTTATTGAGTTGTCTGCCATCTCTAATGAGATTCTGGCAGCTTGCACCTCAAAGATTCCCAATTTCTCCATTACAGAGAAGGGCATGAGGTTTATCCCTGACCCAAGGTCACATAGAGACTTCTCAAAGGTCATGGTGCCTATGGTACAAGGTATTAAGAACTTTCCAAGATCCTGTTTCTTCTGAGGCAATCTCAGTTGATCCAGATCACTCAGTTCATTGATGAGCAAGGGAGGTTCATCTTCCCAAGTCTCATTACCAAATAATTTGGCATTCAGCTTCATGATAGCACCAAGGTACTTGGCAACTTGCCCTTCAGTAGCATCTTCATTCTCTTCAGAAGAAAAATACTCATCAGAGCTCATGAATGGCATAAAAAGGTTCAATAGAATCTCTATGGTCTCTAGATGAGTCTCAGATTCCTTTGGTTCCTCAGAGGGAAACTCCTTATTGATCACTGGACGTCTCAGGAGGTCTTCCTCACTGGGATTCACGTCCTCCTCCTCTCTTGTGGGTTCGGCCATGATGGTCAATTCAATGGCCTTGCACTCTCCTTTTGGATTTTCTTCTGTATTGCTTGGGAGAGTACTAGGAGGGATTTCAGTGATCCTTTTATTCAGCTGGCCCACTTGTGCTTCTAAATTTCTAATGGAAGACCTTGTTTCATTCATGAAACTTAGAGTGGCCTTAGATAGATCAGAGACTAAATTTGCTAAGCTAGATAGATTCTGCTCAGAATTCTCTGTCTGTTGCTGAGTGGATGATGGAAAAGGTTTACTATTATTAAACCTGTTTCTTCCACCATTATTAAAGCCTTGTTGAGGCTTTTGTTGATCCTTCCATGAGAAATTTGGGTGATTTCTCCATGAGGGATTATAGGTGTTTCCATAGGGTTCACCCATGTAATTCACCTCTGCTATTGCAGGGTTCTCAGGATCATAAGCTTCTTCCTCAGAAGATGCCTCTTGAGTACTGTTGGATGCAGCTTGCATTCCATTCAGACTCTGAGAAATCATATTGACTTGCTGAGTCAATATTTTATTCTGAACCAATATGGCATTCAGAGTATCAATTTCAAGAACTCCCTTCTTCTGAGGCATCCCATTACTCACAGGATTCCTCTCAGAAGTGTACATGAACTGGTTATTAGCAACCATGTCAATGAGTTCTTAAGCTTCTGCAGGCGTTTTCTTTAGGTGAATGGATCCACCTGCAGAAGTATCCAATGACATCTTAGCTAATTCAGACAGACCATCATAGAATATATCCAGGATGGTCCATTCTGAAAGTATGTCAGAAGGACACTTTTTGGTCAGTTGCTTATATTTCTCCCAAGCTTCATAGAGGGATTCACCTTTTTCTGTCTGAAGGTTTGAACATCCACTCTAAGCTTTCTCAGCTTTTGAGGAGGGAAGAACTTGGCTAAGAAAGCCGTGACCAGCTTATCCCAAGAGTTCAGGCTATCTTTGGGTTGAGAGTCCAACCACACTCTAGCTCTGTCTCTTACAGCAAACGGGAAAAGCATAAGCCTGTAGACCTCGGGATCAACCCATTGGTCTTAACAGTATCACAGATGTGCAAGAATTCAGTTAAAAACTGAAAAGGATCTTCAGATGGAAGTTCATGAAACTTGCAGTTCTGCTGCATCAGAGAAACTAATTGTGGTTTCAGCTCAAAGTTGTTTGCTCCAATGGCAGGGATGGAGATGCTTCTTCCATGTAAATTGGAATTAGGTGCAGTAAAGTCACCAAGCATCCTCCTTGCATTATTATTATTTTCGGCTGCCATCTCTTCTTCCTGTTCGAAAATTCCTGTAAGGTTGTCTCTAGATTGTTGTATTTTAGCTTCTCTTAGTTTCCTTTTTAGAGTCCTTTCAGGTTCTGGATCAGCTTCAACAAGAATACCCTTTTCCTTGTTCCTGCTCATATGAAAGAGAAGAGAACAAGAAAAGAAGAGGAATCCTCTATGTTATAGTAAAGAGATTCCTTATTGTTAGTAGAAGAAGAAAGGGAATAAGAGTGAATAAGAATGGATAATCTAAACACAAGGGTGAGGATAGGAGCAGAGATATGAGATGAAGAGAAGTGTTAGTAAGTAATTAAATAAATAGAAGAAGATGAGAGAGAGAAGTTTTCGAAAATAATTTTTGAAAAGGAGTTGATGATTTTTGAAAATTAAAGGGGAAATAAAATTAAAATTAAAATTTAAAATAATTAATTAATTAAAAAGAATTTTTGAAAAGGAGGGAGGTATTTTCGAAAATTAGAGAGGGAAGAGTAGTTAGGTGGTTTTGAAAAAGATAAGAAACAAACAAAAAGTCAATTAGTTAGTTGAAAAAGATTTGAAAATCAATTTTGAAAAGATAAGAAGATAAGAAGTTAGAAAAGATATTTTAAAATCAAATTTTTGAAAAAGATAAGATTTAAAAGATATGATGGAAATATATGATTAAAAAATAGTTTTGAAAAATATTTGAATTTTAAAATCAAAATTAATGACTTGACTCACAAGTAATCACAAGATATGATTCTAGAACTTAAAGTTTGAATCTTTCTTAACAAGCAAGTAACAAACTTGGAATTTTTGAATCAAAACATTAATTGTTGATAATATTTTCGAAAATTATGAGATAAAATTAAGAAAAAGATTTTTGAAAAATATTTTTAAAATTTTCGAAAATAAATAAGAAAAATGAAAAAGATTTGATTTTTGAAAAAGATTTTGAAAAAGATAAGATTTTTAAATTGAAAATTTGATTTGACTCATAAGAAACAACTAAATTTTAAAAAGTTTTGAAAAAGTCAACTCAAATTTTCAAAAATTTATGAGTGAAAAAGGGAAATATATTTTTTTGATTTTTGAATTTTTTAATGATGAAAGAGAAAAACATCACAAAGACTCAATGCATGAAAATTTTGGATCAAAACATGTGATGCATGCAAGAACACTATGAATGTCAAGATGCACACCAAGAACACTTTGAATGTCAAGATGAACACCAAGAACTTATTTTTGAAAGATTTTCAAGAGAAGAAAACATGCAAGACACCAAACTTAGAAATTTTTAATGTTTAGACAATATGAATGCAAGAATGCATATAAAAAACATCATACAACACAAAACAATATAATATGAAGATCAAACAAGAAAGTTTATCAAGAACAACTTGAAGATCATGATGAATGCAATGCATGAATGCAATTTTCGAAAAAATGCAAGATGAATATGCAATTGACACCAAACTTAAAATTTGACACAAGACTCAAACAAGAAACACAAAATATTTTTGATTTTATAATTTTTTTTGGTATTTTTCGAAAATTATTCGAAAAGGAAAAATAAAGATTCTAAAATTTTTAATATGAATTCTAGGAATCTTGCTCTCTTAGTCTAAAGCTTCAGTCCAAGAATTAGACATGGCTCACTAGCCAGCCAAGCTTTCAGTGAAAGCTCCGGTCCAAAACACTAGACATGGCCAATGGCCAGCCAAGCTTTAGTATGCTATTACATGCATTGAAGTGATTAGTTGAATCCTCAGTCCAAAAGAATTTAGACATGGCTTTATAGCCAGCCAGGATTCAACAAATCATCATGAAACACTAGAATTCATTCTTAAAAATTCTGAAGAAAAATATATTTTTTTTTTTTGGAAATTTTTTTTGAAAATTAAAAGAATAAAAACAAAAACTTAAAATTAAAATAAAGTTACCTAATCTGAGCAACAAGATGAACCGTCAGTTGTCCAAACTCGAACAATCCCCGGCAACGGCGCCAAAAACTTGGTGTGCGAAATCGTGATCATTCCATTCCTTGGTAACGGCGCTAAAAACTCAATACGCACGTTCATGATCTTATATCTGTTTCACAACTTCGTACAACTAACCAGCAAGTGCACTAGGTCGTCCAAGTAATAAACCTTACGTGAGTAAGGGTCGATCCCACGGAGATTGTCGGCTTGAAGCAAGCTATGGTCACCTTGTAAATCTCAGTCAGGCGGATTCAAATGTATTAAGAAATTATAGTGGATAAAAATTAAATAAAATATAAAATAGGATAGTGGTACTTATGTAATTTATTGGTGAGAATTTCAAATAAGTGTATAGAGATGCTTTCGTCCCTCTGATCTCTACTTTCCTACTGTCTTCATCCAATCAATCCTACTCTTTTCCATGACAAGCTTTATGTAGGGCATCACTGTTGTCAATGGCTACATCCCATCCTCTCTGTGAAAAAGGTCCAAATGCTCTGTCACGGCACGGCTAATCATCTGTCGGTTCTCGATCATACTGGAATAGGATCCATTGATCCTTTTGCGTTTGTCACTACGCCCAGCACTCGCGAGTTTTAAGCTCGTCACAGCCATCCCTTCCTGGATCCTACTCGGAATACCACAGACAAGGTTTAGACTTTCCGGATCTCAGGAATGGCCATCCATGGGTTCTAACTTATACCACGAAGACACTAATAACTCGGACTCGGTCCCCTGTATTAGATATCCAAGAGATACCCATTCAATCTAAGGTAGAACGGAAGTGGTTGTCAGGCACGCGTTCATAAGTTGAGAATGATGATGACTGTCACGATCATCACATCCACCATATTGAAGTGCAAATGAATATCTTAGAAGCGGAATAAGTTTAATTGAATAGAAAAACAGTAGTACTTTGCATTAATCTTTGAGGAACAGCAGAGCTCCACACCTTAATCTATGGTGTGTAGAAACTCTACCGTTGAAAATACATAAGTGAAAGGTCCAAGCATGGCCGAATGGCCAGCCCCCCCAAACGTGATCTAAAGATGAAACTAAAGATGTAAATACAATAGTAAAAAGTCCTATTTATAAAAACTAGTTACTAGGGTTTACAGAGATAAGTAATTGATGCAGAAATCCACTTCCGGAGCCCACTTGGTGTGTGCTTGGGCTAAGCTTGAAGTTTACATGTGGAGAGGTCATTCTTGGAGTTGAACGCCAGTTTGTAACGTGTTTCTTGCGTTGAACTCCACTTTGCAACTTTTTTCTGGCGCTGGACGCCAGACTGCAGCATGGAACTGGAGTTGAACACCAGTTTACATCGTCAATACTTATTCAAAGTATAGACTATTATATATTTCTGGAAAGCCCTGGATGTCTACGTTCCAACGCAATTAGAAGAGCGCCATTTAGAGTTATGTAGCACCAGAAAATCCACTTTGAGTGTAGGGAGGTTAGAATCCAACAGCATATGCAGTCCTTCTTCATCCTCTGAATCTGATTTTTGCTCAAGTCCCTCAATTTCAGCCAGAAAATACATGAAATCACAGAAAAACACACAAACTCATAGTAAAGTCCAGAAATGTGAATTTTAATTAAAAACTAATAAAAATATACTAAAAACTAACTAAATCATACTGAAAACTATGTAAAAACAATGCCAAAAAGCGTATAAATTATCCGCTCATCAGCTACCATCCTTCCTCTCAGTGAAAATGGTCCAGGCACGGCTTCTGTATGGCTAATCATCTATCAGATCTCTCGTCTCGGATGAAAAATACCAAGCACAGCTACCGCACAACTAATCATCTGTGAGTTCTCACTCGTGTCGGAATAAGACCTCTCTGTCCTTTTGCACACTGTCACTGCGCCCAACATTTGTGAGTTTGAAGCTCGTTTGTTCTAGCCTTCACCACAAAGGTTCTGATCTCATGGGTTTGAATGCTCTGTTGTCAGGAAATGCAAGTCAAACTTGTGGATTAGAAACCCAAGAGATACGCACTCAAGCTATCGCCCAATGACTACGTTGAGCTCAGATAGAACAGGAGTGGTTGTCAAGTACGCGTTCATAAATTTGAGAATGATGATGAGTGTCACGGATCATCATATTCTTTATATTGAAGTATGAGTGAGTATCTTAGAACAGAATCAAGCGTGATCGAATAGAAAACAATAGTAATTGCATTAATCCATTGAGACACAGCAGAGCTCCTCACCCCATCTATGGGGTTTAGAGACTCATGCCGTAGAAGATACAATATGAGATGTAAAATGTCATAAGTTCAAAATGAATCTCTAAAAGTAGTTTTTATACTATACTAGTAACTTAGGTTTACAGAAAATGAGTAACTAAGTGCAAATAGTGCAGAAATTCACTTTCGGGGCCCACTTGGTGAGTGTTTGGGCTGAGCTTTGAAGCTTTCATGTGCATAGGCCAATCTTGGAGTTAAACGCCAGCTTGGGTGTCAGTTTGGGCGTTCAACTCCAGTTTTGGTGCCAGTTCCGGCGTTTTATGCCAGAAGAGGGTCTCTGGCTAGCGTTTAACGCCAGTTTGGGCCATCAAATATCGGGCAAAGTATGGACTATTATACATTGCTGGAAAGCCCAAGATGTTAGCTTTCCAGCCCAATTGAGAAAGCGCCAATTAGAATTCTGTAGCTCCAAAAAAAGGTGTTTGAGTGCAGGGAGGTCAGAATCCAACAGCATCTACAGTCCTTTCCCAGCCTCTGAATCAGATTTTTGCTCAGGTCCCTCAATTTTAGCCAGAAAATACCTGAAATTACAAAAAACCCAAAAACTCATAGTAAAGTTCAGAAATGTGATTTTTGCATAAAAACTAATAAAAATATACTAAAAAGTAATTAAAACATACTCAAAATTATATAAAAATAATGCCAAAAAGGGTATAAAATATCCACTCATCACAACACCAAACTTAAATTTTTACTTGTCCTCAAGCAACCAAAAACAAAATAGGATAAAAAGAAAAGAATATACAATAAATTTCAAAATTATCAATGAAGCTTAGTCTCAATTAGATGAGCGGAACTAGTAGCTTTTTGCTTCTGAATAGTTTTGGCATCTCACTCTCCATTGGAGTTCAGAATTGTTGGCCTCTTTAGGAACTCAGAAATTCAGATAATGTTATTGATTGTCCTAGTTAAGTTCTTTTTTATTCTTGAACACAGCTACTTTATGAGTTTTGGCCGTGACCCTTAGCATTTTGTTTTCCAGTATTACTACTGGATACATAAATGCCACGGACACATAACTGGGTGAACCTTTTCAGATTGTGACTCAGCTTTGCTAGAGTCCCCAGTTAGAGGTTCCCAGAGTTCTTAAGCACACTCTTTTGCTTTGGATCACGACTTTTACCACTCAGTCTCAAGCTTTTCACTTGGACCTTCATGACACAAGCACATGGTTAGGGACAGCTTGATTTAGCCGCTTAGGCCAGGATTTTATTCCTTTTGGCCCTCCTATCCATTAATGCTCAAAGCCTTGGATCCTTTTACACTTGCCTTTTAGTTTAAAGGGTTATTGGCTTTTTGCTCTTGCCTTTTGGTTTAAAGAGCTATTGGCTTTTTCTGCTTGCTTTTTCTTTTTCTTTTTTTTTTATTTTTCGCATTTTTTTCCGCAAGCTTTTGCTTTTTCATTGCTTTTTCTTGCTTTAAGAATCAATTTTATGATTTTTCAGATCACCAATAACATGTCTCCTTTTTTATTATTCTTTCAAGAGCCAACTTTTCTTAATTCAAATTTCAAATATGCACTGTTTAAGCATACATTCAAAAAACAAAAAATATTACCACCACATCAAAATAATTAAACTATTTTCAAGATAAAATTCAAAATTCATGTACTTCTTTTTCTTTTGCAAATAAAAGTATTTTCATTTAAGAAAGGTAAGAGATTCATGGAATCATTCCTGGCTTTAAGACATAGACTCTAAACACTAATGATCATGTAATAAAGACAAGACTTAGACAGAAAAATAAACATAAAAACAGACAGATAACAATAAAAGCAAGGAAATTAAGGAGCGGGTCCACCTTAGTGACGGCGGCTACTTCTTCCTCTTGATGGTCCAATGGAGTGCTTGAGCTCCTCTAGTTTACTCCATCCTCTTTCTTAGTGATGGGCTTTGGTGATGAATTTCTCCATCTCCCAAGGGTCGCAGGCGAAAGCAATTGCCTTCCCTTTCCTCTTTCTAGAGGATTCTCCGACTTTGGGTGCCATAAGTGGTAATAGAAAGTAAAAAGCAGAACTTTTTCACACCAAACTTAAAAGCTTTGCTCGTCCTCGAGCAAAATAAGATAGAAGGGAGTAGAAGAAGAATGAGGTAATTAATTTTGAAAAACTTGTTAATGTTAAAAAAAATTAAAAGGATTTGAAAAGAATTTGAGAAGATATGTAAGTTTGGAAAAAGATATGGACAAGAATTAAAAAGAATTGAAAGGATTATTAGTTTTTGAAAATAGAAATTAAAAGATGAACATTTAAAATATTTTTTATGAAAAAAAATTATGAATTAAAACATGAAAAATTGAAAAAAATCGAATTGGAAACAAAATTACCTCCCCTTTGCTGTTACGCCCATCTGGCAGCCAATTTGGGTGTTTAACGCCCAGCCAGGTATCCTGGCTGGCGTTAAACACCAGAATTTCTTTGTTACTGGGCATTTTTTCTGAACGCCCAGGATGCTGCTGTTTCTGGCGTTAAACGCTCAGAATGCTGCCCATTCTGGCGTTTAACGCCCAAAATGATAGCCTTACTGGCGTTAAGCGTCGAGAATGATAGCCATTCTGGTGTTTAACGCCCAAAATGCCCCTTTATTGGCGTTTTGACGCCAGTGAGCTCTTTTTCTCTGTGATTCCTCTGCTTTATGTCATGAACCTTCATTTCCCTGACTTATTCACTGAAATGCATTAACTAACATGAATAACAAAATTAAATAGACTCATATAATTGTTATAAACATCTAATTTTTTATAATGGCTGGGTTGCCTCCCAGCAAGCGCTTCTTTATTGTCTTTAGCTGGACTTTACTGAGCTTTTAATTTAGTCTCAGTTTTGAGCACTCTTGCTCAACATTGCCTTCAAGATAATGTTTGACTCTTTGTCCATTAACAATGAACTTTTTGTCAGAGTCAATATCCTGAAGCTCTACATATCCATATGGTGACACACTTGTAATCACATAAGGTCCTTTTCACCGGGATTTCAATTTCCCAGGGAATAATCTGAGCCTAAAGTTAAATAGCAAAACCTTCTGTCATGGCTCAAAGGCTCTAGATGATAGCTTTCTGTCATGCCATCTTTTTGCTTTCTCCTTGTAAATTTTAGCATTTTCAAAAGCATTGAGTCTGAACTCCTCCAGCTCATTCAACTGGAGTAATCTTTTCTCTCCAGCTACCTTAGCATCAAGGTTTAGGAACCTGGTTGCTAGTGGGCCTTGTGTTCCAGTTTCACTGGTAGATGACAGGCTTTTCCATACACAAGCTGGTATGAAGAGGTCCCTATAGGAGTCTTGAATATGGTTCTGTATGCCCATAGAGCATCATCCAGACTTCTTGCCCAATCCCTTCTACGGGTACTTACAGTCTATTCCAGAATTCATTTTAGTTCTCTATTTGAGACTTCAGCCTGCCCATTTGTCTGTGAATGATATGGAGTTGCCACTTTGTGGTTAATTCCATATCGGATCAGAGCAGAGTCAAGCTGTTTATTGCAGAAATAAGTGCCTCCATCACTGATCAGTACCCTAGGGACACTGAACCTGCTGAAGATATGCTTCTGGAGGAACTTCATCACTGTCTTAGTATCATTAGTGGGTGTTGCAATTGCCTCTACCCATTTAGATACATAGTCTACTGCCACCAGAATATAAGTGTTTGAATATGATGCTGGGAAAGGCCCCATGAAGTCAATACCCCATACATCAAACAACTCAATCTCTAAGATCCCTTGTTGAGGCATGGCATAACCGTGGGGCAGATTACTAGCTCTCTGGCAACTGTCACAGTTACGTACAAACTCTCGGGAGTCTCTATAGAGAGTAGGCCAGTAGAAGCCACATTGGAGAACCTTTGTGGTTGTTCGCTCACCTCCGAAATGTCCTCCATATTGTGATCCATGGCAATGCCATAGGATCTTCTGTGCCTCTTCTCTAGGCACACATCTACGAATTATTCTGTCTGCACATATCTTAAAGAGATATGGTTCATCCCACAAGTAGTACTTTCCATCAGAAACTAATTTTTTTGTTTGCTGCCTACTGTACTCTTTGGATATGAATCTCACAGCTTTATAGTTTGCAATGTCTGCAAACCACAGTACTTTCTGAATGGCAAAGTGTTGCTCATCCGGAAAGGTTTCAGAGATCTCAGTAGGAGGGAGGGACGCTCCTGCTACTGGTTCTATCAGGGACAGGTGAACATCTACTTGGTTCTCTGTCCCTTTTCTGTCTCTTATTTCTATATCAAACTCTTGCAGAATCAACACCCATCTTATGAGTCTGGGTTTTGAATCTTGCTTTGTGAGGAGATATTTTAGAGCAGCATGGTCAGTGTACACAATCACTTTTGATCCTACTAAATAAGATCTGAACTTGTCAATGGCATAAACCACTGCAAGCAACTCCTTTTCTGTGGTTGTGTAATTCTTCTGCGCGTCATTTAAAACACGGGTAGCATAATAAATGACATGCAGAAGCTTGTCATGCTTCTGTCCCAATACTGCACCAATGGCATGGTCACTGGCATCACAGATTAGTTTGAATGGTAATGTCTAGTCTGGTGTAGAAATGACTGGTGCTATTACCAGCTTAGCTTTCAGAGTCTCAAAGGCCTGCAAACACTCTGTGTCAAAGACAAATGGTGTATCAACGGCTAGTAGTTTGCTCAGAGGTTTTGTAATTTTTATAAAATCCTTTATAAACCTCCTATAGATCCTCCATGCCCAAGAAAGCTTCTGATTGCCTTAACATTGGTAGGTGGTGGTAATTTTTCAATTACCTCTACTTTAGCTTGATCCACCTCTATTCCCTTGTTCGAAATTCTGTGCCCAATGTAACACCCTAACTACCAAAGCTCACGCTTCCGGCTGCGCAACTCTGATAGCTCGGACATTACAACGACACTTATACTATTTAATACTAAAATATGAGCCTGTTTAGAACTTTAAACCGCAATACCGCTCCCAAAAAATACTTTCGTTTGATAACGTACATCCATAAATACCATACAACTTACAAAAACTCATAAAAAGTACATCCATATACATACATATATACTCATATATACATAATATTACAAACAGTAGTCAATACAATTCCTATCCCTCTTACAAAATATCTCAAGATAAAGGCGAGGGTACAAATAATAACTTAAAGCAATATAGAACATCTCAACAACAAATAAATAAGCTCTTCGTAGCTTCTGCACCCATATCCTTAAAGGAGAAAAATGTAGGGGGGTGAGAATATCATCCTCGAAAGGGTTCTCAGTAGAGGGTTTTTAGGAATTACTGTAATAGGATACGTGAAGATAAACCGTACCAGTGATTAATAACCGTCTTATGCCTCTTTTAAAAAACAACGGTTTACAATAAAAATAAAGTCGGAAATCTTTTCTGAAAGAGGAACCATTCAATTCTCAAAAACTCAAAAGCCTTTCAAAACGGTTTATCTATGCTGAACAAAATAGCCTTTCATATTTTATTCCAAACCAGAAACACAAAACCGAAATCAACCATCGGTTTATCTCATTCCAACCACGGCCTTAGGCCCAAACAATCCAACCATCAACCAATCACCACAGTCCAACAGAGTCCCAGTAGCAAACACAAATAGGAAGATGCAAGCACAAACAAACAGTTATTGCAAGTAGAACAATTAGCAATTAATCACGTAGGCAAACCAAGTATAATATGCACACCCAAACAATGTCACATAGATGCATATGATGCATGCCTGTCCTAGTGGCTGATGATATCATCTGTCGGTTATATAGTCAACCCGACACGTCCTGATAGCTAACCATGGACAGAAACACCCATCGCGGAGCAAGTAGGTTTGAGCTACAACCCCATTGCTACTACCCGCTCAACCCAGAGCCAGTGGAATAACCACTACTGCGGCTACTACCCAGGCGGGTGTTTAAAAGCTCAACCTGGAGCGAGTGGAATCACCACTACTACCGCTACTACCCAGGCGTCACAGTCTCTGACCTGGAGCAAGTGGGACGAACCACAACCCTTGCTACTACCCAGGTATCTCAAGCATATATTCATTTAGTCCCAGCCTTGGATCAACATCCATCTCATCCATTCGGCTTAAATTCGTAATTCATAGTCAGCCATACGGCCCATAATTCATTCGGCAATCAGCTGTAAATCAATATCATACACAGCCATTCCGGCTCACGGTTCAATCCAAAACCAGCCAATATTCATAATCGTACACAGCCATTCCGGCCCATAACAAAACAACACTTCCACTATTCAACATCATCAAATTCATAAAACCGGCATTTAAGCCATAAATCACTTTTCTCAAGCCATTTTATTTTGAGATCAAACTTCAACTCTTTTCAGCCTTGGCTTTAAATATCTCATTTCTCAAATCATCTCAGGCTCATAAGCCAAATTTACTCAAAATGAGTTCACTTTTTAAAACAAAGCCACTCTCGGCATTCTCTTTCCAAAACTTCCAAAACCATGGCAAGTGGCAAGTTAAGGATTTATTTCAAAGTATTCAAAACCACCCATCCAACAATGGAATTTTATAACAAAAGCTTCTCGGCAGAGTCCCAAGTCTTTAGGGGAGAATAATAAAACTCAGTTCGCCAAATTCATTTAAAATCATTAAAACATTGGCTTTCCGTTTTGAGTAATAAAATAGGATCTAAGCCAAACCGAGTCATGTAATCATTCACTTCTTTCAAATCCGTTTCCTCTACTTAGGAAAAAACCAACTTCAAGCCCCATGATAAATTCTAGAACGTTTCAACTGTTCAAAATTGTTTTAGTCTTGCAATAATTCAGAATTCAAAGAGTACTTAAAACCTTTCTCAAAATATTTCAAAATGAAACAAGTCAAGAGGCATTCAAGTTCTTTCAAAGTCATTGAAACTCCTCTAATTGAAGCCCTCAAGTCAAATTCAAAGGCATTGCCCTTGTCACATTTAAAACAGCTTAAAAACATAAGTTTCATCTAAGTAACTTTCTCCTGAAAGAGATACAATGCCTTTCTTAAGAAGCAAGACTAAATCACAATTTCCTCTTTAATAATTCATTTTAAAAGCATGAATCATCCTTTTCTTGATAATTCAAATAAAATAGTAGAAGTCTCTAACCCATCATTTCTCCAAACAACATTCAATAAAGACTCGGATTTTATAGAAATTTCGGTAGCACCTCCCCTAAAACTTGGACTTTTGCCACCCGGTTCGGGTCCCAACTAAACCGTTTTTCATTCCTTTTCAACAGCTCAAAACCAGAAATCAATTCAAAAGCAAGCTAAAACCAACAGTTGCCTCAGTGGCATATCTCAAGGAAACCATTTCAAAATCAACTCAATATCAACCGATTTAACTCATTTCCAAAGTTTAAAAGAATCGGTTCAGCAATAAATCATTTATCAAAGAGCAGATTAATTAAAGCAACCCAGGCTGAATTTCAAGAGTATTCTATATTTCACATCATCAAAATAATTGACTCAATCCAAACCAATCCTCAATGGATTAAACTCATATTTCAAATCTTTAAAGAATCAACTTGAAAAGTATTCTGTTTCACAAAACCACACAACAATCTGTTCATCAAAACTAAATAATAATCCATTCAAACATATAATTACATTCATCTAGGATAATCAACATCACATAAGGCTTATACAATCACCAAATACATTATCTCACATCAGTATCCATATGTAATAATTCCGACATATAAAATATAGTTTTTGAAAAGCGCCCCTACCTCAAAACGCAATTCTATAACCCAAATGCCTCATCAAATCCTTTCCGTCTCAAACCGAACTGACGGCAACTAAAACCTCAGCTCCAAGCTACTTTCGCAACAGTCTCAACAACTCTAATCGCAACATACAACAACCAAACTCAATCTCATAGCAATTAACACCACAACCTCACCGTATGATAACAGAACGGTAACTAAAGGGCTTTCAAATCGAAAACGCTTACCGAAACGTAGAAAGAGCGGCTGAACCGAAACAGTGACGGTCTCTGAACCAGTTCGGCGGCAGCCCGGCAGCCACCGCAAGCGGCAGCGATGACCTGAACCATATGCAGTGGCAATGAGGTTCCCAAAAACTCAACGGAAAGGAGAACCAACGTAAAACCCTTACCGATAGAATTTTTTGGCGACGCAAAAGCAGCCAAAAGCTCTGGCGGTGCTCCCAGAAGTCACAGAACCACTCACAGTGGTCAGAATCACAGAGACACAGCTCCCAGAAGTCACAGAACCACTCTGGCGGCTCCGGCGGAGGCGGCGCTGGTGACGCAAGCACGGCTTGGCACGGTGGTTGAACCCCAAAAGCACCGGCGCAGCTCAACCGGGACGAGTTCCTCCAGCCCGTGTAGCGGCGGTCTTCCCTGGACGACAGTGGCGGCGCGACAGAGCGGAGCAACGCGGCAACAGCGAGCTTCGATCGCGGTAAGGGGCGGCGTCGTTCCTCGCACGGTTCTGGCAGCAGCTCGTTGCTGGACCGAACGGCGGTGGCACAGGGACCGCGGCGGCAGCGCGGCCTCCTCTCCCTCCTCCTCTCTTCGAATGCGTCGCTATCTCTCTCCTCGGTCAGGCGACGGTGATAAACCCCAATTTTGTGGTTTATCTTGTACTTATTTTGGGGGATTTTATCACCTTTTTCCACATTTTTCAATAAAATAGCATGGTTTTGTAATTCTCCCTTGAATTATGCTTAAATGTGAAAACATACTTTTTAGGCCCTAAAATTGGTAATTTTAATTCACTTTAATTCCATTTGATACCTTGGTGTATTTGTTAAGTGATTTCAGGTTCATAGGGCAAGTATTGGATGGAAGAAGTAAGGAGAAAAGCATGCAAGCGGGAGAACAAATGAAGAAATGAAGGAACCGGAAAGCTGTCAAGCCCGACCTCTTCGCACTCAAACGACCATAACTTGAGCTACAGAGGTCCAAATGAGACGGTTCCAATTGCGTTGGAAAGATAACATCCGGGGCTTCAAAATGATATAAAACTTGCCATATGTTACTTCGCTATGAGGGGCGCGCACGCACACTTTGCGCACGCGCGCCGATGCTGCCGTGGCCCATTAAAGTGAATTCGCCCCCAGCGAATTCTGAAGTTCTTTGGGCCCAACCCAACTCATTTCTGATGCTATTTCAGCCAAGGATTGAAGGAGAGTCAACACACTTAGTCATAGTCTAGTTTCATTATGCTTTAGCTTAGTTTCTAGAGAGAGAAGCTCTCACTTCTCTCTAGAATTAGGATTAGGATTAGGTTTAGTTCTTAGATCTAAGTTTTAATTCATGTTTTCTTCTACCCCTTCTTCTTAATTCCTTGTTGTTACATTTATAATTCTTCCATTGTTGTTATTACTTTCTTCTACTTTGTTTGTAGATCTACTTTTGCTCATCCTAATTTCTTTTAGCGTAATTTGAAGTAATTCATTTAGATCTTGTTTCCTTTGATTGTTGTTATTGATTTCTTACATTCAATTGTTGTTAGCTTTTACTCTTGTCACAAATTTACTATGCCTTGCTTTTATGCCTTCCAAGTATAGTTGGATCTCTTTTCAATTCTTGCATTTTGTGATGTTTACTTTTCTTGCACTCTAGGTGTTTGTTAAAATGCTTCCTCTAGTTTTTGAGTAGTGTTCTTTACTCTTGGCCTAGGCTAAGGGAATTGAGTGACCTTGAGTCATTGGGTCTCATTGAATTGGTGATTTGAGAACCCTTGGTGATCAATTTGATGCTCATTGACGCCAACCCACTACTAATCTAATTAGTAGGTAGGTTGGGACTTATGGGTTGATGTGATCAAGCCTATTTGACGTACTTCAAGCCTAGGAGTAGTTATTACGTACTTAAGGCTTTGGAAGTAGACTTAATGGGTTGGCCTCTCATAATTATCAATATTTGGCACGTAGACAAGGATGGTGATCTCAATTACCTATGTCTAGCCAAGAGTTCTTACTATTTCTTTTATTAGTTCTTGTTGTTTTACTTTCTTGTCATTTATGTTTTCTTGTCAAATATCAAATCAACCCCCCTTGCATCTTCATAGCCAATAATTAAACACTTCATTGCAACTCTTCGTGAGACGACCCGGAGTCCAAATACTCCAGTTATAAATTCATTTGGGGTTTGTTAATTGTGACAAAACCAAAATTTTTGATGTAGGAATTGTTTGTTGGTTTGGAACTATGCTTACAACGAAGTTATTCCTTCTATAAGAAGAAATTCTAGACCATCAAGCAAAGCTCGTTCATCAAAATGGCGCCGTTGCCGGGGATTTGCAATGGTGTTGTGTTATTGGTTATTGTGTATATGTGAATATTGTGAATAGCTTGATTTTTGGATTGCTTGTTAGTTTTTGCTAGTTTTAGGACTTTGTTTCATTATTTCTTGTTAGATTTTGTTTCTTATTTTCACTTTTCACTATGAATTCTCACTTTGGCTATGAGTGTGATTAAAACTATGTTGTAGAAAATGGGAACTTCAATAAAGATATGCATCAAGGATGGGATAACCAAAGGTGGGAGGAGCCATATGCATATGATCAATCCTCTTAGCAACAACCTCCACCAATGCACTATGAAGAAGAGCCATTCTATGATGCATACCAATCCAATGGTTATGGTGAATCTCCTTGTGACTTTCAAGAACCACCACCATACACCTATGAGCCATATCCCAACATAACCCTCAACCATACTCACAAGCCCCTTCTTACCAACCATCTTTATATGACCCTAATCCATACCCACCACACCAACAATCATATGAGCCATATGAGTCACACATAGAGCCACCACCATTCCAACATCAACATTTTCAAGAGCCACCCCCTCCATATTATTACCAAGATGAACCACCTCCAATGTATGAAAATTTCCAACCACAAGATGAATACCACTTTCCACTACAACCTCCCATGGAAGAATACTCATGTCCTTCAATCCAAGAGTCATATGATCCTACTCATGATATTCAAGAAGAACAAGAGTCAAGGGATCGTTTCAAGGAGACATTGGATCAATTTCAAGCAACCATGGAGTGTTTTGTGCAATAATTGGAAAGAATGGGAAATATTGAACCACCACAACCCTACCAAGAAGAACCACCTTCCAACTACAATACCCTTCCCTCAAACAATGAACCTTCTCTTCCACCATCACCTCCCGATGAAGCCTTCATGCTAGAATTGAGAGATCTTGAATCTCATATCTTAAGGCAACACGAGGAGGATGAAAAGAAATTTGAGGAGTTAAGAGCAAAAACGACTATCATGGTAGAAGCCATTAGCAACATAGTCTCATTCCGCCTAAGCCTATGCGATCAAGGCACTTCCATTGTGGAATGTGGAGAAGCAACCAAGGAGCTTAGCGAGGGAGTGAACTTGAAGCTCCAAGGTGAAGAAGAGGAGTTAAAGCAAGACATGCAACAAGAGGAGGAGGTAGGGATTATTGAACAATAGGAAGAAGTGGTTGAAGACTTAGGAGATGCGAAACATCCTTGGGAACATAGGGTTGAAGAAAACCCTTCCAAGATGATTGAATTTGATGCTAAGGAGGAATGTGCACAACCTCCAAGGCATATCTCTTATGAAGAATTGGATGGGATAGAGCAAGCATTGAATTCCCTTGGTGATGGAGATCAAGCATCAAGTCTTAGTGGTGAAGAATCCTTTGAGCATGAAGAACCTTCTTCCAAGGAGATGGAAAGCAATGTGGAGGTAAATCTCTCTTGTCCTCTCATTTGTGATTTGAGTAAGGGAAAAGGTTTAGATAAAATTGTTGAACAAAAGATTGAAATTAAGAGATCTTGTGAAGAGGTGGAAGTCCTTAGAAAAAGGAGGATGGGAATTGAATACGCCTTGTCAAGACCCTTGGAAACACCTTTACCTAGGTTGCCATCTACACCTTCATTTGAGTGGGTGAAACTCATTTCTATTATCTTTACTATCCCACTCGAATATGGCTTGCTTGAAACGGATGGTCAACTTAGGATGATTTGTGGGATGAAGCGTAAAAGAAAGATGTTTCGTGGTTGGTGTTGTAAGTCTAGGCTCATTATGGTTGAAGCTTCAAAGAGCAAGGGTTGGACTAGTACTCAACTAGAGGGGTCTAAGAGGATTGTCGGCCACTTTATTGAGAATTCACCTTACTCACCACCCGGTTGGACTAATAATGATGATCAACTTGAAGATGGGTGTGAAAATAAAGTGTGGGATCCCGGATCACAAGACGAGGATCAACTTTGGGAGCCCGTGGGTTGTGAAGAACTCCATCAAAGCTTGGAGTTATTAACTTTGAATGATGAAGCACAATGGAAGTCCAAGCATTGGTGGATGTTCCAAGATGGATTCAAGCACAAGCTACCTTGATGAAGAGCTCCCCATAAGTCCAACTTAAGGACAATAAACAAAAGTGCTAGGTGGGAGACACCCCACCATGGTAAACTCTTTCCTTTTTCTCTTTTGTACATATTGGTAAAATAAGTTTAATTTCATGTTTTGTTTGATTAGTTGAGTTTAATTGGGAGTCTAGTAGGTTAAATAAGATTTTATGATGTTTTGGTAGCTGTTTGGAGGTTTGGAATGCTTGGTTTGGTGTAAAAACATAGAAAAATTTTGAAAAACAGAACACCAACCCACGCGTGTGCGCACCTGGCGCGTAGGCGCGCCTCAAGCATTTTCGACCATCCACGCGGACGCGCCATGTACACTTACGCGTGGATTGAACTTTTACACCCCTCCATACATTTTCCCGAGAGTTGTGCCTGGAGTGTGCCAACTTTGTGCCCAAAGGCACGCGCACGCGTACCTTGCGCTAACGCGCCACTCTCGAAATAACCCACCGACGCGCATGCGTGCTGTACGCGCCCGCGTCGCTTCCATTTCATCCATCCACGCTTACGCGCACATGATGCGCACGCGTGGATTGCCCTGTTTCACTCACCTTCTTTTCTTCTCATCTTTCCATTTCTTTCCTTCTTCTCTTTTCTTTCCACCCTTCAAACATCATCCAACACTACCAAACATCATATAACACCATTTCTTTTAGTTAGTTAGTTAGTTTAATTTTTTATTTCAATTATAAGTGTTGGATTACTAATCTTGTTTACCATTTACTGCTGCTTATTACTAATGGGATGTTAGTTTAACATCATTGTTGTTATTGTCATTATTGGATTCCTTTGTTGAGGTTGTAACTTATTACTTGGTCTTGAATTTTCATGTTGAACATTTGTGAATATCAAGTACTTGTTACATTTTCTTCATGCATCTTACCTCTTTGAATTGCATGTTTTGGCCACCATGCATTCATCATCTATTGTTAGGCAATTGTACATTATCAATGCATTTTTTTTAGGATGCTTGTTCTAATTGATCATCACCTACTTCATGCATTGAGATTGTGGAATTGTGAAATTGGATCGAAAGCTTACCTAGTGACATATTTTTGAGCTTTCTAAGCTTTGTGGACCATTCTTGCTATGTGATTGATTTTCACTTCTATCTTCTTTTTCCTAAGCTCCATAGCATCCATGTGTTTCACCTCTATGTCACTTAGGTGTTGCAACAACTTCAATATGTGTCATTGTTTAATGTGTGAGCTCTCTATACCATTTTGTTCATCAAATTTACTTACACATCAATCAATGTCCATGCATTATCCAATTTCACAATTGCTTGATTTTTGCTTGAATGCTTTTATGCTTCTTCACTACTTGTTTGGTTGCCCTTACCCTACAAGTCTTTTGAAGTATTTCAAGCACACTAGAATGAGTGAAGTGTATACTTTCTTTTGTGTAAATGTGACATAGCTTTTTATACTAGCGTGTGTGTGTGTTCTAAACCGCGCGCAATTTTAGAACCCACACACCTATTTTTCATCAATGTCACACTAATTCACTCACTCAATTCTAGTGATTCACCTCATTCCAACAATTCACGCTTCCTTGCTTTTGTACTTTCTCATCTTACGGTGTTTATTTTATTTTTCATGATCGATGCACCATAAGCAACAATGGAAGTGGAAGGAAGAACACGCAGCATCGGTTGACCTACCAACTGAAGGTAGCAACTAGGAAAGTCGCCATACCCCCTTGTTCATCTTTGGATGCACCGAGGACGGTGCAAACTTTTAAGTGTGGGGAGGTCGTCTGACCACTCGGCGTTTTCGGTAACAAGTTTCTAATCCCAACACTTTTGCATTTCATTTTAGGATTTTTAGTTGCATTTTCTTATTTTGCATTTGTATATATTAAGCTTAGTCAAAATCATGATATTTTTCAATGATTTTATCTATAGGGCACCCCACCCCAATTGATTGAGAAAAAAATTTTTTTAGAACTTGCTTGAATTATATATTTTGTGGAACATGATTTTTGAGCTAAGAACACAAGCATGTGAGATTTGAGCCTAATTGTGTGGTTACATCATATATGACCACTTATTTTCATTCTTGTGTGCATTATTCTCTTCCTATGATTGTAATCTTTGATTTGTTTAATTCTATTTGTCCATTATTTTGTGTATACATGCATTTACATGATTGAGGCCATTGTTCAAATAGCTCACTTACCCAAATAGCCTACCTTTTATCTTCCATTGTTAGCCAATTTTGAGCCTATGCTTAATCCACTTATTCTTAATTGTAGCACATTACAAGCCTAAGTGAAAAACAATAAATGTCCCTTGTTTGGATCTTTGATTAGCTTAGGCTAGTGAGAGTATTTATCATTTGATTTTGGGAGAGTTGGGAACATTGGGTAGAGATAAAAGTGTGTTTGTGTTTTTATTGAAAAATTTTTGGGAATTAGGTACATACTCATGTATTAATCATGTGTAAACCATATGCATTGATGTTCTTGTATACATTTTAGTTTGAAAAGAAAAAAAATGAGAAAAACAAAAAGAAAAAAAAACTATATATATATATAAAAAGAAAAAAAAAGAGAAAATATATAGAAAAGAAAGAAAAAGAAAAGCAATAAAAAGGGGACAAAAATGCCCCAAAGTTCAAAGTTCAATAAAAATCAATGCATATGTATGGTGATCAAAAAGAGAATGCATGAATGTGTGAAAAAGTGAAGAATGGGTAGTTAGGTTTGTTTAGAATTGTATAGGTCGTCATAGGTTAGGTGGGAAGTTTAAGTTAATCAAAGATTCAAATTTCAAGCTCACTTGACCATATGCATCCTACCTTGACCCTAGCCCCATTATAACCTATGGGAAAGCCCTCATGATATTTGTATGCATGCATAAAGTAATTGTTGATTGTTAGATGAAAAACAAACCTTGGAAAACATGATTAGGGGAGGATTGAGTGAATCAACCCCATACACTTGAGTGACTAGAGCGGATACACATCCGGTGAGAGTTCGATTGCTCAATTACATGTTTTCACCCATGATCATTCTTTTCTTGCAAGTTTGTAAAATCTTCTTAATAATTCAATTCAATTGTGGGTTGAGTGATTGCTATTGCCTTAGCACTTGTGTTTGTATATGTATTCTTGGAAATTGATTTATTTTGACCAAGTGGATGCATTCATGTAGATAGATTGCATATAGATAGATTGCATGTAGTTAGTTTGCATTGAATAAATATTGATGTCCCTTTGCTTCTTTCTTGATTTTAGCATGAGGACATGCTTAGTTTAAGTGTGGGGAGATTTGATAAACCCCAATTTTGTGGTTTATCTTGTACTTATTTTGGGGGATTTTATCACCTTTTTCCACATTTATTCAATAAAATAGCATGGTTTTGTAATTCTCCCTTGAATTGTGCTTAAATGTGAAAACATGCTTTTTAGGCCCTAAAATTAGTAATTTTAATTCACTTTAATTCCATTCGATACCTTGATGTATTTGTTAAGTGATTTCAGGTTCATAGGGCAAGTATTGGATGGAAGAAGTGAGGAGAAAAGCATGCAAGCGGGAGAACAAATGAAGAAATGAAGGAACCGGAAAGCTGTCAAGCCCGACCTCTTCGCACTCAAACGACCATAACTTGAGCTACAGAGGTCCAAATGAGGCAGTTTTAGTTGCGTTGGAAAGATAATATCCGGAGCTTCAAAATGATATAAAATTTGCCATATGTTACTTCGCTATGAGGGGCGCGCATGCGCACTTTGCGCACGCGCGCCGATGCTGCCGTGGCCCATTAAAGTGAATTCACCCCCAGCGAATTCTGAAGTTCTTTGAGCCCAACCCAACTCATTTCTGATGCTATTTCAGCCAAGGATTGAAGGAGAGTCAACACACTTAGTCATAGTCTAGTTTCATTATGCTTTAGCTTAGTTTCTAGAGAGAGAAGCTCTCACTTCTCTCTAGAATTAGGATTAGGATTAGGTTTAGTTCTTAGATCTAAGTTTTAATTCATGTTTTCTTCTACCCCTTCTTCTTAATTCCTTGTTGTTACATTTATAATTCTTCCATTGTTGTTATTACTTTCTTCTACTTTGTTTGTAGATCTACTTTTGCTCATCCTAATTTCTTTTAGCGTAATTTGAAGTAATTCATTTAGATCTTGTTTCCTTTGATTGTTGTTATTGATTTCTTACATTCAATTGTTGTTAGCTTTTACTCTTGTCACAAATTTACTATGCCTTGCTTTTATGCCTTCCAAGTATAGTTGGATCTCTTTTTAATTCTTGCATTTTGTGATGTTTACTTTTCTTGCACTCTAGGTGTTTGTTAAAATGCTTCCTCTAGTTTTTGAGTAGTGTTCTTTACTCTTGGCCTAGGCTAAGGGAATTGAGTGACCTTGAGTCATTGGGTCTCATTGAATTGGTGATTTGAGAACCCTTGGTGATCAATTTGATGCTCATTAACGCCAACCCACTACTAATCTAATTAGTAGGTAGGTTGGGACTTATGGGTTGATGTGATCAAGCCTATTTGACGTACTTCAAGCCTAGGAGTAGTTATTACGTACTTAAGGCTTTGGAAGTAGACTTAATGGGTTGGCCTCTCATAATTATCAATATTTGGCATGTAGACAAGGATGGTGATCTCAATTACCTATGTCTAGCCAAGAGTTCTTACTATTTCTTTTATTAGTTCTTGTTGTTTTACTTTCTTGTCATTTATGTTTTCTTGTCAAATATCAAATCAACCCCCCCTTGCATCTTCATAGCCAATAATTAAACACTTCATTGCAACTCTTCGTGAGACGACTCGGAGTCCAAATACTCCGGTTATAAATTCATTTGGGGTTTGTTACTAGTGACAACCTAAATTTTTGATGTGGGAATTGTTTGTTGGTTTGGAACTATGCTTACAACGGAGTTATTCCTTCTATAAGAAGAAATTCTAGACCATCAAGCAAAACTCGTTCATCAGACGGCGTGATGGCGGCGGTGAGGCCGGCACGTCGGCGCGAGTCGTCCTCTCTTCCTTTCTTCTTCTACGGCAGCTCATTCTCCTCCTGTCTCTTTGCTTCAGATTCTTTGTTCATGGAGGAAGGGGGAATCGTGTGGTTTGCTGCTGCTGGGTCATGGGGGGAAAACGGGTATTGGCTAGGGTTTTATGGTTTCATTCTTTTTGAGTAAAAATTAGGGTTAGGGGCAAATTGGTAATTTCAAATAAAAATTGAAAATAATATAGTAATTGAAATCCAAATTAAATCCAACACTAATTGTATATAGAAAATACTATTTGATCATCCATTTTTACAAATTATTTTTAATAAAATGCCCAAATCAAATAATTAGAAATAATATACTTAATTTCTTCATTTTCCAAAATAGCAGTATTAATATTTAACATATTAATTATCTAATCCAAATCATATAAAATCCTTATTATTTCACAACTATCAACTTTATAATTCAAATATAAAAAATAATCCAATAATTATAAAATTGGATAATAATCATAATTCGTCTCAAATTCAATAAATCACAACTTGCCTTAATTATCTTTAATAAAATAATTTCTGAAATTAAGGCTATAAATAACTATATGATTTGAGACTTGATCATAATAAGACTTTTCAACAGTTCTGGGTCTTACACCCAAGGACAATTCCTTCAGTCACCATAAAGTGACATTTCTCCCAGTTTAAAACCAGGTTAGTCTCTTAGCACCTTTTCAGAACAAGTGCTAGATGGTCAAGAAAGGAGCTGAATGAGTCTCTAAATACTAATAAGTCATCCATGAAGACTTCCAGAAATTTCTCTACCATATCAGAGAAGATAGAGAGCATGCACCTCTAAAAGGTTGCAAGTGCATTGCACAGACCAAATGGCATCCTTCTGTAGGCAAATACTCCAGATGGACATGTGAATGCTATTTTCTCTTGGTCTTGAGGATCTACTGCAATTTGGTTGTAACTTGAATAGCCATCCAAAAAGTAGTAGTATTCATGACCTGCTAGTCTCTCTAGCATCTGGTCTATGAATGGTAAAGGAAAATGATCCTTTCTGGTGGCTGTATTGAGCCTTCTGTAGTTAATACACATACGCCACCCTGTAACTGTTCTTGTAGGAACCAGTTCATTCTTTTCATTATGAACCACTGTCATGCCTCCCTTCTTGGGGACAACTTGGACAGGGCTCACCCAGAGGTTATCAGAAATAGGATAAATAATCCCAGCCTTTAGTAACTTAGTGACCTCTTTCTGCACCACCTCCTTCATGGCTGGATTCAGCCGCCTTTGTGGTTGAACCACTGGCTTAGCATCATCCTCCAATAGGATCTTGTGTATGCATCTGGCTGGGCTATTGCCCTTAAGATCACTTATGGACCACCCAAGAGCTGTCTTGTGTGTCCTTAGCACCTGAATTAGTGCTTTCTCTTCCTGTGGCTCTAAAGCAAAGCTTATGATTACCGAAAAAGTGTCATCTTCTCTCAGAAATGCATATTTCAGGGATGGTGGTAGTGGTTTGAGCTCGGGTTTAGGAGGCTTCTCCTCTTCCTGAGGAGTTTTCAGAGGTTCTTCTGTTTTCTCTGGTTCCTCCAGATCAGGCTGAACATCTTTGAAAATGTCCTCTAGCTCTGGTTCGAGACTCTCAGTCATATTGACCTCTTCCACCAGGGAGTCAATAATATCAACGCTCATGCAGTCTTTTGATGTGTCTGGATGCTACATAGCTTTGACAGCATTCAACTTAAACTCATCCTCATTAACTCTCAGGGTTACCTTCCTTTTTTGGACGTCAATGAGGGTTCATCCAGTTGCTAGGAAAGGTCTTCCTAGAATGAGAGTTTCCTCTTGTGCTCCTCCATTTCCAGCACTACAAAGTCAGTGGGAAAGGCAAATGGTCCAACCTTGACAATCATGTCCTCAATTACGCCTGATAGAATTTTAATGGAGCCATCAGCAAGTTGGAGACATATTTGGGTTGGTTTGACCTCTTCAGTCAAACCAAGCTTTCTGACAGTGGATGCAGGTATCAGGTTGATACTTGCCCCAAGATCACATAAAGCTATCTTGGTACAAGCATCCTCTAATGTGCATGGTATCATAAAGCTTCCAGGATCTTTAAGCTTCTCTGGTAAGCTTTTTAAAATGACTGTACTGCATTCTTCAGTGAGAAAAACTTTTTCAGTTTCCCTCCAATCCTTCTTATGACTTAAGATCTCTTTCATGAACTTAGCATAAGAGGATATTTGCTCAAGTGCCTCTGCAAATGGAATCTTTATTTCAAGAGTCCTAAGATAGTCTGCAAAGCGGGCGAATTGTTTATCCTGTTCCGCTTGACAGAGTTTCTGAGGATAAGGCATCTTGGCTTTATATTCTTCAACCTTAGTTGCTGCAGGTTTATTTCCTACAGAAGTGGTTGGAGATGCTTGCTTAAGGGAGTTGTTATCAGCACTTCCAGGTGTCTGATCCCTCATTGGCGTTTGAATGCCAGAATTGGTTGCTTTTTGGGCGTTCAACGCCAGATTGCCACCCTTTTCTGGCGTTTGAACGCCTGAATTGGCCATCCACTGGGCGTTCAATGCCAACTTCTGACCTTTTTCTGGTGTTTGAATGCCAGAATCATTCCTCTCTGGGCTCTTACTGTCCTCAGAGGGATTTTGGGCAGTGGTTTGGTCATCCTTTGTCAGATGTTCCTTTCTTGGCTTCCTGCTGCTTTAAGTTGAGACATTCAATGTCTTTCCACTCCTTAAATGAACAGCTTGGCATTCTTCTGTTATCTGTTTAGATAACTACTGTCTTGTCTGATTCAATTGTTTTTCCATATTCTGGTTAGCATCTTTGGTTTCTTGTAGCATCTCTTTAAATTCTGCTAACTGTTTTTTTATAGAAAATAATTGCTGATTGAGTTTAGCAATTTGTTTTGGAGGACTAAGTTCAGTGGATGCTGCCTCAGCCTCTTCTTTCATGGAGGTCTCACCACTTGAGTACAGGTGCTAATTTCTGGCAACTGTATCAATGAGCTCTTGAGCCTCTTCAATTGTCTTTCTCATATTTATAGATCCACCAGCTGAGTAGTCTAGAGACATCTGGGCCTTTTCTGTAATCCCATAGTAAAAGATGTCTAACTGCACCCATTCTGAAAACATTTCAGAGGGGCATTTCCTTAGCATCTCTCTGTACCTCTCCCAGGCATTATAAAGAGATTCATTATCCTCTTGTTTAAAGCCTTCTGGACTGTTCATTTCCACTTAGGTCCATGATGGAGAAAGGGAGATGATGTGGATTGTAAATAAAAATTTTATTCCTTTTTTTATTGAAATTAAAGAAATTAAAATAAAGTAAATGAAAAAAATTGATGCAAGTTTCGAAAATTAAGAAAAGAAAAAGAAGTAAAAGAAATTAGAAAACTAAATTAATTAATTAATTAAAAAATTTGAAAATTTTTAGTGTGGATTTTCGAAAAAAATGAGGAGAGAGAAAGTGGTTAGAAAGTTTTGAAAAAGATATGTCTTAAAATTAAAGATACTTGAAGATTAATACTTGTAAGAAAATAAATAAAAGAAAAGATTTAAAAAAGATATGATTTTAAAAATTTTAAAGATTGAAACTTTCTTAACAAGAAAATGTAACACCCTAACTTCTAGCACCTCATGATCGTACTAAAAGTTTGAGCGCTACTTACCTCTATTTCTTTAGTTTCCTACTATATTTATTTAATATTGAGTCTCTACACGTTAATTTGTCAATAGTTTTTAAGAAAAACGAAATTCCTTTTATTTTGATATATACCTTAAGCTCAACTATGTCCGATAAACATATACTCACATAGTGACTATTAATACATAATAACTATTCATGCAAGACTCAAATATAAACCTACCCCTCTATAAAAATACAACACTTTAAAATACCAAGGGCGAGGGAAAAATAAAATCTAAGAATAAACCAAACATGGAAAATGCAAATACATATGTGCGCAAAACTTGGTAGTTCAGTCGCGGCTCCGTGTCAAGGGTTCCTGAACCTGTTGCTGAAACAGAAGATCTGTAGGGCAGTGAGAACGTCGTCCTCGCATGTTCTCAGTAAGGATAACGAATGCGGGAAAAATATATAGAATAATATACAAATAGTTAACTCATAACTCAAAAACAGTTTTCTTTATTGAACCCTTGAAATCCTTCCTAAGTCTTACCTAAAGTCGGGTAAACCCCTTTTCTTAAACCACATTACTTAAACAAAATCTCCGTTACAATAACAATTCCTCATCCCTAAACAATATTCCTCAATTGCCGCAATATCTAAATAAGCCAGCATCGCAAATAATATACCTAAACCCAATCCACAAACATCAGCCCCCACCACATTATTAAGTCCACAGCACAAGTAGAATGTCTAGTCAGGTACACAAGCAAGTCACCAAGACAACAACACAATCACAAGTAAACAGGATAAGTGATAAACCACTATTTTATGGTTTATCTTATGCTCAATTGAGTGGTTTTTATCAACTCTTTACCCACTTATTCATACTATTTGCATGGTTTTACATTTGCCTTCCTAATTATGTGCTTTGATTGAAAACATGCTTCTTTGGACTTATAATTTCTAATATTAATCCTCTCTTATCACCATTAGATGCCTTGATATGTGTGTTAAGTGATTTCAGATATTACAGGGTAAGAATGGCTCAGAGGATGGAAAAGAAGCATGCAAAAGTGGAAGGAATACAAGAAGTTAGAGAAATTGCTAAGCTGTCCAGCCTGACGTCTTCGCACTCAAATGGCTATAACTTTAGCTACAGAGGTCCAAACGATGCGGTTTCAGTTGCGTTAGAAAGCTAACATTCGGAGCTTCGATTTGATAGATAATATGCCATAGTTGTCCTGAAGCTAGGTGACGCGACCGCGTGCTCCATGCGGACGCGTCGCAGTGACAAAAATCAGCGTGTTTGAATTCGCAACCAGCGAATTTTGGGCTGTTTCTGACCCAGTTTGCGGCCCAGAAAACACAGATTAGATGCTATAAAGTGGGGGAATGCATCCATTCATAATCACGCTTTCATATTCACAATTTTAGGAGTAGATGTAGTTTTTAGAGAGAGAGGTTCTCTCCTCTCTCTTAGGATTAGGATTTAGGATTTCTCTTAGTTTTAGGAGTGGCTCTCAATCCCAGGTTCTTTATTTTTATTTATTTTCTCAATTCAATTTATGAACATCTATGCCAGATTTAATTTCTTTTGTTAATGCAATTTGAGGTATTTTCAGATTTAATTTTGCTTTGCTTTATTTATATTGATGCTTTTTAATTTAGATATTTTCTTCCTTTTGGCTTTGGTTAAGTAATTGGTAACGCTTGAGCTGTCAATAAAGCAGTGATTGAAATTGGGAGTTGCTCCAATAACTCTAGTCTTTCCACAGGAATTGACTAGGACCTGAGGATTAAGCTAATTAATCCACTTGATCTACCTTCATAGTTAGAGGTTAACAAAGTGAGATTAAAATCCAAATTTCATCACAACTGATAAGGATAAGACCTCCAGTTTTAATACCTTGCCAAGAGTTTATTTTATTATTATTATTTTATTTTTCTTATCATTCAACATACTGCTTCCCTACTTTCTAAAACCCCTACCTTACAAGACTCATAACCAATAATAAGAACATACCTCCCTGCAATTCTTTGAGAAGACGACCCGAGGTTTGAATACTCGGTTATCAATTTCAAAGGGGTTTGTTACTTGTGACAAACAAAATATTTGTATGAAAGGACTTTTGAAGGTTTAGAGACTATACTTGCAACGAGGATTGATCCGCAAATTTCTAGACCACGCAAAAGTTCCTCTCATCAATAAGCAACCACAATCAAATGCAAATGCGCAAACAATATGATGCATGTCTGTCCTAAGCAGGCCATGAGCTCACGCGTCGGTTGTCTACCCGCAACCCGACGATACTCGGGGAAAACCCCAAATATGGTTCCTTTACCGTATCAGTCAGGCACAATTATCATCATGGGCGAACCCATGTCAGTCAGGATATCTTGGCATCACGGTAAGATCAGGCTATCAATTAGGCGAACCTTCCCGCATTAGCAACCTTAGGCTATCAGTTAGGTGGGCACTTTCGTATTAGCAACCATAGGCTATCAATTAGGCGGATATTCCTGCATTAGCAACCTTAGGCTATCCGTTAGGCGGGCACTTCCGCATTAGCACTTTGGCACAAAGGTTCATTTAACATACACTTTTTAAGCATCTATCATATTCATTCTTTCTCATTTCTTTCCTCTTAAGTGTAGAACCTATGCACAATTACTCAAGAGGGGGGGTGAATTGAGTATTGCAACAACAATGAATCTTTTTGTGAAAGTTAAAGACAATATACAAAAGTGTTATTGTACTAGTATTTTTCCAAGAGCTTAACTCAATTGCTAAGCATTTATAAGGAGCTTTTACTTTCCAATAGACACCAACTCAAATAAATTGATCAAGCTTTTCACCAATCGGACTTAAGCTATTTCTTAAGTACTTACGAAGCTACTTTTCGATCACAATTTATTTGCTCAAAGGTAAAAGACAATAATATAGAAGAGATGAGTTTGGAGAGATGCAAACGCTATTTAGAGTGGTTCGGCACAATCCTTGTCCTACGTCCACTTTCTTTCTCAATCGCTATTGAGAAGTTCCACTATTGCCAAGCTTCAAGGTGCTCGCGCAAAACCTTTTACAATCCGAGTCCTTAGTTTCTAACACCTCACGGTATATGATCACCACTCGTATACTAACCCACTCCACTTAGAGATTCCTTCTCTAAGATTTGCCTTGAGTGCTTAGTATACTCCTTTGGTATCCTCACCGACTATAGTGTTTATAACTCTTGACTCAACCTTGGAGATCACACTCCAATTTACAAAGTGTTACAAGAAAACAATTCTCAAAGAATTGTTGAGATGAAATGAGTACTCTCTAGAAGAGTGTATGATTACAAGTTTAGCACTATTGAACCAATTGATATTGCTCTCTCAAATTGTGTATTATAACACCTTAAAAAAGTGTAGAATGAAAGAATATGAACAAGATAGTTTGCAAATACTCACCTGTATGAAATAAGGCTTCAATCCATCAATTTATAGACTTCCCAAACCTTAGAAACGTTGGGGAGTTAATGGGATAGAGCCGTTTTGTTAAAACTAGCCGTTTTTTATGTTTTTGAATCATTTGCATCGATGCATAACACTTTGCATCGATGCAAATGTGTCTTTGAAGCTGAAATTTGAATTTTCAGCTAGGTTGCATCGATGCAAACATCTTTGCATCGATGCAACAAGTCGTTGCATGCTTTGCATCGATGCAAGATGAGTGTGCATCGATGCAAACCTTAAAGAATGGCTTAAAATCACTTCAAAATGCTTAGGATTGATCTCAAACTTGTTGGAGTCAATTCCTATGCTTTTGTACCTTTGAAAACAAGTTTTTAAACCATTTGGCTAGCATCGAATTGCAAGATGTGCATCAAAACATTTTGTGAGTGTGTGTTGAGAGATTTTAGCAATTGGTTCTTAACAAGAAGTTACCTAAGTCCTAAGACACTATACTTGTCTTCAAATGTTGTGGACTTGAGTTTCTTGATGTTGTTGTGTTGCTTTCAACTCTTCATTCCTCAACGTTTAATGTTGGTTGATCTTTCAACATGCTTGTTCATTCAAGTTGTTTGTTGGTTTGTCTTTCATGTCGTTTGTTGGTTTGTCATTCATCAAAAACTACGAATACAAACTTCGCATACAAGCAACATGATTTACAATTTCCCCCTTTTTGATAATGACAAACCAATTTTGAGGATATGCATTTATAAATGATTTTGAAAGCAACAATAATGCACTTTGTTTTATAGAAAGCTTTGGAGAAGACTTCACAAAAAAATTTTTGTAGGAGTTCCCCCTAAATATGTGCATTTGTTCCCTTAAAGGGCGTTTATCAAAGAAAACGATTTAGATATCAAAGTTTTTGCTTAGCGGAAGTCTTTTTGAAATCATTGTTTCGCAAACTTGTTTCTTCTTTTCAAATCCTGAAACTTCTTCTTTTTCAAAAGTTCAAAACTTCAAATATCCTCAAACTTTTCTTCCCCCTTTTGACATTATCAAAAAGAAAGCAGTTTGAAATGTGTCATAGAAGCAGGCATAAAACAATGAATTTTTTTAAGTTCAATTTCTCTATTAATTTCAAGGATGAGATATTCCCCCTTTCAAAAAGAATTTGTTTTCCTCTTTTTATATATAAAACAAGCATGCATAATTCCCCCTAAATAAGTGAAATATATTAAAGCATGCAAATTAACTTAAAATAGGGGTACCAAGCCTATTTTGAGTTATTCACCAAATAAGCATACAAGCATTAAACATGAAACAAAATTATGAAGGAAATATCAAAGTATTTAAACCATAATAGAAATCCTTAGCTTACTAGGAGTTAGTTTAACAATTCATATAATCAAATAAACATAAAGCAATAAAAATTGACTTGATGAAGAGGAGACAATCAATCTTGGTCTTCATCATCATCATTATCCTCTTCATACGGTAGGTGGATGCCGAAATGCTCATATAAGTCATCAATACGACGATCCAAGCGACCCGTGCGATGATTTAAACTATTATAAACTTCAATTTGTTGATCCTCCATTGTTTATAATCTTCAAATTCTTCAATCTACCTCAAGATTAATCACTCATTCATCAACTCATAAACCTACAAAACAATGGCTAATTGGATATCTCCAATGCTTAAGTTAGTAAGAGATACAAAAATAGCAATATAAATACAATGAATTCAAACACATCATATTAGATTAGAATCCAAGATACCAAGTTCATTTCGGATGTTAAAAAAACTTTCTTTACATAAAGGTTTAGTGAAGATGTCCGCTAGTTGTTTACTAGTTTCGACAAATTCAATAACCACATCACCCTTTTCAACATGGTCTCTTATGAAGTGATGTCTAATCTCAATATGCTTGGTTCTTGAATGTTGAACCGGATTCTTGGTTAAATTTATTGCACTAGTATTATCACATTTGATAGGAATGTGATCAAGCATGAGTCCATAGTCCACAAGTTGTTGTTTCATCCATAAAATTTGGGCGCAACAACTACCGGCGGCTACATACTCAGCTTCGGCGGTAGACAAGGCTACACTTACTTGTTTCTTACTATGCCATGAAACAAGAGAGTTTCCTAGCAAGTGACAAGTGTCGCTAGTGCTTTTCCTATCCAATTTGCAACCGGCAAAATCGGAATCGGAATAACCAATCAAATCACAAGTGGATCCTTTCGGATACCACAATCCAACATTTAATGTTCCTATGAGATACTTCATAATCCTTTTCACCGCACTTAAGTGAGATTCCTTAGGATTAGCTTGGTATCTCGCACACATGCATACACTAAACATGATATCTGGCCTACTTGCCGTTAGATAAAGCAATGATCCTATCATGCCTCTATACTTCTTTACATCTATGTTTTTACCTTGTTCATCTTTGTCAAGGTAGCAAGTAGTGCTCATTGGTGTGTCCATTGCCTTAGCATTGTCCATTCCAAATCTTTTGAGCAATTCCTTGCAATATTTGGTTTGGCTAACGAAAGTTCCTTCTTTTCCTTGTTTGATTTGAAGACCAAGGAAGAAGTTGAGTTCGCCCATCATGGACATTTCAAATTCACTTTGCATGAGGTTTGAGAAAAACTTGCAAAGTGATTCGTTAGTTGAACCAAATATTATGTCATCGACGTAAACTTGTACCAAAAGGATATTTTTGTTTTCAATCATGATAAATAAAGTTGTATCAACCTTCCCTCTTCTAAAACCCTTTTCTATTAAAAACTTGCTCAAACGTTCATACCAAGCTCTTGGAGCTTGTTTAAGACCATAAAGAGCTTTCTTGAGTTTAAAAACATGATTAGGATTTTCATAATCCTCAAAACCGGGAGGTTGTTCAACATATACTTCTTCTTGAATGAAACCATTAAGAAAGGCACTCTTAACATCCATTTGATAAAGTTTGAAGTTATAAGAGGATGCAAAAGCAAGTAACATCCTAATAGCTTCTAATCTAGCTACGGGAGCATAAGTTTCGTCATAATCAATGCCTTCCTCTTGATTATAACCTTTAGCTACCAATCTAGCTTTGTTTCTAACAATTGTACCATTTTCATCGAGTTTATTTCTAAAAACCCATTTTGTTCCTACAATTGTTTGATTACTTGGTTTAGGCACCAATTCCCAAACGTCATTTCGTTTGAATTGGTTAAGCTCCTCTTGCATTGCCATAACCCAATGTTCATCATCAATTGCGGACTCAATGGTAGATGGTTCAATTTGAGAAACAAAAGCACTATATGCAAATAAATTTCTAAAAGAGGAACGAGTTGTTACCCCTTTCGAAACATTACCAATGACGTTGTCTAGAGGATGATCCTTTGAAGTACGCCAGTCCTTTGGAAGTGCATTTATTTGTGCTTGTGATGGTGCAATTTCTTCAACTTGAACATTATCCTTTGTTGTAGAGGCTTTATTTAAATCTTTTTCTTTGTCTTCACCATTCAAATTTAGTGAATCAAAGTTTTCTACACTTTCATCAAAATCTTTTCTAGCATAACAACGGTTAGTTTCATCAAAAGCGACATGAATACTTTCTTCCATAGTCATGATGCGTTTATTATATACTCTAAAAGCTTTGCTAGTTAAAGAGTAGCCTAAGAAGATTCCTTCATCAGCCTTAGCATCAAATTTGCCTAAGTTATCTTTTCCATTATTTAGAATAAAGCATTTACAGCCAAAGACGTGAAGGTGGGAAATATTTGGCTTTCTTCCTTTGTACAATTCGTACGGTGTTTTCTTAAGAATAGGTCGAATGATAATCCTATTCATAACATAACACGCGGTACTAACCGCATCCGCCCAAAAGTACTTAGGAATATTAGCCTCATTGAGCATAGTTCTCGCCATTTCTTCTAAATGACGATTTTTCCTTTCAACCACACCATTTTGTTGTGGTGTTCTAGGAGAGGAAAAATTATGCTCAATGCCATTTTCTTCACAAAAAGTTTCAAAAAGATTGTTTTCAAATTCTCCACCATGATCACTTCTAATAGATGATATATGCAAATTCTTTTCATTTTGAATAACTTTGGCTAATCTTTTGAATGCTCGAAATGCATCACTCTTGTTTGCTAGAAACAAGGTCCATGTAAATCGAGAGTAATCATCAACAATAACTAAAGCATAGTAATTGCCACCAAAGCTCATAGTCCTGGAAGGACCAAATAAATCCATGTGCAAAAGTTGTAATGGCCTTGTTGTTGAAACAATGTTTTTAGATTTAAAAGAGGCCTTTACTTGTTTTCCCTTTTGACATGCGTCGCAAAGGACGTCTTTTTCAAAACGTAGCTTTGGTAAGCCAATTACTAACTCTTTAGAGACCAACTTGCTAAGATGGTCCATGTTAGCATGAGCTACTCTACGATGCCATAACCAAGTTTCATCATTTTTACTAACAAGGCATTTCACATCATTTGAGGAATCTTCATCTAGATTAATCATGTATACATTGTCAACACGGTGTCCAATTAGCACAATTTCATTAGTGTCTTGCCTTTTTATCAAACAACATTTTGAGTCAAAGGTGACTAAGTTTCCTTTGTCACAAAGTTGGCTAACACTAATGAGATTATGTTTGAGACCTTTGACAAGTATAACATTATCTATGGAGGTAGAAGAATTTTTACCAACTTTTCCAACGCCGATTACTTTGCCGGTGTTGTTGTCTCCATAGATCACGTTTCCTCCGTTTGTAGGCTCTATTGCGGTGAACTTTGATTCATCGCCAGTCATGTGTTTGGAGCATCCACTATCAACATACCAATTTGTATCCTTAGCTCCAACACGTACCTACAAAACAATTAAAATTGGGATTTAGGTACCCAAGTGAATTTGGGTCCTTGATGGTTAGTATGAGCATAATGCCCATAAGGTGCCCATCTCGTATCTTGACTACGAAAGTTTATATGTTTAATTCTAGTAAAGCATACGGGTGCTATATGACCTACTTTATTACAATAATGACATATGACATTTGGATTATGCATCCTATGCATGTTTCTAAATGGTTGCCTAGGTTGTTTCCTAAATGCAACATCTTTTGATCTATATGCATTGTGATTATAATTTCTAAATGAAGCATGTTGAGGAGGATGTTTAAAGGCTTCATTCCTTTTAGGCATGCTTGCCTTTTGGGCTTGCGGTTGCCTAATAGGAGTTTTAGCATTTTTAAATTTTCCTTTTTCAAAACCTAAACCTTCCTTATTATGAACATGCTTTTGGTTTTTCAACATTTTATCTAAGTTCTTTGAAGATTCATTGAACTTAGCTAAAGTGTTCTTAAGATTTGTAATTTCATTTTCATGCATTTTACAAGATTTGTATGGATCACTACTTGTGCTACACTTATCTTTTCCAAGATTGATATTCTCGTTTTTCAACATCTCATTTTGTTTTAAAAGATCCATATTCTTTTTCTTTAGGAGAGAATAATCTTGGGTAAGTTTTGTGTACACCTCAAGTAAGGCATCATATTCATCTTGTAAATTAAAAGAAGTGGAGTTGTCATTACTAACCTTTTCTTCGCTTGCCATTAAGCAAAGATTTGCAACCTCGTCGTCATCGGAGTCGGATTCATCCTCGTTCTCCCATGATATGTATGCTTTCTCCTTTTTCTTAAATTTCTTGTTTTTGTCCTCCTTTTGAAGTTTTGGACAATTGGGTTTAATGTGTCCAACTTCTCCACACTCATAGCATTTTGGTACCTTTGTTTTGCTCTTGAAGTTTTTCTTCATTGCAAACTTATTGAATCTTTTTAATAAGAGTGCAAATTCTTCATCTCCTTCTTCTTCATTATCATCACTCTCTTCTTGTAGTGATGTTGTTTTAAGGGCGAGACTTTTCTTCTTGTTTTCTTCACCTTTTTGTCTATTTAGCATAGTCATTTCATAGGTGAGAAGATTACCTCGTAGTTGATCAAATGTAAGTTGATCATAGAGCCTTCCTTCCACAATGGCGTTCACTTTGGAGTTCCATTTTGGTGTAAGGCTTGTAAGCACCTTGGTCACAATTTGTTTATCATTGTATTTTGTGCCAAGCATGCTTAGGTTGTTGAAGATCTTGGAGAGTCTTTCAAGAGCTTCTTCAATGCTCTCTTCATCTTTCATTTTAAAATTTTCCCATTCATGAACCAACATAAATACCTTTGATTCTTTAACGTGGTCGGTTCCTTCGTAAGTGATTTGGAGTTTATCCCAAATCTCTTTAGCGGTTTCACATGTAGAGATCTTCATATAATCATGCTCGTTAAGTGCACAATGAATGAAGTTGATGGCTTTATCATTCATTGCCACTTTCTTCCAATCATCGTCACTATATTCATTTTCTCCTTTCGGTACTTGCTTTAAGACGGAGACTTCTCCTTCTTTAGCGCTTGTTGTCTTTGTTGGAATGTGATTTCCATTCTCAATCACTTTCCAAATTCTCACATCTTGAGAACGGATCCAAATTCTCATCTTATTTTTCCAATAAGAGTAATTTGTTCCGCTAAAAAGAGGAGGTCTAGCGGTTGAGTTACCTTCACTAGTGTTGTTGTTGTTAAAGCTTGTGCTTGCCATGATCTTTTCCCTTAAACGGTTAAGTCTTTCAAAGGGTTAAGCTCTGATACCACTTGTAGAACCTATGCACAATTACTCAAGAGGGGGGTGAATTGAGTATTGCAACAACAATGAATCTTTTTGCGAAAGTTAAAGACAATATACAAAAGTGTTATTGTACTAGTATTTTTCCAAGAGCTTAACTCAATTGCTAAGCATTTATAAGGAGCTTTTACTTTCCAATAGACACCAACTCAAATAAATTGATCAAGCTTTTCACCAATCGGACTTAAGCTATTTCTTAAGTACTTACGAAGCTACTTTTCGATCACAATTTATTTGCTCAAAGGTAAAAGACAATAATATAGAAGAGATGAGTTTGGAGAGATGCAAACGCTATTTAGAGTGGTTCGGCACAATCCTTGTCCTACGTCCACTTTCTTTCTCAATCGCTATTGAGAAGTTCCACTATTGCCAAGCTTCAAGGTGCTCGCGCAAAACTTTTTACAATCCGAGTCCTTAGTTTCTAACACCTCACGGTATATGATCACCACTCGTATACTAACCCACTCCACTTAGAGATTCCTTCTCTAAGATTTGCCTTGAGTGCTTAGTATACTCCTTTGGTATCCTCACCGACTATAGTGTTTATAACTCTTGACTCAACCTTGGAGATCACACTCCAATTTACAAAGTGTTACAAGAAAACAATTCTCAAAGAATTGTTGAGATGAAATGAGTACTCTCTAGAAGAGTGTATGATTACAAGTTTAGCACTATTGAACCAATTGATATTGCTCTCTCAAATTGTGTATTATAACACCTTAAAAAAGTGTAGAATGAAAGAATATGAACAAGATAGTTTGCAAATACTCACCTGTATGAAATAAGGCTTCAATCCATCAATTTATAGACTTCCCAAACCTTAGAAACGTTGGGGAGTTAATGGGATGGAGCCGTTTTGTTAAAACTAGCCGTTTTTTATGTTTTTGAATCATTTGCATCGATGCATAACACTTTGCATCGATGCAAATGTGTCTTTGAAGCTGAAATTTGAATTTTCAGCTAGGTTGCATCGATGCAAACATCTTTGCATCGATGCAACAAGTCGTTGCATGCTTTGCATCGATGCAAGATGAGTGTGCATCGATGCAAACCTTAAAGAATGGCTTAAAATCACTTCAAAATGCTTAGGATTGATCTCAAACTTGTTGGAGTCAATTCCTATGCTTTTGTACCTTTGAAAACAAGTTTTTAAACCATTTGGCTAGCATCGAATTGCAAGATGTGCATCAAAACATTTTGTGAGTGTGTGTTGAGAGATTTTAGCAATTGGTTCTTAACAAGAAGTTACCTAAGTCCTAAGACACTATACTTGTCTTCAAATGTTGTGGACTTGAGTTTCTTGATGTTGTTGTGTTGCTTTCAACTCTTCATTCCTCAACGTTTAATGTTGGTTGATCTTTCAACATGCTTGTTCATTCAAGTTTTTTGTTGGTTTGTCTTTCATGTCGTTTGTTGGTTTGTCATTCATTAAAAACTACGAATACAAACTTCGCATACAAGCAACATGATTTACATTAAGCATCTATTTCCTTCATTATTTCTCATTTCCTTTCTTTTTATTATACCTCCACATCACCAATTACATATCCATACCTCCGCATCACCTACATTATTAAATGTCCCTCCGCATCACCGCTTAATTACACATACCTCCGCATCACCAAATAATCAATCACACCTCTGCATCACCATCTATCCACTCATCTATCATACCCTCAAATAAGTTTCTAGGTAATCAAACTTCATAATGCTTAATAAAAACTCCTTTTTTCTTAGTAAACCGAACTCAATTATAACTTAAAACAAAAATATTTTCTCAATAATCGACATATGATTCCAATTCTAGTAAAATCATTCATAAACTCTCAAAATTACTACTTCTAGTTAAAAATCAATTTCCATTCACTTTTATAACCAAAAACTCAATCATAAACACAGCCAATCATTCACAGCTAAAAATCCAAACTCAATAACATTATAATTACTAACATATTTGCAATTATTTACTATACTTTGGGCATTCTTAAATTGAAAACTGTTAATTTTAAAATAAAACCCTTTATATTTGTACGAAATTAGAATCAACGAAAATTCTGGAGAAACTTTCTAACCGAGCTGCTAAAGAAAAAAATATCAGAAATCATCTGTGTCTTCTAGAACTCTAATTGGTCGAACTCAAAGGGAATAGGAGCTACGTCATCGTCAACTTCTATCGGACAAAAATAACGCCAACATATAAAGAAGAAGGATACGAACACTTTTATCGGATTAAATTTTTTATTAAAGTTATGAATCAAAAGAAATCGAAAAAAGAAAATAAAAAGAACTCACGGTTTTCACCATGAAATTCGGCCACTCTCTCCTTTGTTTGGATAACATGCAAGCTCGGTTATTGCACAATGAATGTGCTTAATGGATTTGATGATGATTTGGGCAAAGAAGGGTGGTTAGCTGTCACCTTTAGATGTATATATGTAATGAGGCATAAGCCACGTTTGGCTTTAATGAAGGATGATTATATATTATATAAACTTAATGAATGAAACTAATGAAGTGTCATGGTTGTATATGTGCATTTATGCATAAAAGTCACGTTCTCAAATCCATTTTCCTTAGCTTGTTCCCTTTAATGATTTTGGTTAGTTAAATGGAATAATAATAATAATAATAATAATAATAATAATAATAATAATAATAATAATAATAATAATAATAATAATAATAATAATAATAATAATAATAATAATAATAAATTTTTTCTACTAAAATAGTTTTTAATAAGTAATTCAAACTAATAGAATAAATCATAATTAAATTAAATTTTAATAATAATAAAATTTTATTTAATTATTTTTGTTAACAAAAATAATTTTCTTAAAAGAAATAAGATCTCAATATAATATAATAACTTATAAATAACTAATTATTTGATTTTTAAAATTAGGAGGTTTTACAGAAAACACCCAGCTTAAAATTTGTCAATCAAAATAATAAAATAGGACAAGCAATTCGAAAATTATAAAAAAAAGAAAAAGATTTTGAAAAAAAAAATTATAAAAGATTTTCGAAAAATATAAAAAGAAAATTGAAAAAGAATTTATTTTGAAAAAAGATTTAAAAAGATAAATTTTTAAAATTAAAATTTTGATTTGACTAACAAGAAACTACCAAATTTTAAAAATTTTGACTAAGTCAACCTAAGGAATTCGAGAATGATGAGTAAATAAAGGAAAATATATTTTTTTGAATTTAATTAGGAAAGAGAAAAACAATAAAATTACACCAAACTTAGAATTTTTAGATCAAAACAAAGAAAACAAACAAGAAAATTTTGAATGTCAAGATGAACACCAAGAATACTTTGAAGATCAAGATGAACACCAAGAACAAATTTTGAAATTTTTTAAGGAAATAAGGACACAAAAAATACCAAACTTAAAAATTTTTATACTTTGGACACTAATAATTTGAAAATGTATAAGATAAACAACAAAAGACACCAAACAAGAAAATTTAAAGATCAAATAAGGAAAATTATCAAGAACAATTTGAAGATCAGGAAAGAACTAAGAACATGTAATTAAAAATATGAAGAAAAATAAAAACAAGCAATTCGAAAAATTGAAAGAAAATAAAAACATGCAATTGACACCAAACTTAAAACATGAAACTAAACTCAAACAGAAGACTCAATTATTAGTTTATTGGTTTTTATCTATTTATTAAAAATTTTTGAAAAAATCTAGAAAAAGAAAACAAGAATTTTAAAATTTTAACAAAAACAATAATAAAAGACTCAAAGAAAAATTAAAGATTAATAAAGAAAAATAAGATTTTTGAAAAGAAAATAAAAGACTCAAATTTAGTGACTCTAAACCAAAAAAAGATAAATTTTTCCTAATCTAAGCAACAAGTTGAACCGTCAGTTGTCCAAACTCGAACAATCCCCGGCAACGGCGCCAAAAACTTGGTGCACGAAATTGCAAGACACTTTATGTGACAATTCCGCACAACTAACCAGCAAGTGCACTGGGTCGTCCAAGTAATACCTTACGTGAGTAAAGGTCGATCCCACGGGGATTGCCGGCTTGAAGCAAGTTATGGTTATCCTGTAAATCTTAGTCAGGAGATTTAAATGATATGAATGATTTTGTTTATGAAAAGTAAATAACATAAAATGAATGATACTTGTGATTCAGTAATGAGGAACAGGTTGAGGTTCCGGAGATGCTCTGTCGTCTGAATCTCTGCTATCCTACTGTCTTCTTCTCCAAACATGCATGGCTTCTTCTATGGCCGGCTGTATGTTGGTGGATCACCATTGTCAATGGCTTCTGTACGGCTAATCATCTGTCGGATCTCTCGTCTTGATGAAAAATACCAGGCACAGCTACCGCACGGCTAATCATCTGTCGGTTCTCACTCGTGTCGAAATAAGACCTGTCTGTCCTTTTGTACACTGTCACTGTGCCCAACATTTGTGAGTTTGAAGCTCGTTTGTTCTAGCATTCACCATGAAGGTTCTGATCTCATGGGTTTGAATGCTCTGTTGTTAGGAGATGCAAGTCAAACTCGTGGATTAGAAACCCAAGAGATACGCACTCAAGCTGTCGCCCAATGACTACGTTGAGCTCAGATAGAACGGGAGTGGTTGTCAAGCACGCGTTCATAAATTTAAGAATGATGATGAGTGTCACGGATCATCATATTCTTTATATTGAAGTACGAGTGAGTATCTTAGAACAGAATCAAGCGTGATCAAATAGAAAACAATAGTAATTGCATTAATCCATTGAGACACAGCAGAGCTCCTCACCCCCACCTATGGGGTTTAGAGACTCATGTCATAGAAGATACAATATGAGATGTAAAATGTCATAAGTTCAAAATGAATCTCTAAAAGTAGTTTTTATACTAAACTAGTAACTTAGGTTTACAGAAAATGGGTAACTAAGTGCAGATAGTGCAGAAATCCATATCCGGGGCCCACTTGGTGAGTGTTTGGGCTGAGCTTTGAAGCTTTGACGTGCATAGGCCATTCCTGGAGTTAAACGCCAGCTTGGGTGCCAGTTTGGGTGTTCAACTCTAGTTTTGGAGCCAGTTCCGGCATTTTAAGCCAGAAAAGGGTCTCTAGCTGGCGTTTAACGCCAGTTTGAGCCATCAAATCTCGGGCAAAGTATGCACTATTATACATTGCTGGAAATCCCAAGATGTTAGCGTTCCAGCCCAATTGAGAGTGCACCAATTGGAATTCTGTAGCTCTAGAAAAACGTGTTTGAGTGCAGGGAGGTCAGAATCCAACAGCATCTGCAGTCCTTTCTTAGCCTCTGAATCAGATTTTTGCTCAAGTCCCTCAATTTCAGTCAGAAAATATCTGAAATTACAGAAAAATCCACAAACTCATAGTAAAGTTTAGAAATTTGATTTTTTCATAAAAACTAATAAAAATATACTAAAAAGTAACTAAAACATACTAAAAACTATATAAAAACAATGCCAAAAAGGGTATAAAATATCCGCTCATCAGGATTCCTTTGGTTAACTGGTTACTATCGTCGTTTCGTGAAGAATTATGGAGGCATAGCTTGGCCCTTTACATAACTACTGAAGAAGGATCAATTCAAGTGGGGTAATGAGACCCAAGCAGCTTTCGAAGCACTTAAGACTGTGGTGGTGATAGTCCCAGTGCTGGCTGTCCTTTCATTTTCAAAGCCCTTCGCAATGGAAACTGATGCTTTTGGGAAGAAAATAGGGGCAGTACTGCTGCAAGAAGGCAGGCTGGTGGCTTACATGAGTCAGAAACTTTCTGAACATGCTCAAGATAAATCTGTTTATGAGAGGGAGTTGGTGCCTATGGTCTTGGCAATTCAAAAATCGAGGCATTATCTCTTGGGTCAATGGTTCATTATTTATACGGACCAAAAAAGTCTTAAATTGTTTTTTGATCAGAGAATTAGAGGTGAGGAACAATAGAAGTGGATGACCAAGTTGCTTGGGTTTGATTTTGAAATAAAATACAAGGCAGGGAAAGCCAACCAAGTAGCTAATGCCCTCTCTAGAAAATTCCAATTTGCTTCTGTTTCCATGGTTTCAGCTGCTGAATGGGCAAACTTAGAAGAGGAGGTGCAACACGACCCAAAACTCAAGAGCATCATGCAGGATCTGATTTTCGGAAAGGAGGTTACTGCTGGATAGGCATTGAAAAAAGGGAGGTTGCTGCACCAAGGGTGTTTGGTTATTTGAAGGCTTTCGAGGTTGATTCCCAAGATATTGTAGGAATTTCATGACACAAAGTTAGGAGGACATTCTGGTTTTTTTTTGAACTTATAAGAGGATAGCTGAAATACTGTATTGGGAGGGAATGAAGAAAGCCATCATGGATTACGTGAGATAATGTCAAGTATACCAAAGGAATAAACATCACCTTGACTCCAGCTGGATTGCTACAACCACTCCCCATCCCGACAAATATTTGGTCGGATATAGCCGTGGACCTCATTGGAGGACTACCAAAGGCACAAGGGAAGGACACCATCTTCCTTGTGGTTGATAGGATGATGAAGTACTCTCATTTCTTTCCCTTATCTCACCTTTATTCAGTAAAGGAAGTTGCAGACCTATTTGTGAAGGAAGTGGTGAGACTTCATGTAACAACCCAGATTTTCGAGTATGTGAGATCTTTTCCAAAGGCACAGATTTCGCCAGAAGATCAGTAAAGGGAACACCTCTTCTATATCAACAAGTATCTCAATCCTCATTGTCATTATGTCCTACTTAAGCTAGAACCTTTTCCGAGGCAAGCTCGATAATGCGGTCACGAAGAACCTAGTTTTTGAACCGTATCGGTTGGCAGTTTTGATTCTGATTTTGGTAAATAGTCTGTGTTTGATGAACCAGACTCGATTCATGAGAGGATAGAGATAATAGTATAATATTATCATTATATTAGTATTGGAAAATGCTTGAATGACATTATAAGGTTACCTGGTCTGTTTTTGTTAAAAACAGAAAATCGATTTAACTGGGTTTACGGTTTACTGGTGCAACTTAGCACCAGCACTCTCTGATGACTTTAGCAATGCTAAGGCCTCATTATACATGTTTTATTCTCATAATAAATATGTTACTAGTGTCATTTATGCTAGTAGCTCAGAAAATAATTTTTAGAGATGTTTTTACAAGTGTTCCGATACATCTAGTTTTAGTAGTTATACACCTGAGATATTTTAATATTATTTTAACCCACCTTCAAGCCAACCAATCACAAATTACCCTACACCCCCAAGACACTCCAAGGCTGGTCATTTACTCCCTTTGGACGAAAATGAGTAGAGAGAAAAGAGAGAAACTTTCATGAACACTTAATCTTCAAAGCTTGATTTCTTCTGAACTAAAACTCAAATCAAAACTTTGATTTCACCAAAATGATCCTCTCTTCTTCCTCTACATAACCATGTAACTTATCAAGGCTGGAAATAAGGTGAGATGGCTGTTCCTTTCCCCTTTCAATTTGGTTTTCAAGGAAATATGCTTAAACATGTGTTTTCTTGATGTTCTTCCTTAGGAATCATGCTTAACTTGACTTGAGGGCCAAGAAACGTGACTTTCCAGCAAGTCTAAGGTTAGAAATCACCTCCTAATGTGCTGAGCAAGATTTGGTCAGTTGATGGTTTTTGGATTTAAAGTTGTTCTTGATGTGTTTTAGGAGGAAAAAATGCTTTAAGAACACTTCAAATAGTAACCGGATTTGGAGCAGCAAATCAAGGTAGGGTTTGACGAATTTATTCTTGATTGATTGTGTTTGAGTTGTATAATTATGATATGGTTTGGTTGTGCTTGAAATTGATTGTTTATATGATTGATTCTTGGTGAAAATTTGGTGAAATTTTGATGAAATTTGATGAAATTCAAGCTTTAAAGTTCATGTTCTTGGGCAGCTGGAAAAACAAAACCCTAAGCTTAAATTGAGGTTCAATTTGTGTTAAAATCATGTAGAAAAGATGGGGTTTTAGTGGCTGGAAATTTATTATGAATTATGGTAAAAATCGGTTGCTGAAAAGACTGAAAAACGGGTAAAAACAGAGAAAGAATCTGAAGAATTTTCGAAGAACACGAAGAACACTTTGAGTGTGGTGAAGAACAATGAAGAACACCTTTTAGATCTTAGAAAGGGCAAGGAAGTAAATATTTTGGTGTTTGAGGGGTTATTTTGTAATTTCTGAAAGTGAGGGTGGTTAAAGTAGAAATATTAAAAGTTACGGGTGGTAAAAAGTGAATTTATAAAGTAAAAGGTTAAAGGAAGGTAATTTTCGAAAATATATTAATAAAATAATAAATAATAATAAAATATTAAATAAAAATATTTAATTAAAAATAATATTTTAATAAAAATAATAAAATAATGCGGAAAATGCAGTTTTCTGTAAAAGTTTTAGAAAGACAACTTTAAGTGCAGAATCTCATAATTACCTTCATAAAACACTTAGGAAGTGGTAAGAACATATTAGTGAGGCAAAGATAAAAGAAAGATAAAAAGTTAAAGGAAAGATAAAAACCAAAGAAAAAGTCTGTAAAGTTTTAATGACAGAAAAACAAACAGAGATTAGTGAACGAATTAGGGCAACATAGTTAGTCCTTGAGTTGCGACTAGGGTTAGGTATTATATGAAAAGTTAAATTTTTTCAGTATAGACTTAATGAACCTATACTTGGGACAAGCTAACTATTCATACCGAAATTTACATAAGCTTTAAATACATACGTTAAACAGAGAAATCAGAGCAGAGTAGAGAAACATAAAGAACAGAATAACCAGACAAAAGTAAAAAGATACAGAGAAAAGAGTAACCAGAGTAGAATAAAGGGATACACAGAAAAGAGCAATCTGATAAAGAGAAATGGTTTAAGTTAAGATGTTGTAAAAGTAAAAGCTGTAAAGTTTATATAGTCTGATTGAATAGAGAAAGAAAGAAGTATTACATAAGAATGTGAAAGTGATGATGAATAATGAGAATGATAATGAATGATGATAATGAGAAAAGAGTAATATAACAAAGAGAATAGAGGAGAAGAGTATAAAAATAAAGAATTAAGCCTTGCGGCGTGATGTTCTATTATATGTTCATCTGATGCTTTATATTGGCCCTAGAGGTCCTGTAGGCCCAAGTTCACCTACAGTGAGTTGTTATTCCTGTAGGCCGAAGTTCACCTGCAGTGAATATCAATTGTGTATCTCAGGGTGTTGCTCCTGTAGGCCGAAGTTCACCTACAGAGAGTTGTAATACCTATAAGCCGAAGTTCACTTACAGAGGTGCTATTTCTGTCGGCCGAAGTTCACCTACAGAAAATTGTTGTGCTGTAATTAGACTATTTCTGTAAGCCGAAGTTCACTTACAGAGGTGTTATTTATGTAGGCCGAAGTTCACCTACAAAAAGTTGTTGTATTGTGATTATACTATTCTTGTAAGCCGAAGTTCACTTATGGGAGTGCTATTTCTGTAGGCCGAAGTTCACCTACAGAGAATAAGCCATATCTAGGACTAGTTCCTGGGTAATGTCAGGCTGCAGGGTGTAAACCGACACGTGAGCTCATGGCCTGTATAGGACAGACATGCATCATACTTGGTTGCGCATTTCCTCTGTTACGATTGTTGTTTGAATGTATGCTTTCTTTGTTTTCATTATATTCTCTGTGTCTGTGTTTTGTTTTCTTGTATTCTTTTGTTTGTGTTTTCCTTTCTATTTTCTCTATTTATCTGTTTCTTCTGTTTACTGCGTCTCTATATTCTGATATATATCTACTAAGTGACACAAATTAATGAACGTAACTAATAACCCCGGCCCTACTAAGAACTCCCCAGTTCTTACCCCTTCTCTCTCCCTTCCCCTTCAGATGGAGGCATGAGTACCCTTCCATAATCTACTGATGACCGTTTCGCAAAGAGGATTCCGCTCTAGGTAGTCTTCTAAGTCTAGGGTGAATCTCTTTATCTGTTTATATGTATCTACTATGAGACCAGCCAATGTCTGCACCCCGTTCGTATGCGCACTTTAACCTAAATCATGTGTACGAGATTTCTGTTGTGTGGCTACTTCATGAGGTACCAGAGAGACATCCTGTGGAAAAGTCTGATCGTGCAGAAGAGTAGCAGATGATGTTCTATCTTTTGATGACGTTCCACCTGACTTGAGTTGGGAAGACTTAGAACGTACTTTCCCTCGCTTTAGTAGTTTAGAGGGACTAGGTGAGGATAGAGTCTAGGCTAGCCTGGGTGCCAGCTTAGGGACTTCTTGAATAGGTCAGGACCTGGGTATATATAAGTATATAGTTATTATCTAGCTATATCTAGGGGTGCTCTAACTAAAAGTCTATACTCTAATAAAGGCTGGATCACTGAATGTTGTTAGCTGCTTGTGATGTATTTATGTGTGGTTGTTTATAACTGTTTTATCTATTATTATTTGTGAATTGATTATAATTGATTATGTTTATTAATTCAAACGTTTTCAAAAAAAAAAGTACCTCGCTAACTAACTACGCTTTTAACAACGAATCAGGCTCATATAATAAATAATAGAAAATAATTAGGATGACAAATTGGTAGCACTCAGTTTCTGGTTTGTCCTAGGCGTACTGAAAATTGGGTCGTTACAATTTGGTATCAGAGCAGTTCGTTTCCAGTAGAGCCTAGGGAGTGGACTGACTTTGCTTCATTGCATACTCTGCTTGTGTGTCTCATGCTGTTAGGGTATCTTCAAGATACATTTGGCATGAATGTCTATGAGGATTCATTTTGGAAATGTTCGTGCTTAACTTGAGATATTAAGACTGGTCACCTTAATGTTGATTGTTTGGTGCGGATAGGACCTTAATGACTGCGAATAGGCATAGTTTAATCGAGCTACGAACGACGAATCGATGTGAGCCACAGCTATCTTCATAGCTCTTATGATCTTCATGGCTATGGCTGTGTGAGATTTGGATGCTGTAAGGAGTGGACCGATCTCTTTGTCAGGATGGATTGAAGGAAATAGACCGCTTAAAGATGGATTTCTTGCATGCGGCTAAAATTTTGCGGGCAAAATTTTCTTTTAGGAGGGTAGAATGTAACAACCCTGATTTTCGAGTATGCGAGATCTTTTCCGAAGGCACAGATTTCGCCAGAAGATCAGTAAAGGGAACACCTCTTCTATATCAACAAGTATCTCAATCCTCATTGTCATTATGTCATCCTTAAGCTAGAACCTTTTCCGAGGAAAGCTCGATAACGCGGTCACGAAGAACTTAGTTTTTGAACCGTATCGGTTGGCAGTTTTGATTCTGATTTTCGTAAATAGTTTCTGTTTGATGAACCGGACTCGATTCATGAGAGGAGAGAGATAATAGTATAATATTATCATTATATTAGTATTAGAAAATACTTGAATGACATTATAAGGTTACCTGGTCTATTTTTGTTAAAAACAGAAAATCGGTTTAACTGGGTTTACGGTTTACTGGTGCAGCTTGGCACCAGCACTCTCTGATGACTTTAGCAATGCTAAGGCCTCATTATACATGTTTTATTCTCATAATAAATATGTTACTAGTGTCATTTATGCTAGTAGCTCAGAAAATAATTTTTAGAGATGTTTTTACAAGTGTTCCGATACATCTAGTTTTAGTAGTTATACACCTGAGATATTTTAATATTATTTTAACCCACCTCCAAGCCAACCAATCACAACTCACCCTACACCCCCAAGACACTCCAAGGCTGGTCATTTACTCCCTTTGGACGAAAATGAGTAGAGAGAAAAGAGAGAAACTTTCATGAACACTTAATCTTCAAAGCTTGATTTCTTCTGAACTAAAACTCAAATCAAAACTCCGATTTCACCAAAATGATCCTCTCTTCTTCCTCTACATAACCATGTAACTTATCAAGGCAGGAAATAAGGTGAGATGGCTGTTCCTTTCCCCTTTCAATTCGGTTTTCAAGGAAACATGCTTAAACATGTGTTTTCTTGATGTTCTTCCTTAGGAATCATGCTTAACTTGACTTGAGGGCCAAGAAACGTGAATTTCTAGCAAGTCTAAGGTTAGAAATCACCTCCTAATTTGCTGAGCAAGATTTAGTCGGTTGAGGATTTTTGGATTTAAAGTTGTTCTTGATGTGTTTTAGGAGGAAAAAGTTCTTTAAGAACACTTCAAAGAGTAGCCGGATTTGGAGCAGAAAATCAAGGTAGGGTTTGACGAATTTAATCTTGATTGATTGTGTTGAGTTGTATAATTATGATATGGTTTGGTTGTGCTTGAAATTGATTGTTTATATGATTGATTCTTGGTGAAAATTTGGTGAAATTTTGATGAAATTTGATGAAATTCAAGCTTTAAAGTTCATGTTCTTGGGCAGCTAGAAAAACGAAACCCTAAGCTTAAATTGAGGTTCAATTTGTGTTAAAATCATGTAGAAAAGATGGGGTTTTAGTGGCTGAAAATTTATTATGAATTATGGTAAAAATTGGTTGCTGAAAAGACTGAAAAACGGGTAAAAACAGAGAAAGAATCTGAAGAATTTACGAAGAACACGAAGAACACTTTGAGTGTGGTGAAGAACAATGAAGAACACCTTTTAGATCTTAGAAAGGGCAAGGAAGTAAATATTTTGGTGTTTGAGGGGTTATTTTGTAATTTCTGAAAGTTAGGGTGGTTAAAGTAGAAATATTAAAAGTTACAGGTGGTAAAAAGTGAATTTATAAAGTAAAAGGTTAAAGGAAGGTAATTTTCGAAAATATATTAATAAAATAATAAATAATAATAAAATATTAAATAATAATATTTAATTAAAAATAATATTTTAATAAAAATAATAAAATAATGCAGAAAATGCAGTTTTCTGTAAAAGTTTTAGAAAGACAACTTTAAGTGCAGAATCTCATAATTATCTTCATAAAACACTTAGGGAGTGGTAAGAACATATTAGTGAGGCAATGAGAAAGATAAAAAATTAAAGGAAAGATAAAAACCAAAGAAAAAGTCTGTAAAGTTTTAATGACAGAAAAACAGACAGAGATTAGTGAACGAACTAGGGCAACATAGTTAGTCCTTGAGTTGCGACTAGGGTTAGGTATTATATGAAAAGTTAAATTTTTTTCAGTATAGACTTAATGAACCTATACTTGGGACAAGCTAACTATTCATACCGAAATTTACATAAGCTTTAAATACATACGTTAAACAGAGAAATCAGAGTAGAGTAGAGAAACACAAAGAACAGAGTAACCAGAGAAAAGTAAAGAGATACAGAGAAAAAAGTAACCAGAGTAGAATAAAGGGATACATAGAAAAGAGCAATCTGATAAAGAGAAATGGTTTGAGTTAAGATGTTGTAAAAGTAAAAGCTGTAAAGTTTATATAGTATGATTGAACAGAGAAAGAAAGAAGTATTGCATAAGAATGTGAAAGTGATGATGAATAATGAGAATGATAATGAATGATGATAATGAGAAAAGAGTAATATAACAAAGAGAATAGAGGAGAAGAGTATAAAAATAAAGAATTAAGCCTTGCGGCATGATGTTCTATTATATGTTCAACTGATGCTTTTCTATTGGCCCTAGAGGTCCTGTAGGCCCAAGTTCACCTACAGTGAGTTGTTATTCCTGTAGGCCAAAGTTCACCTGCAGTGAATATCAATTGTGTACCTCAGGGTGTTGCTCCTATAGGCCGAAGTTCACCTACAGAGAGTTGTAATACCTTTAAGCCGAAATTCACTTACAGGGGCGCCGTTTCTGTAAGCCGAAGTTCACTTACAGATGTGCTATTTCTGTAGGCCAAAGTTCACCTACAGAAAATTGTTGTGCTATAATTAGACTATTTCTGTAAGCCGAAGTTCACTTACAGAGATGTTATTTCTGTAGGCCGAAGTTCACCTACAGAAAGTTGTTGTATTGTGATTAGACTATTCCTGTAAGCCGAAGTTCACTTATGGGAGTGCTATTTCTCTAGGCCGAAGTTCACCTACAGAGAATAAGCCATATCTAGGACTAGTTCCTGGGTAATGTCGGGCTGCAGGGTGTAAACCGACACGTGAGCTCATGGCCTGCATAGGACAGACATGCATCATACTTGGTTGCGCATTTCCTCTGTTATGATTGTTGTTTGAATGTATGCTTTCTTTGTTTTCATTCTATTCTCTGTGTCTGTGTTTTGTTTTCTTGTATTCTTTTGTTTGTGTTTTCCTTTCTATTTTTTCTATTTATCTGTTTCTTCTGTTTACTGCGTCTCTATATTCTGCTATATATCTACTAAGCGACACAAATTACTGAACGTAACTAATAACCCCGGCCCTACTAAGAACTCCCCAGTTCTTACCCCTTCTCTCTCCCTTCCCCTTCAGATGGAGGCATGAGTACCCTTCCGTAATCTACTGATGACCGTTTTGCAAAGAGGATTCCGCTCTAGGTAGTCTTCTGAGTCTAGGGTGAATCTCTTTATCTGTTTATATGTATCTACTATGAGACCAGCCAATGTCTGCACCCCGTTCGTATGTGCACTTTAACCTAAATCATGTGTACGAGATTCCTGTTGTGTGGCTACTTCATGAGGTACCAGAGAGACATCCTGTGGAAAAGTCTGATCGTGCAGAGGAGTAGCAGATGATGTTCTATCTTTTGATGACGTTTCACCTGACTTGAGTTGGGAAGACTTAGAACGTACTTTTCCTCGCTTTAGTAGTTTAGAGGGACTAGTTGAGGATAGAGTCTAGGCTAGCCTGGGTGCCAGCTGAGGGACTTCTTGAACAGGTCAGGACCTGGGATGTTGTATGTATATATAAGTATATAGTTATTATCTAGCTATATCTAGGGGTGTTCTAACTAAAAGTCTATACTCTAATAAAGGCTGGATCACTGAATGTTGTTAGCTACTTGTGATGTATTTATGTGTGGTTGTTTATAACTGTTTTATCTATTATTATTTGTGAATTGATTATAAATGATTATGTTTATTAATCCAAACGTTTTCAAAAAAAAAAAAGTACCTCGCTAACTAACTACGCTTTTAACAACGAATCAGGCTCATATAATAAATAATAGATAATAATTAGGATGACAAATTGGTAGCACTCAATTTCTGGTATGTCCTAGTCGTACTGAAAATTGGGTCGTTACACTTCATGGGTTCCCTACATTGATTGTTTCCGACCATGACCGGCTATTCATGAGTGGTTTCCAGTCAAAAATATTCAAATCAGAAGGCACATCATTAAAGATGACCTCAGCTCATCATCCCCAAACGGATGGGCAAAGCGAGGCGATCAACAAGTGCGTGGAAACTTACCTCAGGTGCTTCGTGGGGTCTACGCCAAAACAATGGCCCCGATGGTTAAATTGGGCAAAATATTGGTATAACACCAATTATCATGGGTCGATTGAAATGACCCATTTCAAGGCCTTTATGGAAGGGAACCCACGGTTCTGTTGTGAGGTGAGGGAGAAGCTGCAGTTGAAGAAGTAAGAAATCTTATGGAGGAAAGGAATCAGATGTTGGATGAATTGAGGTTTCAACTAGAAAGGGCCTGATAAACCCCAATTTTGTGGTTTATCTTATATTGAATTGAGGGGATTTTATCAACTTATCTCACATTTATTCAATGAAATAGCATGCTTTTGTAATTCTCCCTAATTTGTGCTTAAGAATGAAAACATGCTTTTTAGGCCTTTAAATTGCCAATTTTAATTCACTTTAATCCCATTCGATGCCTTGATATGTTTGTTGAGTGATTTCAGGTTTATAAGGCAAGGATTGGATGGAAGAAGTGAAGAGAAAAGCATGCAAAGTGGAGAATTCATGAAGAAATGAGGATTTGCTAAACTCAAGACCACGTGCACGCGTCACCCATGCGTACGCGTGAGGAAGGAATTTGCAAGGCGACGTGCACGCGTCAACCACGTGCACGCGTGACGCTAATCAGGTGACCTCATTAAAGTGAATACACTGGGGGCAATTTCTGAGCTTTCCAGGCTGAAATCCAACTCATTTCTGAGGCTATTTGTTGCAGAATTCAAGATTGGACAAAGGGAGAGCAATTAGATTAGCTTAGGATCATGCTTTAGGTAGTTTCTAGAGAGAGAAGCTCCCTTTTCTCTCTAGAATTAAGGTAGAATTAGTTTAATCTCTCTTAGATATAAGGCTTAATTCTTGTTTTCATCTTGTTTTCTTTTTAATTTCTTGTTCCTACATCCTTGTTCTCTTAGTTCCTTTTGTTAATTTCTCTTTTATGTCATTTTTATGTTTATGAACACTCTTGTCAATTTCAATTTCCTTTAATACAATTTGAGGTATTTCATGGTTAATGTTACTTTCTTTAGTTGTTATTGTTGATTCCTTGCATTGGGTAGTTGTAGGATTTATATTTCTTACAATTTATCATGTTTTTCTTTTATGCCTTCCAAGTGTTTGACAAAATATTTAGTTGGATGTTAGAGTAGCTTTTTGAGCATTCTTGGTTTGGAAAGAGAAATTAGGCAATCTTGAGTCATTAATACCCAACTTATGTTGGTGATCTAGAGTTGTTAGTTAATATTATTTCCATTGGAAGAGGCAGTTAATGATAACAATCCACGAAGAACAAAGTGGGAGAATGCCAAAGACCATAGTCAATAATTCTCAGAATGGTTTAAAATTCGTGCCATCAAAAAGGATGTGCCTGGTTGGGCAAAATGGTTGGCTAAGGGTCCAAATAGAGTTGCAAAAAGATTTTCAGGTTATGTTATCAACGGGTATAGGTTCCATACAAGGCACCGTGATGCGAGACATAAAACCCAAAATAGTGGTGTTATATTAGAGGCATTGATGCCTAGTTTTGCTAGTGTGAAATATAAGAACCCAATTGAAGCAAAAGTAACCTACTATGTTAGAATAGTTGATATGTTTGAGTTAGATTAATATGGCCAATTTAAAGTAGTCCGGTTTAAGTGTGAGTGGTATACAGTTGCAAAGGACAACTTTAGTCTCTCATATGTGCATTTTAGTAAAAAATGCTACCAAGAAGAACCATTTGTGTTAGTGTCTTAGGTAAGCCAATGCTTTTATGTGCAAGACCCATATGTGAGTGATAAACACTATATTACGAAAACAGTTCCAAGAGATTTATTTAGGATAAGTGACGACCTTGAGTCTCATTCTCCCATAATATTTGCAAGGGAGCCATGTGAACCTAAGGTAATTCCAAATCTTCCGAATGATAATGGCGAAGTTGATCTAGTGCAGAATGATATACGAGGAACCATTATAGATATGGCTCTAAATATTTTTGCCAAAGAACATTGTGAGGAAGATGAGGAAAGCGAATTTGAGTATGTGAAAGACTCTGATTCTAATTAAAAAAATCTTGACATGTTGTCATGTAGTATTTTTTTGGTAGAATCCTAAACAACTCACTTTTTTAGTTGTTTTGCTTATTTTATTACTTGCTTATGTTGATTATGTTCATTTAATTATTAATAAAATAATATTTTTTTCATTGGAACTCTTGTGTTTGCAGAATGGAGAAAGGAGAGATCACTAAAAGAAAACGGATACTTACCTTAGGCCAAAAAATGAAAGGACAAAGTCCAAAAGAGAAACAAGTCCTTTGAGGATACATAAGTGAAGTCAAGTGCCGAATTGCGACAACAATACAATATTAAGAGAGAAAACCTTATGGCTGAAAATAAGAAAGCTAGTTTGCAAGCTCAAGACCCAAAAAATCCAACAAAAAAATAACCCATCACAATAGTGGAATATGCATTTGAAGAGCAAGCTAGGACATCGAAGAGAAAACGAAGGTCCAACTGACGTCACTTTTTCAAGAATGTGAGCATAATGAGAATGGGACAATGTTTCAACCTGAAAAAGAATTCCAAACCTGGGAATCAAAAGACTACTGAAACTGATACAATAATAGAACAAAATGATATAAATTATGATGATGAGGGAGAAGATACAAGCGAGTTGAGTGCAAGTTCAAAGAAAAAAGGAATGAGTCTTGACATGTATTTTAAGGTACATGGGATAAATTTGGAAAATGAAGAAGATGAGGAAGATGAGGAATATGAGCTTGATGATGCTCCAAATGATGAGGGCAGTAGAGGACAAGCTAGTAATAAAGGTATGTTTCTTGTTTACCTTATTGTCTAATTATAGCTTATATTACTTCTCAATTGATTTGACTTAAAATTCTGTTATTTTAATTGGACTTAGGCACAATAAAAAAGAAAACTCATGGAAAGACTTTGTGCAAAAGGCTTCATGCCACTGATTTTAATGAACGACGGGAGGTGAAATTTTTTCAAGGACAGCCTATAGGTCCAACCAAGGAGGTTGTATCTAATCTCAACCAACTTTTGGGCACAACAGTTAGAAACCCTCGCTTTGTGACTTTGCTATATACTAGTTAGCATGGTGTGCCTAAAAACCTCAAAGAGGACATGTGGGAGTATGCCAATGTATGTAAATATGGCATTATGGATAATTTTTTTAATATATTTGTAACTTTATTTGTGCTGACCTTTGACATTCTAATGTGTTGTGTTGCATAAGCAAAAGTTCATTCTTCCAATGGGTTCAAAGTCGTGGGTAATGCGGGGATTTTGTCATGCATGAAAAAAATACAAGGCCGAAATAAAAAAAGAACATTTCTTGAAGTACAACACAAAGAAAGAAATGATAAAGAACCGACCATTAGAGACTCTTGAAGTTCAATTTCACAAACTAATTCGGTATTAGGGTCTTCCAGCTATCAAGGTAATATTGTCTTTTATTTCTTCTTATATACCATCAAGCATATTATCATTGGTTCTTTATGTGATTAAACTTGATGTGATTTTGTTGTCTGCTAAGAATAATACTATCTCTTCTTCATGTTTATATTTAGGCTATGTTTGCCAAAAATACTGAAAATAGGTCAAAGCAAACATGTCCTCATCGAATGGGATCCACAAATTTTGGAATAGTGCGCAAACAGCTGGTAATATAACCTAGTTTTTTTGTGATTTCTCCTTTATATTCGTGTTGTAGTTGTCTAGTTTATATGCTTCATGTAAATTTTTCTCTATGTACTCTAGCGCGACTCTAAAGAGAGCGGTGTAGAACCATCAAGGGCTGAGATTTTCATAGCAACTTGCATAAGTAAAAAAGGAAAAGAAATTGATGCAAAAACACAAACCACAATTCTAAGGTATTTGTATTTAGATTTGTACAATAAATTCTTTAAAGTGATTTGTATTTCTATTTATATTAAGTTAAAGTGATTTCTCATGCTTTGTATTCTATTGGTTGTTACTTTTGATAGACTGAACTTTAAAACCGTATAGAGGCAGGGAAAAATGATGAGGAAGCATTTGTAGGAGTGTTAGGAAAGGACCAACAAAGTCGACTTCGTTTTTACAAGAAGCTCTCTTAAAAAGGATGAGGAAATTTGGCAAGTCAAAGTTGAATACAACGAGAAGGTCTCATCATTAGAGATGAAGATGGATGGTGTGTGTGGTTTATTAAAGGTATTGGTGCACCAAATCAACCCTAGAATGAGTGAAGAAGAGGTAGCAGCCTTAGTGCAAGCTCCCCAAAATTTCCCTTAGTAGCAGACCAAGAATACTCCTCGCTCTTCTGAATCAACTTAAATTCCACCCAAAGATGCTGTAAGTAACTATCTTTTCCATATTTGTTATAGAGAGATACTGATAAAAAGAATAAAAGTGGTCACTTCCTTGTTTTCATTTCCCATGTTGAATTTTCTGTTTGTAGTTCATGCTACTGTTGCTGGCTAAATGTACATTGTTAGTTGTTGAATTTTCTAGTTGTGTACTATTGATTGTTCTTTGTTTTGGAGAGATATTTCTACTTATTAAAAGTAGGTTAAGTGAATAAGACTTATGCATAATTTTCACTTTATTAAAAAATACATAAGAATACTACTTGGAAATAATGATTTGATTGCTAGTTTAACAAAGTATAGTATTGACTATTGTTCTTTGTCATAGAGAGATATTGAAGAGAGATTGTGTATAATATTGTGAGTATTGCGTGGTTTTCAATCTATGCACTAACACAACAATATTTAAAATTATGCAAGGCAGTGGTGAAAATAACTTTGTTCACAATGGATGATCAGTAATCATAAAATTTCATATTTGTAATTAAGTATGTAAAGGAAGTAGATAATGTAATAGTGGTTGGAATTGTAATTCATCTATTACAAATTCATGGGTAGTTGTTATGACTTTGATTTTTTGTTAGAGCTTGTCATGTGATCAACCACTATATTTGGTGTACAAATTTATGAAGGTTTTATATTGTTAATAGTAATTAAAAAATTGTAATGAAGGTTATATTGTCTATTTTACATTATCTATGAATTTTGTTAGGTTTTATAACGAAGATTAAAAAAACAATTGAACTTGAACAAACTTATAGCCACGCGTTGAAAGCGTAGCTATTCCGTACAGCAGCCACTTTTCACCACGCTTTAAAGCGTAGCCATATCTCTAGCTACTGGCACGCTTTAAAAGCGTAGCTATATCTCTAGCTACTGGCTACGCTTTTATATCTGTAGCTACTGGCAAGCTTTAAAAGCGTAGCCATATCTCTAGCTACTGTCACGCTTTAAATGCGTAGCCATATCTGTAGCTATTGGCACCCTTTAAAAGCGTAGCCGTATCTAGCTACCGGCATGCTTTAAAAGCGTAGCCATATCCTCTCGCATACGGCAACGCTTAAAAGCATGGCAATAAATAAAATCATGGCGACAAAAAAAGCGTGGCCATAGGTCACCAAAAGCGTGGCGATAGAGCAACCGACACGCTAGCAAATGTGACCCTTTCATAAGCAAGCCGGTTCCTCAAAAAGAGTGGCAAAAAGCTATCACTATGCTTTTTCCCACTTTTTTCCACGCTCTAATGAGTATATGAATACCTAGCCCATGAACAAGAAACACAACTTATCAAAGCAACAACACAACACACTATCAATACCATTCCATTAGGAAAATTCTAAAGCCAAAGTTCAATGGTTTCAGAAAATGACACAAAACACCGTACAAAGTACCATCGTTTGAAATAAATACATTCAATTTACAGAGGAAGATAAAAAAAATAACAAATATTTGGGTAAAATAAAACAAGCGACTTAAGTTCTAGAAACAAAAAAGGGCAACTAATAGAACATGAAGAACGAGAATGCATACCTAAGTGTAGTGTTTACTGTGAATAGAAAATAGTGTAGTGTTTACTGTGAGGGTTGAGCGTTGATTGAGGGAGAGGTAGCAACAGTTGAGGGAGAAGTGAGAGAAAGGAAGTGTCTTTAGTGTTTAGGGTTTGCGAGAGAGAGACCGTTGAGGGAGAGCACGCCAATGCAGGGTCCGCCAACGGAGCAGCGCCGATGGAGGGTTCTGAGAGAGGGTGTGAGGGTTGCGAATCTGACGAGGAGGCTTGTGTTGAGGGTACGAAAGAGGGTTGCAATAGAGGGCTCAGAGAGAGGGCTAGATGCGAGGGTTCTCAGAAATGATGAAGATGGAAGGCTAGGAGAGAGGGCAGCTGGGTGCAATGGTTCTCATTGGAGAGAGGGCAGCTAGGTATGACGGTTCTCATTGGCAGTGATGAAGATGAAGGGCAGCTGTGTGCGACGGCTTGAGTAGTGATGAAATAGTTATCACTTCTTTAGAGTTAAAGTGAAAATTTGGAAAAAATTAAAGTGTTTGAAAAAAAATTGGTGGAAAATTAAATTTTTCGTTGGAACTCTGTCACTACGCTTTTTTAAGGTGCTCAAATAATTAGAGGATATGGGCATACTTTAAAAATGTGACCGTAGGAAGAAAAATTAGCCACGCTTTAAAAGTGTACCTATTTGTACGCCTCAAACTCATGGCCAACTACCTATTCTATCGCCACCCTCATAAAAGTATGCTGGTTGCCCACTACAGCCATGCTTTTGAAGCGTGGCAAAAGAAAGCATGGCCAAATCATAAATCAGTCGCCACCCTCACGTTTAAAGTGTGATAAGAAAAAAGTGTGCCGACAGGACATTTTTCTTGTAGTGTAGATTACAATTTGTACCTGATTTAGTCCTTCCTTCTCTATTAAACCCTAACATTCATTGGTCCCTTTGTGAACGTTACCTCCTCCTTCGTCTTCTTCCTCCTTTTTTTCTTTTTATTATCCTTCTTCTTCTTCATATCAATGATTAATACTCCCTTGGTATCATGCCACTCAACTTATTGTTCTCTAGCAATAATGCTGAAAGCTTAGGCATCCACGCCATGAACCATCGCAAAGTACCCCTAAGCTTGTTGTTGCTTATGTCTACCGCGATCAATCCGCTCTTCTCAAATCCTGCAAAATTTTCTTCCACTGAAGAAAACTCATTGAAAGACAACATTACGTTAATTGCTGCAACGGTGAAAGCTCGAAAAGAGCAAAAGGAACTGGCCCACTCAGCTTGTTCGAACTCAAATCCGGCCAAAATCTGCAAATCCTGCAGGTTTTTCAACACTCTTAGTTTTATTACTTCGCTCAATTTGTTATTCCTCATCAAAATCAGAACTTGGGAAGCCAGCAGCTAGCATTAACAATTCTCCTATCAGAAAATTGTCGCTGGTGTGGAGATAATTAATTTTGTTAAGGAGACTCATGTATGGAGGAACCAAACCCTGGAGCTTGTTGGATAGAAGCTCCAACCTCTTCAAGTTCTTAAGACCGTTGAAGGTGACAGGGATAGCTTCGGTGAGGTTATTGTAATCGAGGAATAATGACAAAAAAAGAGGAAGAAGCACTAGAAGTTACCGTAAAGAAGGAGGGAGCAAAGAGAATTAGGGTTAAATAGAGATGGAGGGACCAAATAAGGTACAACGTCGTTGCAGGTGCCAGCATGGCACACTGTAGCCATGTCATCATTGAAATGGGTGACTCATCGTTGGAAATATGTCTAGGGGCCATTATGGTGTCCGAAGTTGAATCTGGAAGACCATTATAGTGCAATTAGAACCTCAATAACCAAATTGAATAATTTTGTCAATCTCAAGGACCATTATAAAAATTTACATAACACCATTCTACAATATATATTTTCACTATATGAAAATAAAAATTGAAAATAAAAATATGTAATAGTATAGTACGTGGTTGGATTAGGTCGGGTCAATCCTAATGTTTTATCAAGTCAATTACAAAGAATTGAATTCGACAGCAAATAAACTAAGCTAAACTAATAATTTGATCGATGTAAATTTTTAAAATTTTGTATAACAAAATAATAAAATTTTATTTTTTAAAAATTAAATTTAATAAATGTCACGTAACAATTATATTAAAATAAATTATTTTAAATAAAAATATTGATTAAAATATAAAATATAATATTTTATTATTAATTTATTTATAAAATGTGTATTTTAGTCATGATTATAAGGCCAGATTAAACTATCCATCCAAAAATTACGTTGAATAAAAGTAACAAATTAAAACCCTATAAAATATATTTCAAATTTTGAATCAAGGCAGATTTTGAACACCGGTAATGTTATAAAATTTGAGAGCCACCTAGATAAAAATATTTAAAACATTTTTTTTAAAGATATTTTTTAGCGATTATAAGTTAACATATGTAATCAATTAAACTAGATTATTTTCATTAAAATTAGATCGGATAAATTGATTTGACCAAAAAATCGATGAATCAAATTTTAAATTTGTTTAAATTAATATTTTTTTTATAAAAAATGATTACAATACTTTTGTTATAGAAAATGATTAAAATACTCTTATAATTAATTTTGAGAACCCTAAATTTTAATTCTACGATGACATAAAGAGAAGAGAAGGGATAGGATTTAGGATTCTCTAAATTTATATATATATATATATATATATAAAAGTATTTTAGTCGTTTTCTATAATAGGAATATTATAGTTATTTTATAAAAATAGTATTAATTTTGACCGATTCAAGATTTGGCTTATTGATTTTTTGGCCAAATCAATTTGTGATTTAATTTTGACAAAAATAATACAGTTTAATCAATTACATGTATTGAATTTTAATTACTAAAAAATATATTTGAAATCCATGTGACTGATGCCTCAGATTTCATGTGGGTTGTTCATCAGCATTAAACAATGATGGGATATACACGTGGTCACAAGCAAGTTTCACGTGCCCTTTCTATATATAATATATTTGCATCATTGCATGGTATCAACCAATTTGCTTTCCCTATTTGCACTTTGGTCGAATATGAGTTTCCACTCAAAGTTGATTACAATAGTAACTGGTGAGTGGTGTGTGGCTATATTGAGTTTCTCATACATTTCATGTGTTTTGGAAGATATATTATTTATTGCGTGAAGTTCGTGATAAATAATGAGACAAATTGATTGCGCTATTGCAACACTTATTAACTTTATAATATGTTGTTCATGGATAATAATTTATTTTGGTTCATTTGATTTTTGCAGGCTCACAATTTTTATTTAATGCTTGCTTGTATTTTAAACCGATATTTTAACTTTTTGAAAAAAAAAAATCACATCATCAATACATAACATAGCAGTATTTGAAGTCCTATATATATAACACTAGAAAGTATAGGAGGATTCAATTACTGCTTATTACACCCTAACTCTTCGGATTTTTTTTTTTAAGTAATCATTACAATTACTTTAATTCCAAAACACACATGATTCAAAGAAGATTCTCGATCTGATTCTTCTCGATCTAGTTTGATCCTATATATTCGATTCAACACTGCAAAAAAAAAAAAAAATCCAGTAAAAAATAATAGTGAATCATTCTATAATTCATGTTATTTATATATTATTAGCTCGGTAATACTAAGCATTTGTAAAAAAAAAAAATGAATATAAATTTCTATTTGTTCACATTATATGTAAATATATTTTTTTATGAATATGACAGTATACATATTAAAAATGCAGTTGAACAGGTAGAATTGGTCGTCATCTAAACCTGACTTTAACTATTGCGAATCAAATTGCCAATCAATTTCCAGCAATATATAGAAGTCCAAACTTTGCCCGAGATTTAATGGACCAAACTGACGTTCAAACGCCCACCTGAGATTTCTGGCGTATAACGCCCAAACTGGCACCCAAGCTAACGTTTAACTCCAAGAATGGCCTATGCACGTGTAAAACTCAATGCTCAGCCAAAGCACACACCAAGTGGGCCCCAGAAGTAGATTTCTGCACCATCTGCACTTAGTTACTTATTTCCTGTAAACCCTAGTAACTAGTTTAGTTTAAATAGCACTTTTTACTATTGTATTCACATCTTTGGACTCTTTTAGAGCTTATGCCATTGTTCACATTTGGAAGCTGGCCTCACGGCCATGCCTAGACCTTTTTCACTTATGTATTTTCTACGGTGGAGTTTCTACACCTCATAGATTAAGGTGTGGAGCTTTGCTGTTCTTCATGAATTAATGCAAGTATTATTATTTTTCCTTCAATTCACGCCTACTTCTCCAAGATATACTCTTGTACTTAATTCAATTAAGTTAGAATGAAGGGGTGACCCGTGACAATCACCCACTATCTTCGTTACTCGCTTAGCCAAGATCCGCGTGCCTGACAACCACAAGCGGTCTACATGATGTTCAACGTAGTCATTGGACGACAGCCGGAGTATATTCTCTTGGGTTTCTAATACATGGACCGAGTCCGTGAGATTAGTATCTCCGTGGTATAGGCTAGAACCATTGGCAGCATTCCTGAGATCCGGAAAGTCTAAACCTTGTCTGTGGTATTCCATGTAGGATCCGGGAAAGGATGAATGTTATGAGCTTCAAACCTGCGAATGTTGGGCGCATTGACAGTGTGCAAAAGGATAGAGAGATCCTATTCCGACGCTAGCAGGAACCGACAGATGATTAGTCGTGCGGTAGCTGTACATAGTATTTTTCTTCCGAGACGAGAAATCCGACTGTTGATTAGCTGTGCAGAGATCGTACCTGGTATTTTTCATTCGAGAGGATCATACAACTTGCCATGGAAGGGAGCACGCATGATTAGAAGAAGGCAATGGGAAAACAGAGGTTCAGGAGCAACAAAGCATCTCCATACGCTTATCTGAAATTCCCACCAATGAATTACATAAATATCTCTATCTTATTTTATGTTTTATTTATCTTTTAATTATCAAAACTCCATAACCATTTGAATCTGCCTGACTAAGATTTATAGGATGACCATAGCTTGCTTCAAGCCGACAATCTCCGTGGGATCGACCCTTACTCACGTAAGGTATCACTTGGACGACCCAGTGCACTTGCTGGTTAGTTGTGCAGAGTTGTGAAAGTGTGATTGCAATTTCGTGCACCAAGTTTTTGGTGCCGTTGCCGGGGATTGTTCGAGTTTGAACAACTGACGGTTTATCTTGTTCGAGTTTTTTTATTTATTTTCGAAAAAAAAATATATTTAGTTTTCTAAAAAATTCATCAAAATTTTTAAGAATGAATTCCACCTGCAAGCTTCATGATGATACGTTAAAGCTTGGCTGGCTATTAAGCCATCTCTAAATCTTTTGGACTGGAGCTTTAACTTATCATATTCAATGGATTGTTGTATGTATTTGTTATGTTAAAGCTTGGCTGGCCATTTGGCCATGCCTAACTCTGTTGGATCGAAGCTTTAGAATAACATTTCATGCACCTTTGGATTCTCATTTATAATTCTACGCTAAAGCTTGGCTGGCCATTGGCCATGTCTAATTTTTTTTTTTACTGGAGCTTTAGATCAACATGGTATGAATCCTAAAATTCTTATTAAAAATTTTGAATTTCTTTATTTTCTTTTTCCAAACATAATTTTTGTAAAATACAAAAAAAAATTAATAAAATCATGAAAACCAAAAAAAAAAAATTTTATGTTTCTTGTTTGAGTCTAGGGTCAAATTTTAAGTTTGGTGTCAATTGCATGTTTGATTTTTCTTTAATTTTCGAAAACTCATGCATTGTGTTCTTTCTTGATCTTCAAGTTGTTCTTGATGATCTTCTTTGTTTAATCTTGTGATTTTCTTGTTTTTTTTTTTTGTTGTTTTTCATATGCATTTTCGAATTCATAGTGTCTAAACAATAAAAATTTCTAAGTTTGGTGTCTTGCATGTGTTTCTTTTCTTAAAAATTTTTCAAAAATATGTTCTTGATGTTTATCATGATCTTCAAAGTATTCTTGGTATTCATCTTGACATTCAAAGTGTTCTTGCACGCATTAGTTGTTTTGATCTTAAATTTTTATGTTTTGTTTCAATTTGGTGTTTTTCTCTCTCATCATTAAAAATTCAAAAATAAAAAAATATGTCTTTCCTTATTTTACTCATAAATTTCAATTTAAAAATTCTATCTTTTCAAATCTTTTTTCAAAATCAAATCTTTTTCAATTTTCTTTTGATATTTTCAAATTCTTTCTTAAAATTTTTCAAAATTTTTTTCATTTTTCTTTTAATGTTTTTCAAAAATTTTTAAAATTGATTTTCAAAATCTTTTTCTTAATTTTATTTCATAATTTTCGAAAATCTTACTAACATTTAATGTTTTGATTCAAAAATTTCAAGTTGTTACTTTCCTGTTAAGAAAAGTTCAATTTTTAAATTCTAGAATCATATCTTTTAGTATCTTCTTAGTCAAGTCATCAACTTTAATTTCAAAAATCAAATCTTTTTCATTTCCTTTTCAAATATTTTTCAAAAGAAATTTCAATAATATCTTTTTCAAAATCTAATTTCAAAATCTTTTTCTAACTTCTTATCTTTTCAAAATCGATTTTCAAACCTTTTTCACTAATTACTTGTTTGTTTTGTTTGATTTTTAAAAGTTTACTGTTTCTTATCTTTTTCAAAACCACCTAACTACTTTTCTCTCTCTCTAATTTTCGAAAATAATTAACATTTTTTCAAAAATCTTTTTTTAATTAACTAATTATTTTAAATTCTAATTTTATTTTATTTCTTTTAATAAATTCTAATACTACTTATAATTAAAATAAAAACAAAAATATTTTTCTTTTATTTTAAACTAATATTCGAATTCTCTCCCTCTCTTCTCTTTCTATTTATTTTATCTAATCACTAACACTTCTCTTCTACTAATAATTCGAACCCTCTCCCTCTCTCTGTGTTCGAATTCTTCTTATTCTCTCTCTACCTCATTCTTCTATTCTTCTACTTACATAAAGGAATATCTATACTGTGACATAGAGGATTCCTCTTCTTTTCTGTTCTCTTCTTTTTCATATGAGCAGGAACAAGGATAACGACATTCTTGTTGAAGCTGATCCTGAACCTAAAAGGACTCTGAAGAGGAAGCTAAGAGAAACTAAAGCACAACACTCTGGAGAGAACTTTACAGAAATTTTTGAAAAAGAAGAAGACATGGCAGCCAAACCCAATAACAATGGTAGAGATGCAAGGAAGATGCTTGGTGACTTTACTGCACCCTCTTCCGACTTCTATGGAAGAAGCATCTCAATTCCTGCAATTGGAGCAAACAACTTTGAGCTTAAGCCTCAATTAGTTTCTCTAATGCAGTAGAATTGCAAGTTTCATGGACTTCCATTGGAAGATCCTCATCAGTTCTTAGCTGAATTCTTGCAAATCTGTGACACTGTTAAGACCAATGGGGTTAATCCCGAGGTCTACAGACTTATGCTTTTCTCCTTTGCTGTAAGAGACAGAGCTAGGACATGGTTGGACTCACAACCTAAAGAAAGCCTGAACTCTTGGGAAAAGTTAGTCAATGCTTTCTTGGCCAAGTTCTTTTCACCTCAAAAGTTGAGCAAGCTTAGAGTGGAAGTCCAAACCTTCAGACAGAAGGAAGGTGAATCCCTCTATGAAGCTTGGGAAAGATACAAGCAATTGATCAGAAGGTGTCCTTCTAACATGCTTTCAGAATGGAGCATCTTATGTATATTTTATGATGATCTATCTGAATTGTCCAAGATGTCATTGGACCACTCTGTTGGTGGATCTCTTCATTTGAAGAAGATGCCTGCAGAAGCCCAGGAACTCATTGAGATGGTTGTAAATAACCAGTTCATGTACACTTCTGAAAGAAATTCTGTGAATAATGGGATGACTCGGAAGAAAGGAGTTCTTGAGGTTGACACTCTGAATACCATATTGGCTTAGAACAAAATATTGACACAGCAAGTCAATATGATTTCTCAGAATCTGACTGGATTGCAAGCTACATCCGGCAGTACTAAAGAAGCCTCCTCTGATGGAGAAGCTTATGATCCTGAAAATCCTGGAATGGAAGAAGTGAATTACATGGGAGAATCCTATGGAAACACTTATTATCCTTTATGGAGAAATCATCCAAATTTCTCATGGAAGGATCAGCAGAAGCCGAATCAAGGCTTCAATAATAATGGTGGTAGAATTCAGTTTGGCAATAGCAAACCTTTCCCATCATCTTCTCAGCAACAGACAGAGAATTCTAAGCAGAGCCTCTTTGACTTAGCAACCATAGTCTCTGATCTATCTAAGACCACTTACAGTTTCATGACTGAAACAAGGTCCTCCATAAGAAATTTGAAGGCACAAGTGGGTCAGCTGAGTAAAAGAGTTACTGAACTCCCTCCAAGTACTCTCCCATGCAATACAGAAGAGAATCCAAAGAGAGAGTGCAAGGCCATCAATATGTCCAACATGGCCGAACCTATAGAGGAGGAGGGAAAGGCAGTGAATCCTAGTGAGGAAGACCTCAATGGACGTCCACTGACCACTATGGAGTTCCCTCATGAGGAACCAAAGGAATTTGAGCCTCATACAGAGATCATAGAGATTCCATTGGACATACTGTTGCCACTTATGAGCTCTGATGAGTATTCTTCCTCTAAAGAGGATGAAGACATTATTGAAGAGCAAGTTGCTCTGTATCTAGGAGCAATCATGGAGCTGAATGCCAAGTTATTTGGTAATGAGACTTGGGAGGATGAACCTCCATTGCTCATCAATGAACTGAATGCTTTGGTTCAATAAGTTTGGTGTTGGGAGGCCACCATTAAGCTCTGAGTCTCTGTGAAGCTCTTTAAGAGCTCACTATCAAGCTATTGACATTAAAGAAGCGCTTATTGGGAGGCAACCCAATTTTATTTAATTATATTTATTTGTTTTGCATTGTTATTTTCTATTTTTTTAGGTAGATGATCATGTAGAGTCACAAAAACAACTGCAGAATTAAAAAGGAATCAAAAACAGCATAAAAAATAGCACACCCTGGAGGACAGGCTTACTGGCGTTTAAACGCCAGTAAGGATAGCAGAATGGGCGTTTAACGCCCAGCCTGGCAGTATTCTGGACGTTAAATGCCAGAATTGGCAGGCAGACTAGTGTTTAACGCCAGAAAAGGGTGTCTGGCTGAAGGTTGGTGTTAAACGCCAGAATAGGCAGGCAGACTGTCGTTTAACGCCAGAAAAGGGTGTCTGGCTGGCGTTAAATGCGAGAAAGGGGCAGCAAATTGGCGTTTAATGCCAGAAAAGGTAACAGAGCTGGCGTTAAATGCCAGAATTGGCACACAATGGGCGTTTAAATGCCAGAATGGTGCAGGGACCTAAATTCCTTGACACCTCAGGATCTGTGGACTCCACAGGATCCCCACCTACCCCACCTCTCTTTCTCTCCTCTTCACACCTTTCAATAACATTCTTCCCCAAACACCCTTGACCAATCCAATCACCACCTCTTCCCCATAATCCCTTCACCACTCACATCCTACCCTCTTCCCCATAACCCACCAACACTACCTACTACCATTCAAATTCAAACCATTTTCCTCCCAAACCCAAGTCCTCATACACGAATTCCCCCTCTCTCTTACCCTATAAATACCCCTCCTTTCCACCTTCATTTTTACACATCACACACACTTTTCCCTCCCTTGGCCGAACCCAACACACCTTTCCATCTCCTCCATTTCTTCTTCTTCTCCTCCTTTCTTTCTTCTTTTGCTCGAGGACGAGCAAAAATTTTAAGTTTGGTGTGGAAAAAGCTCTGCTTTTTATTTTTCCATAACCATTAATGGCACCTAAGGCCGGAAAAACCTCTAGAAAGAGGAAAGGAAAGGGAATTGCTTCCACCTTCGAGTCATGGGAGATGGAGAGATTCATCTCAAAGGTCCATCAAGACCACTTCTATGAAGTTGTGGCTAATAAAAAGGTGATCCCCGAGGTCCTCTTCATGCTCAAAAAGAGTGAATATCTGGAGATCCGACGTGAGATTCGAAGAAGAGGTTGGGAAACTCTCACCAACCCCATCCAACAAGTCAGGATCTTAATGGTTCAAGAGTTCTATGCTAATGCATGGATCACTAAGAACCATGATCAAAGTGTGAACCCGAACCCAAAGAATTGGCTCACAATGGTTTGGGGGAAATACTTGGATTTCAGTCTGAAAACTATAAGGTTGGCATTCAACTTTCCAATCATGAGAGGAGATCCTCATCCTTTCACTAGAAGAGTCAACTATGATCAAAGGTTGGACCAAGTCCTCATGGACATCTGTGTGGAAGGAGCACAATGGAAGAGAGACTCAAGAGGCAAGCCGGTTCAATTGAGAAGGCCTGACCTCAAGCCTGTGGCTATGGGATGGTTGGAGTTCATCCAACGCTCTATCATTCCCACTAGCAACTGGTCCAAAGTTACTGTGGACCGGGCTATCATGATTTATAGTATCATGATTGGAGAGGAAGTGGAAGTTCATGAGATCATATCTCTAAAACTATACAAAGTAGCTGACAAGCCCTCAATTTTGGCAAGGTTAGCCTTCCCTCATCTCATCTGTCACCTATGCAATTTAGCTGGAATTGTCATAGAGGAAGACATCCACATTGAAGGGGACAATCCCATCACTAAGAAAAGGATGGAGCAAACAAGAGAGCCCATTCATGGACCTCAACAAGAGCATGAGGAAGTTCCTCATCAAGAAATCCCTGATATATCTCAAGGGATACATTTTCCTCCACACAACTATTGGGAGCAACTCAACACCTCTTTAGGAGATTTGAGTTCCAACATGGAGCAACTAAGAATGGAGCACCAAGAGCACTCCATCATCCTCCATGAAATCAGAGAGGACCAAAAGGCCATGAGAGAGGAGCAACAAAGGCAAGGAAGAGACATAGAGGAGCTCAAGCACTCCATAGGATCTTCAAGAGGGAGAACTAGCCGCCATCACTAAGGTGGACCCGTTCTTTAATTTTCTTGTTCTTATTTTTCTGTTTTTCGATTTTCTATGCTTTATGTTTTATCTATGTTTGTGTTTTTATTACACGATCATTAATGTTTAATGCCTATGTCTTAAAGCTATGAATGATTCCATGAATACATCACCTTTCTTAAATAAAAAATGTTTTTAATTGAAAAAGAACAAGAAGTGCATGATTTCGAAATCTATCTTGAAGTTAGCTTAATTATTTTGATGTGGTGGCAACACTTTTTGTTTTCTGAATGAATGCTTGAACAGTGCATATTTTTGATGGTGAAGTTTATGAATGTTAAAATTGTTGGCTCTTGAAAGAATAATGAAAAAAGAGAAATGTTATTGATAATCTGAAAAATCATAAAATTGATTCTTGAAGCAAGAAAAAGCAGTGAAAAGCAAAGGCTTGCGGAAAAAAATTGGCAAAAAAAAAAAGAAAAACATAAAGAAAAAGAAAAGCAAGCAGAAAAAGCCAATAGCTCTTTAAACCAAAAGGCAAGAGCAAAAAGCCAATAACCCTTTAAACTAAAAGGCAAGGGTAAAAAGGATTCAAGGCTTTGAGCATTAATGGATAGGAGGGCCCAAAGGAATAAAATCCTGGCCTAAGCGGCTAAATCAAGCTGTCCCTAACCATGTGCTTATGGCGTGAAGGTGTCAAGTGAAAAGCTTGAGACTGAGCAGTTAAAGTCGTGATCCAAAGTAAAAAGAGTGTGCTTAAGAACTCTGGACACCTCTAATTGGGGACTCTAGCAAAGCTGAGTCACAATCTGAAAAGGTTCACCCAGTTATGTTTCTGTGGCATTTATGTATCCGGTGGTAATACGGGAAAACAAAATGCTTAGGGTCACGGCCAAGACTCATAAAGTAACTATGTTCAAGAATCAACATACTGAACTAGGAGAATCAATAACACTATCTGAGTTTTGAGTTCCTATAGATGCCAATCATTCTGAACTTCAAAGGATAAAGTGAGATGCCAAAACTGTTCAGAAGCAAAAAGCTAATAGCCCCGCTCATCTATTTGAGACTAATTTTCATTGATATTTTTGGAATTTATTGTATATTCTCTTCTTTTTATCCTATTTTATTTTTTTTTTGCTTGAGGACAAGTAACAATTTAAGTTTGGTGTTGTGATGAGCGGATAATTTATACCCTTTTTGGCACTGTTCTTATATAGTTTTTAGTATGTTTCAGTTACTTTTTATTATATTTTTATTATTTTTTATTCAAAAATCACATTTCTGGACTTTACTATGAGTTTGTGTGTTTTTCTGTGATTTCAGGTATTTTCTGGCTGAAATTGAGGGACCTGAACAAAAATCTAATTCAGAGGCTGAAAAAGGGTATAAAATATCCGCTCATCACAATACCAAACTTAAATTGTTGCTTGTCCCCAAGCAACTAAAAACAAAATAGGATAAAAAGAAGAGAATATACAATAAATTTCAAAAATATCAATGAAGATTAGTTTTAATTAGATGAGCGGGACTAGTAGCTTTTTGCTTCTGAACAGTTTTGGTATCTCACTTTATCCTTTGAAGTTCAGAATGATTGGCATCCATAGGAACTCAGAATTCAGATAGTGTTATTGATTCTTCTAGTTTAGTATGTTGATTCTTGAACACAGCTACTTTATGAGTCTTGGCCGTGACCCTAAGCATCTTGTTTTCCAGTATTACCACCGGATACATAAATGCCACAGACACATAACTGGGTGAACCTTTTCAGATTGTGACTCAGCTTTGCTAGAGTCCCCAGTTAGAGGTGTCCAGAGTTCTTAAGCACACTCTTTTTGCTTTGGATCACGACTTTAACCACTCAGTCTCAAGCTTTTCACTTGGACCTTCATGACACAAGCACATGGTTAGGGACAACTTGATTTAGCCGCTTAGGCCAGGATTTTTATTACTTTGGGCCTTCCTATCGATTAATGCTCAAAGCCTTGGATCCTTTTTACCCTTGCCTTTTAGTTGAAAGGGTTATTGGCTTTTTGCTCTTGTCTTTTGGCTTAAAGAGCTATTGGCTTTTCTGCTTGCTTTTTCTTTTTCTTTTTTTTTTCTTTCGCAAGCTTTGTGTTTTTCACTGCTTTTTCTCTCTTCAAGAATCAATTTTATGATTTTTCAGAATATCAATAACATTTCTCTTTTTCATTATTCTTTCAAGAGCCAAAAATTTTAATATTCATAAACTTCACTATAAAAAATATGCACTGTTCAAGCATTCATTCAGAAAACAAAAAGTATTGCCACCACATCAAAATAATTAAACTATTTTCAAGATAGAATTCAAAATTCATGTACTTCTTTTTCTTTTTCAGAAAATATTTTTCATTTAAGAAAGGTGAAAGATTCATGGAACATTCATAGCTTTAAGACGTAGACACTAAACACTAATGATCACGTAATGAAGACACAAACATAGTCAACAACATAAAGCATAAAAACCAAAAACAGAAAGGAAAATAAACAAGGAGATTAAAGAACGGGTCCACCTTAGTAATGGTGGCTTCTTCTCCCTCTTGACGAACCAATGGAGTTCTTGAGCTCCTCTATGTCTCTTCCTTGCCTTTGTTGCTCCTCTTCCTACAGGTTTTTCTGGCCTTAGGTGCCATTAATGGTTATGAAAAAACAAAAAGCAAAGCTTTTTTTCACACCAAACTTAGAAGGTTTGCTCGTCCTCGAGCAAAAGAAGATAGAAGGGAGTAGAAGAAGAATGATACATTTAATTTTGAAAACTTATTACTGTATGCAAGAAAAATTAAAAAAGAGTTGAAAAGAATTTGAAAAGATATGTAAGTTTTGAAAACATTTTGGAAGGATTTGAAAAGAATTGAAAAAGAATTAAAAAGAATTGGAAATATTATTAATTTTGGAAAATAGAAATTGAAAGATGAACGTTTAAAATATGTTTGATGCAGAAAATTATGAATTAAAACATGAAAAATTGAAAAAAAAAATCAAATTGGAAACAAAACTACCTCCCTTGTGTCATCCTGGCACTAAATGCCCAGAATGCTACCATTTCTGGCGTTTAACGCCCACTTGACTGCCTCTTTGGGCGTTTAACGCCCAGCCAGCTGGCATTAAACGCCAGGAATCCTTCTTTACTGGGCATTTTTCTGAATGCCCAGAATGCTGCCATTTCTGGCATTAAACGCCAAGAATGCTGCCCATTCTGGCGTTTAACGCCCAGAATGCTGCCTGCATGGGTGTTAAACGCCCATTCTGCTATCCTTACTGGCGTTTAAACACCAGTAAGCCTGTCCTCCAGGGTGTGCTATTTTTGATGTTGTTTTTGATTCCGCTTTAATTCTGCAGCTGTTTTTATGACTCCACATAATCATCAACCTAAAGAAAATATAACATGGCAATGGAAAACAAATGTCTATAAAAATAAATATAACTAAATAACATTGGGTTGCCTCCCAATAAGCGCTTCTTTAATGTCAATAGCTTGACAGTGAGCTCTTAGAGAGCTTCACAGAGACTCAGAGCTTAATGGTGGCCTCCCAACACCAAACTTAGAAGTTGAGTATGGGGGCTCTATTTGACTCTGTATTGAGAGAATATTTTCATGCTTCTTCTCCATGGTTACAGGGGAAGATCCTTGATCTTTACACAAGGTAGTCCTCATGCAATTACAGGACCAACTCTCCTCTGTCCACATTAATCACAGCTCTTGCTGTGGCTAGGAAGGGCCTTCCAAGGATGATGGATTCATCCTCATCCTTCCCAGTGTCTAGGATTATGAAGTCAGTAGGGATGTAAAGGCCTTCAACCTTCACTAAGACATCCTCTACAAGTCAATAAGCCTGTTTCGTTGATTTATCTGCCATCTCTAGTAAGATTCTTGCAGCTTATACCTCAAAGATCCCCAGTTTTACCATTACAGAGAGTGGCATGAGGTTTATACCTGACCCCAGGTCACACAGAGCCTTCTCAAAGGTCATGGTGCCTATGGTACAAGGTATTAAGAATCTTCCGAGATCCAATTTCTTCTGAGGTAATTCTGCTGAACCAAGGCATTTAATTCATTGATGAGCAATGGAGGTTCATCCTCCCAAGTCTCATTACCAAATAGCTTGGCATTCAGCTTCATGATTGCTCCAAGATACTGAGCAATTTGCTCTTCAACAGTATTTTCATCCTCTTTAGAGGAAGAATGCTCATCAGAGCTCATGAATGGCAACAGTAAGTTCAGTGGAATCTCTATGGTCTCTGTATGAGCCTCAGATCCCTTTGGTTCCTCATTAGGGAACTCCTTAGTGGTCAGTGGACGTCCATTGAGGTCTTCCTTACTGGAAATCACTGCCTCTTCCTCCTCTATAGGTTCGGCCACTTTGGGTATATTGATGGCCTTGCACTCTCTCTTTGAATTCTCTTCTGTATTGCTTAGGAGAGAACTAGGAGGAGTTTCAGTAACTCTTTTACTCAGCTGACCCACTTGTGCCTGTAGATTTCTAATGGAGGACCTTGTTTCAGTTATGAAACTGAGAGTGGTCTTAGATAGATCAGAGACTATGGTTGCTAAGTCAGAGAGACTCCACTTAGAATTCTCTGTCTGTTGCTGAGAAGATGATGGAAAATGCTTGCTATTTCCAAACCTATTTCTCCCACCATTATTATTATTGAAGCCTTGTTGAGGCTTCTGTTGATCCTTCCATGAGAAATTTGGATGATTTCTCCATGAAGGATTATAGGTGTTTCCATAGGATTTTCCCATGTAATTCACCTCTTCCATTGTAGGATTCTCAGGGTCATAAGCTTCTCCTTCAGAGGAGGCTTCTTTAGTACTGCTGGATGTAGCTTGCAATCCAGTCAAATTCTGAGAAATTATATTGACTTGCTGAGTCAATATTTTGTTCTGAGCCAATATAGCATTCAGAGTGTCAACCTCAAGAACTCCTTTCTTCTGAGTCATCCCATTATTCACAGGATTTCTTTCAGAAGTATACATGAACTGGTTGTTTGCAACCATTTCAATGAGTTCCTGGGCTTTTGTAGGTGTTTTCTTCAGATGAAGAGATCCACCAGCAGAGTGGTCCAATGACATCTTGGACAATTCAGACAGACCATCATAGAATATACATAAGATGCTCCATTCTGAAAGCATGTCAGAAGGACACCTTCTGATCAATTGCTTGTATCTTTCCCAAGCTTCATAGAGGGATTCACCTTCTTCTGTTTGAAAGTTTGGACTTCCACTCTAAGCTTGCTCATCTTTTGAGGTGGAAAGAATTTTGCCAAGAAAGCATTGACCAACTTTTCCCAAGAGTTCAGGCTTTTTTTAGGTTATGAGTCCAACCATATCCTAGCTCTGTCTCTTACAACAAAGGGAAAAAGCATAAGTCTGTAGACCTCGAGATCAACCCCATTAGTCTTAACAGTGTCACAGATTTACAAGAATTCAGCTAAGAACTGACAAGGATCTTCCAATGGAAGTCCATGAAACTTGCAATTCTCCTGCATTAGAGAAACTAATTGAGGCTTAAGCTCAAAGTTGTTTGCTCCAATTGCAGGAATTGAGATGCTTTTTCCCTAGAAGTTGGAAGTTGGTGCAGTAAAGTCACCAAGCATCTTCCTTGCATCTCTAGCATTGTTGTTGGGTTCGGCTGCCATGTCTGCTTCTTTTTCAAAATTTTTTGTAAGGTCCTCTCCAAAGTGTTGTGCTTTAGCTTCTCTTAGCTTTCTCTTCAGAGTCCTTTCAGGTTCAGGATCAGCTTCAACAAGAATATCCTTATCCTTGTTCCTGCTCATATGAAAAAGAAGAGAATAGAAAAGAAGAGGAATTCTCTATGTCATAGTATAGAGATTCCTTTATGTGTCAGAGGGAAGGAAGAATAGAATGAAGAAGGAAGAATAAGAAATTCGAACACACACAGAGAGAGAGAGGGTTCAAATTATTAGATGAGTAGAAGAGAAATGTTAGTAAATAAATAAAATGAATAGAAAGATATGAGAGAGAGAGAGTATTTGAATATTAATTTAAAAGAAAAGAAAAATATTTTTGTTTTTATTTTAATTATAAGTTAGAATTCAAAATTTAAGAAAATAAATAAAAGCAAATTGAAAAATAAATTAATTAATTAAAAAGATTTTTGAAAAAAAATTTGTTAGTTAGTTTTCGAAATTAATGAGAGAGAAAAGTAGTTAGGTGATTTTGAAAAAGATAAGAAATAGTAAACTTTTTAAAATCAAACAAAAAGTCAAGTAGTTAATTGAAAAAGATTTGAAAACTAAATTTTGAAAAGATAAGAAGTTAGAAAAAGATTTTGAAATTAAAATTTTAAAAAGATATGATTGAAATTTATTTTGAAAAAGATTTGAAAAAGAAATTAAAAAGATTTGATTTTCGAAAATTAAAGTTGATGACTTGACTAACAAGAAACTAAAAGATATGATTCTTGAATTTAAGGATTGAACCTTTCTTAACAAGAAAGTAACAAATTTGAAATTTTTGAATCAAAACATTAATTGTTAGCAATAATTTCGAAAATAAAAAATAAGAAAGAGATTATGAAAATTTATTTTGAAGAATTTTCGAAAAACATGAAAGAAAAATGAAAAAGATTTAAAAAGATAGAATTTTTAAATTGAAATTTTGACTTAACTAACAAGAAACAACTAATTTTTAAAAAAATCTTTGACTAGTCAACCCAAAATTTCGAAATTTATGAGTAAAATAAGGAAAATGTTTTTTTTATTTTTGAATTTTTAATGAGGAGAGAGAAAAACAACAAAATGACATAAGACATAAAAATTTAAGATCAAAACAAATAATGCATGCAAGAACACTTTGAATGTCAAGATGAACACCAAGAATACTTTGAAGATCATGATGAACATCAAGAACATATTTTTGAAAATTTTTAAGAAAAGAAAGACATGTAAGACACCAAACTTAAAAATTTTTAAACTTTAGACACTAATAATTCGAAAATGCACAAGAAAAACAAGAAAAGACACAAAACAAGAAAAATTAAAGTTCAAACAAGGAAAATCATCAAGAACAACTTGAAGATCAAAGAAGAACACATGCATGAATTTTCGAAAATCTAAGAAAAATTAAAAACATGCAGTTGACACCAAACTTAAAATTTGACATTAGACTCAAACAAGAAACATAAATTTTTTTGTGGTTTTTATGATTTTATTAAATTTTTTTTGTATATTTTTCGAAAAATTCTTTTTGGAAATAGAAAATAAAGAAATTCAAAATTTTTTAATAAGACATGGCCAAATGGCCAGCCAAGCTTTAGTAAAACACTGTAAATAAGAATATCAGATTTAAGAATCCAAAGGTTCATGCAATGTTATTCTAAAGCTTCAGTCCAAAAGAATTAGACATGGCCAAATGGCCAGCCAAGCTTTAGCATAACAAATACATACAACAATCCAATGACTAAGAATTCAAAGGCTCCTTCAATAGCTGCAATGATAAGTTAAAGCTTCGGTCCAAAAGATTAGACATGGCTTAATTGCCAGCCAAGCTTTAACAAATCATCATGAAGCTCGAAGGTGGAATTCATTCTTAAGAATTTTGATGAATTTTTAGAAAAATAATTTTTTTTTCGAAAATAAAAATAGAAAAGCTTAAACATAAAATAAAATTATCCAATCTAAGCAACAAGATGAACCGTCAATTGTTCAAACTCGAACAATTCCCCGGCAACGGCGCCAAAAACTTGGTGCACGGAATTGTGATCATACTTTTCACAACTCTGCACAACTAACCAGCAAGTACACTAGGTCGTCCAAGTAATACCTTATGTGAGTAAGGGTCGATCCCACGGAGATTGTCGGCTTGAAGCAAGCTATGGTCATCCTGTAAATCTTAGTCAGGCGGATTCAAATGGTTATGAGGTTTTCATAATTAGAAGATAAATAAAACATAAAATAAAATAAAGATACTTATGTAAATTCATTGGTGGGAATTTCAGATAAGCGTTTGGAGATGCTTTGTTGCTTTTGAACCTCTGCTTTCCTATTGTCTTCATCCAATCATGCGTTCTTCCTTCCATGGAAAGCTGTATGATCCTCTCGGATGAAAAATACCAGGTACGGTTTCTGCACGGCTAATCAACTGTCGGATTTCTCGTCTCGGATGAAAAATACCAGGTACAGCTACCGCACGGCTAATCATCTGTCGGTTCTCACTAGCGTCAGAATAGGAACTCTCTATCCTTTTGCACACTGTCACTGCGCCCAACATTCGCAAGTTTGAAGCTCGTCACAGTCATCCCTTTCTAGATCCTACTCGGAATACCACAGACAAGGTTTAGACTTTTTGGATCTCAGGAATGCTGCCAATTGGTTCTAGCCTATACCACAAAGGTTCTAATCTCATGGATTTGGATGCTCTGTTGTCAGGAGAGGCGATGCAAATCGTGGATTAGAGACCCAAGAGATTATACTCCGGCTGTCGTCCAATGACTACGTTGAACATCATGTAGACTGCTTGTGGTTGTCAGGCACGTGGATCTTGGCTAAGCGATTAACGAAGATAGTGGGTGATTGTCATCGATCACCCCTTCATTCTGACTTAACTGAATTAAGTACGAGAGTATATCTTGGAGAAGAAGTAAGCGTGAATTGAAAGAGAAATAATAGTACTTGCATTAATTCATGAAGAACAGCAGAGCTCCGCACCTTAATCTATGAGGTGTAGAAACTCTACCGTAGAAAATACACAAGAGAATGTAGTCTAAGCATGGCCGTGTGGCCAGCCTCAAATGTCTAAGGACTAAACGTCTAGAGATTCCAAAAGTCCCCTGAATAGATAGTAAAAAGTGCTATTTATACTAAACTAGTTACTTGGGTTTACATGTGCATAGGCCATTTCTAGAGTTAAACGCCAGCTTGGGTACCAGTTTGGGCGTTTAACTCCAATTCTGGTGCCAGTTCTGGCGTTTTACGCCAGAAAAGAGGTCTCTGGCTGGCGTTTGAACGCCAGTTTGAGCCATCAAATCTCAGGATAAGAATAGACTATTATATATTGCTGGAAAGTCCAAGATGTCTAATTTCCAACACAATTGAGAGCATACCAATTGGGCTTCTTTAGCTCTAGAAAATCCACTTCGAGTGCAGGAGGGTCAGAATCCAACAACATGTGCAGTCTTTTCTCAGCCTCTGAATCAGACTTTTGCTCGGATCCCTCAATTTCAGCCAGAAAATACCTGAAATTACAAAATAACACACAAACTTATAGTAAAGTCCAGAAATGTGATTTTTGCATAAAAACTAATAAAAATATAATAAAAAGTAACTAAAACATACTAAAAACTATGTAAAAACAATGCCAAAAAGGGTATAAAATATTCGCTCATCATTAAGTCTAATGGTGTTCATCTTGACACCTATAGATTGTTACTATTTCCATTTTCTTTGAGGGACAAAGAATCAAAATGGCTAGAATCATTTCCGAAGGAAAGCTTGACAACCTGGGAGGATGTGGTGAATAGATTCTTAACAAGATTCTATCCCCCACAGAAGGTCAACAGGCTGAGAACTGAAGTGTAAACGTTCAGACAGTTGGATGGTGAGACTATTTATGAAGCCTGTGGCTGACAATGAGTATTTTTATGCCTCAGATCGGAGCAACGACATGGGGAGTCTTGGAATTGAATAAAATGGATGCAATCCTAGCCCAGAACAAGATGATCACCAAGCAACTTGCTGAACTAACCAAGCAAATGAAGAAGAATCAGGCTGCAGCTATCCACACTCAACCCACACCTCAAGAAGAATTGGAGACTGAAGAAGGAGTTAACTGGGAGGAAGCTAATTACCTTGGAAATTCATCCAGGCAAACCAATGATCCTTACTCCAAAACCTATAATTCTGGTTGGAGAAACCACCCAAACTTTGGGTGAGGGAACCAACAAAACCAAGGACAAGACCACAGGCCACACAATCTAACCTAGTATAACAACTCCACTCACCTAAACTCCAACCATAGACCCTACCAGACCACACAAAAAACTTACTCATAGCCACCATACCAAAGCCACAATAACCACTCTCAACACCCCAATTTCAACCAACCCTCACCATAGGAGAATGACAGAATGGCCAGGATGGAAGCAATGCTTGCAAACCTCTGCAAAGAATTTGAAGGCATAAAAAAATTCAAGGAGGAAGTAATATCCAATCCGCAAATCAAGATGTTGCCACTCAGAAGCTTTGAGTCACAGGTGGGATATCTATCTCAACAAATTCCCAAATCCACTGATAGCTTCCTAAGTGACACTGAGAAGAATCCGAGAGGAGGAACACAAAAGGTGACATGGGAAGAATGTAAGGCAGTAAGCCTAGCAAGTGAGGAGGTTTGAAAAGAGGAAGTTAGCAATCCTACAGCACATAATCAAAGAGTTTCAAAAGAAAGGAAAGAAGAGATTGAGCAAAAGACTGATGCTGCCCAAAAGAGAGAATCAAAAGAGAAAAAAACCTTTCAACCATATGTGCCACAAGCACCATTTCCTCAGAGACTCAGGGGAGGTGAGAAAGAAAGATCATATTCAAGATTCCTAGATATGTTTGCATCTCTTAGTGTCAACATTCCCTACCTTGAAATCCTCAAATAGATGCCTACTTGTATAAAGTGGATGAAGGAGCTACTAGCCAGGAAGAGCAACCTGAAAGGTGGCCAAACAGTGGTGATGAACAAGGAATGCAGTGCTCTCATTCAGAAGGACGTACTCATGAAGAAAAAAGATCCAGGGAGCTTTCATATTTCCTATATCATAGGAGAAACAAAAATTGACAGAGGATTTTGTGATCTAGGAGCTAGCATTAATGTGATGCCTCTATCTCTTATGAATAAGTTGCAAATCAATGAGGTGAAATCTACAGATGTAATCATATAATTGACTGATAAAACTCAGAAGCAGGCTGAAGGAATAGTAGAAAATATGTTGGTGAAAGTGGGAAACTACTTCCTCCTAACAGATTTTGTTGTTCTGGACATAGAGGAAAGCTACCTCCATCCAATTATTCTGGGGAGACCATTTCTAGCTACTGGTCGAGCACTCATTGATGTAGAATAAGGAGAGTTGATACTGAGAATACATGATGAGCAGCTCACTTTCCAGGCCTTCAAGCCCGTGCACGAATCTGAGCAAGAGAGCAAGAAATCAAAGGAAGAATATAGTGAGAGCTCTCCGCATGAAAATAGCAATAAACCACCAAGCAAGCATCATGAGCTCTTCTTGATAGATAAACAAGAAACTCAAGAAATGAAGCAACCAATGGAGGTCAAGGAAAAGCCGAAGCCACAAAAATCAGGAAGAGCAGCTAACAAGGATTTCCCTAACAATGGAGCACTAATGGAGGAAGAGAAAAGAGTTGTGAAGAAATTGCCAAGGGATGGAGAAACAAGAAGGTTCCTACAGAAGGTTTCTCACCTGGAGACAAGGTGATATCAATCTACCATCCACCAATTCCACCCCATCTTCTAACCATTCCATCTCAGCTACCTCAAGTGTTCACTATCAGAAAATTCCTCTCCCTAGAACGTGTAGAGATAACCAAGGAATCAAGTGGAGACAGTTTCACTGTAAGGGGAAAAGATCTAAGGCACTACAACCCACCATGACAAAGTCCAACTGTCAAGCTAGTGACGCTAAAAGAGCACTCCATGGGAGGCAGCCCATCATTTAGTTTACCTTTTTTTTAATACTTCAGTATGAATAATAAGTGTTGCTCTAACATGGATTCAAGCTCGTATAGACAATTTTGACAATTATCCATGACATTGAGAAGCATATGATCCCATTCTAAGTTTGGTGTGCCTACAGGCACACTAAGATGCCTTTCAAAAATAATGATCATAGCGCCAGTTTGACATGTGTTTCCTGGAATATATAGCCAAACATTAAGTTTGGTGTTCTATATATTGCAAGAACAAGTCATGAGAGTCAAAGTTTTCTTGAGTTTTGAAAGACATGAAAGTGCAACCATGGTTAAAATTTTGAGTTCATGTTTAGAAATAGCAAAATAAAGTTTTTCTCATGATGGTTCAACCAAAAAGTGACACCAATTTCGTTGAGATTTCAATGGCAACACTTGGAGGAAGTAACACTTTGAACCATATGACCAAACACTAAGTTTGGTGTCCTTCAAGACTATATATGGTGGCACCAAAAAGAGTCACGGTTGGTTAAACAAGCATGAAGAATGATAGTCAAAATTTTAGTTTAAATGTTAATTGTCTCTTACCACTACCTGTGAACACTCACTCCTTTTGTCTTGTTATGATGGTTAGGTGAGCAGAGAACTATTTAATGAAAGGGACAAGACAAAGAAGGGTAAGGCTAGCATGAAGACAAAAGTGGATCACATGGCTTGAAGGGTGAGTCTGCACATCCTTGGAAGAAGCACTTGGAAAACCGAGGAAATATGCTTCATGAGGAGGCAACTTTTGTCTTTATTCAATTTTACATGCAAACCCTTGATCCATAAACTTGCCCAAGGAATCCTAGCCATCCAATCTTCATTAAAGTTTACTATAAAAAGCCTTACTTGAACCGTGCATTTGAACTAAAATCTCACATTTCTTGTACTCATGATATTCAACTCTTGTGTTCTGTAAAACCAAAGCCGAGAAACCGTGTTCCTTGTGCAACTAAACACCCTTGTTCACTTGCTTCCATAACACTACCTTAACTTCAAACACCTTTCCTCTGACAGTGCATCACACAACCAACCTTCTTCATCAACCTTTAACCTCAACTCGGCCAGCCATCAAGAGAAGGATGGCTTCCTCTTCAAGTTCTAAAAGAAGGAGAAGAAAGGAACCAGTCACCGAGGGAGCTGAAAATGAGTATGATCGATGGAAATTCAAATCATGCTTCCACCAAATGCAACTTGGATGGATGAATGACAAAAAGATATATCCAGAAATCCCTTTCCTGTTGCCCGAGGAGGGATCCATAAATAAAAGCCAAGATCAAAAAGAGGAAGTGGGAATAGCTGACCTCACCAATCACCAAGATTAATGCGAACATCATAAGGAAGTTCTATGCTAATGCTACAAGGCTAGATATGACTGAAGCACCAACATACAAGAGTTTTGTATGGGGTGTAGAAGTAGACTTTAGCCCGAAGGCTATTATGAAGGTTTTAGGACTAAGGCAAGCACATTTTGATGAGCCAGGATACCAACAAAGAGTGAATGGGAACCTCGATTATGATGAAATTTACAGTGATATCTGTGTGATAAATACTGACTGGGAGAGAGACAATGAAGGAGGGCCAAAGTACCTGAGAAGAGGAGATCTAACTCCGGAGGCAAAATGTTGGTATGAACTTATAAAGAGATCAATTTTGGGGATAGTGAACAACTTGGAAGTTAACAAGCAAAGAGCTATCATGCTACACTGCATAATAGTGGGAGGAGAGGTAAAGGTTCACGAGATCATTGCAAATGACATTTAAAAGATCTCAGAGAAGAATGAAGGCCAAAGTTTCACTGGAGGATGCAAACCCAACATGGCTACATCCCGGCATGCCTATGACCCTTGAAAGAATGATGAATGTCACAAAGGCACAGCAAATTCGAAGACCACAAAGGAGGAGAAGGAGAGAAAAACCACAGGAAGGAGAAGAGCAACAAGAAGAACAAGAAGAGGAGCAACCATTCCAACCACAAAATAACATGGACATGGGGCGGATGCAAGAAGCAATTGAAAGGCTATCAGAACAGTACATGAGAATTCAAGAGAAGCAGGAAGAATTTCATTCACAGTACATGAGTGCTCAACAAAGACAAGAGGAGCTTCAGTTGAGGATGATGAGTCAACAGAGAGACTATGAGTCAAGATGCTTAGTTATGCAAAGGGAACAAGCTTCACAGTCTCAAGAATATTTTAACCAGCTGGCCCAACTTCAAGTTGAGAACATGAGAGCTTTCAATGAGTTCACGACCCTTCAGGATGCAAGATATGGAGTTCAAGCTGACTATAACATAAATAGTCAAGTCAAGCTCCACTACATTGTAGAACATCTACATAGCATGGACCCAGCATTTCTAATTTATGATGAATACTTCAAGGGAAGGAGTGACAGAGAAATAGACAAAGTAATACACCTTGAAAACAGAGTGGAAGAGACAATGAAGAAAGCTGGATTCTGGCAAAAGCTGAAGGGCAAAGGCAAGGGAGAAACTAGTAAGTAAGCAAGCGAGAAGAAGAAGAAAGACAAACAGGATAAAAAATGAAAGGTGGACCTGCTCCTTGTTTATCACATTAAATAAAGAAAGAACATGTTTGTTTTTAGTTGATGGTAGCTTTTAGTTTAAGTCACTTTGCATTCTGTGTGTTTAATCTTGCAATAAGTATGCTAGTCTAAGTGTGTGTGCTTTCACTTTCACCTGTCTGGATGCTTGTCTTGTCCCCTGAGTCTTTTCAATTTCAATAAAAGAAATGTTTGAACAAGAAGTGGAATAGTTCCTTTTTAGCAAGTAGTAAAATAACAGTAAGTGGTGGTATATATATTTGATTGTGTAGTGGCTCACTCATAATGAATAAAGGATAGATTGTCCCCCTTTAGTGTAGATTAGCATGCTGTCTATGAATCTTAGCAAATAAGAATCCTTGGATGAAAGAAAAACAAACAAAAAAGGAAAGAAAAAGAAAAGCCAAAAGTGGCAACAAAAACAAAAGAAAGAAAAGAATAATGCTAGACACCAATAGCTTGGACCTTAGGACATATGCCTGTGGTGTCTCTATACTAGGATCTGCTTGGATGATTAGGTTCTATGGAGTGTTTTAACACTTGGTAACTTGGGTTAACTAATCCGGGATTATCAATTAAAAATCCATTATCAAGAGCAACCTAGTTACAAGACATTTAGTAACCCAAAGAAGTGCTGGGCATCAATGTTCTAAGAAGAATTGTGAGCCAAGTGTCTGTAGTGAATAATGTGTTGAGTGCAAATAAGTTGAGAAAATGCTACACACATGACACTGAGCTAAAGCTTACAAGAAAAGAAAATAAAGAAAAGCAATTACCAAGGATAAGTAAATAATAAGAGGTCATAGCAGTGTGTTAATTGATGCTTGAAAGAGACATTCTATGCTTAAAGATCAATAAGAAGTTAGCTACTGCATTGTCTGCATAAAATCCCATGAGCTACTAAGAATGCTTTGCTGATATGAATACTCCCTTCTGTTTCATTCTTTCTTCTTAATAAATTCAGTACTTGCTTAGGGACAAGCATGATTTAAGTTTGGTGTTGTGATGCCAGGGCATTGATGAACGGATAATTTATACGCTTTTTGGCATTGTTTTTAGTATATTTTAATTAGTTTTTATTATATTTTTATTAGTTTTTATTTAAAATTCACTTTTCTGGACTTTACTATGAGTTTGTGTGTTTTTTTGTGATTTCAGGTATTTTCTGGCTGAAATTGAGGGACCTGAGCAAAAATCTAATTTAGAGGCTGAAAAAGGACTGCATATGCTGTTGGATTCTGACGTCCCTGAACTCAAAGTGAATTTTCTGGAGCTACAGAAGCCCAATTGGCGCGCTCACAATTGCTTTAGAAAGTAGACATCCTGGGCTTTCCAGCAATATATAATAGTTCATACTTTTCTTGAGATTTGATGGCCCAAACAGGCGTTCCAAGTCAGCTCAAGAATTCTGGCGTTTAACGCCGGAACTGGCATAAAAACTGGAGTTAAACGCCAAAACTGGCACAAAAGCTAGCGTTTAACTCCAAGAAAAGTCTCTACACATGAAAGCTTCAATGCTCAGCCCAAGCACACACCAAGTGGGCCCCGAAAGTGGATTTTTACACTAAACACCCTAGCTTACTCATTTTCTGTAACCCTAGGTCACCAGTTCACTATAAAAACTACTTTTAGTGATTCATCTTGTACCTCATGACACTTTACACGTTTCTTGTTGTGTTCTCTACGGCACGAGTCTCTAAACCCCATTGTTGGGGGTGAGGAGCTCTGCTGTTCTTCATGAATTAATGCAATTACTACTATTTTCCATTCTATCACGCTTGCTTCTATTCTAAGATATTCATTCGCACCTCAACCTGATGAATGTGATGATCCGTGACAATCATCATCATTCTCACCTATGAACGCGTACCTGACAACCACCTCCGTTCTACCTTAGATTGAATGCATATCTCTTAGCCTCATGATTCAGATCAGAGTCTTCGTGGTATAAGCTAGAATTATTGGCGGCCATTCCTGAGACCCAGAACGTCTAAAACTTGTCTGTGGTATTCTGAGTAGGATCTGGGAAGGGATGGCTGTGATGAGCTTCAAACTCGCGATTGTTGGGCGTGTGACAGACGCAAAAGGATCAATGGATCCTATTTCAGCATGATCGAGAACCGACAGATGATTAGCTGTGCGGTGACAGCGCATTTGGAACGTTTTCACTGAGAGGACGGGAAGTAGCCATTAACAATGGTGATGCCCAACATAAAGCTTGCCGTGGAAGGAAACTTGAGTTCATGAAGAAGAAGATAGTAGGAAAGCAGAGATTTAGAAGACAAAGCATCTCCAAAGCCTCAACCTGTTCTTCATTACTGCATAACAAGTATTTATTTCATGTTCTTTTACTTTTTACAATTAAATATGAGAATTATTGATATCCTGACTAAGAGTTACAAGATAACCATAGCTTGCTTCAAGCCGACAATCTCTGTGGGATCGACCTTTACTCACGTAAGGTATTACTTGGATGACCCAGTGCACTTGCTGGTTAGTTGTGCGGAGTTGCGAAAGTGTGATTGTAATTTCGTGCACCAGGCATCTTAGGCTAGTTTCACTAGCCTTTTTCTTTGTTTTTGATAGGTTCTATGCACTTTCTTGAGCTATAAGTAATCAATTGGGTTAGGAATTCATGCATACTTAGAGTCCCCCAATTATGATTAATTTGATGCAATTTCATTAGAATTATGCTATAATTACTTGTGTGCTAAGAATGATTAGAATTCTCATGACTTTAGCAAGGCTATGATACATGTATTGGTTGATGATAGGTGAAGGAAGGCATGGAGGAAGGTTGAAGAAGGAGCATGGAAAGGATGAAGAGGAAGGAACGTTGTTGGCCAAGTTGGACCACCAATGTTGCCTCAAACGTTGGAAGAGAAATAGAGCACTTCTTTGTAAACATGGCTGATGCTCATGTTGGAGGTGGCGTTGGGGGTCCAACGTTAACCCCAACGTTGTGAGAAAATGATCAATTCTAGGGCTGAAAGAATTTTGAGTGGCGCGTACGCGTCTATGACGCGTACACGTAAAAATGCAAATTTTGATATCTGCGCGGAAGCATGCATCACGCGTACACGTAAATGAGTCTTTTTGACCCTTTTTGTGCGGAAGCGCACGGTACCGTATTCGCCAAACCCGAACATTGGAGGTCCAACGTTACCTCAAATGCTAACCTCCAATGTTAGTGACGCTCAGCCCAGAATTCAGATTTGAAAATTTTGAATCGACGCGTACGCGTCAGTGACGCGTACGCGTGGATGGAAAAAAAGCGTTGCGCGCCTAAGCTCACGATACGCATATGCGTGAAAATGCCAACGTTGGAGGGAACGTTGGAGGTCCAACGCTGAGGCCAATGTCCCCTGCTTTGTTTTTAAACTAAAAAATGAAAACCTTGCATCCACGCGCGCACGCACAGTACGCGTACGCGTGGATGAGCATTTTTGGCCCTTTTGTGTGGAAGCGCATGGTTCGCGTACGCGTGGGTTAGATGACGTTGGCCCTCCAACATTGAGTCAAACGCCAATGATAGCAAGCTTTCTGGTTTTTGCTGGTTTGTTTGAAATGGCGTTTGAGTCAATGTTGGCCCTCAAACGTTGACTCAAACATGAAGCATCAGGATTCAAAATTTCACACAGATCTCTTCTCAACACAAAAGAACAACCAATTGGAGCCATCTTCAACCCAATTCCATCAAGGCCAAAAGCCCAATTCAAGGCTTGAAGATCAATGGAAGAAAGTGTATAAATAGCTTAGAATTTAAGTTAGACGGAGCTTTTTTTTTCCAATTTTTAGAATTTCTCACACTAACTGCACTTTTCATTCAGAATGTATCTTTCAATTCCAATTTCCATTTTGAGAGCTATGAACAACTAAACCCCTTTTCATTGGGTTAGGAAGCTCTATTGTAATTCAATGGATCAATAGTAGTTTTCATCATCTTCTTCTTTCTTTTCTCTTGATTTTTGTTAGAAAGCTTTCGGTCTTAATTCAATTGGATAGTTGTCTTGAGAGAGAAACTTCCATAATTGGAATTCTTCGAAGCCTTGAGAGAGGAATGAAGAATTCCTTCTAGAATTGCTTTTCCACAGTGGATTAGATTGGGGTTTGGATGGATATAGTGACATGTAATCCTACCAACACATTGATCTATGAATCTGTGTGGTATAGTCAGTGACCGAACTTAAACTCTTCCCATGAGCAATTAAATCATGACATTGGGCAATTGTTCATGCTTAGAGAGATTGGTGAGCCAAGACATTGGGATCCAATCATCTAAGATTGCCAAGCAATGTTAACGAATGCATTGATTGAGGAAGAATTGAAAATGATTTGATCCGGAGAATTCAATATCTCCTGAAACCCAATGAACCCCCATCTCTGATCTACCCGTTCTATTTACTTTCTGCATCTTTAATATCATGCTTGATCCCCATCCCCATTTAATTTCCAGCAATTTAAGATTTTGTCACTTTAATTCCCTACAATTTAATTTTCTGTTCTTTTAATTTCTTGCAATTTAAGTTTCCCGCCATTTTACATTTTACAATCCAAATTTTAATTCTGATTTCACTCAACTAGCATAATTCTCCAATTATAATTGCTCGATCTACCAATCCCTGTGGGATTCGACCTCACCCTACAGTGAGTTTTTACTTGACGACAATTCGGTGCACTTGCCGGAGGGAAAATTGTTGAGAGATAAATTCCCGCATATCACACTTCTTACTAACTACTTTAACAATGAGTGATTCATTCAATGGCAAGACTGTAAGTGATTAAGCCAGGGCTAGTGGTCATTAATCTCCTTTGATCCAAACCAAACACCCCTAGTGGTCATTCAATCTAGATGAGGGTGAAGCTCACGCAATTTAATCTTTGGTGATCCTACTCAAAACGTCATATACAAGGTCAGATCTTTTGGATCGGAGAATGATGCTTAGTATTCTAGCCTTAACGTCATAGAGACCTCAATTACCCATGACTAATGAGATTTTATGTCACGTATCCCAATTAGCCCAGATAACTTGTTGGAACCTGTGATGTATTCTCAAGCAGTAGCTCAATACTATCCGGCTAAGGCTTCGCAAGAGCTCATGTGGAATAAGTGGTCATACTCTCGTTCCACCCCAGATTCATAAAGATGAAGAACGACAATACATCATAGAATGGAATCAAACATGTATTAAAGTAGAAAATTAATAATATTAATCTATGAAAATGAGCAGAGCTCCTATCTTTAACTCAGGAGATTTAGTTGCTCATGCTTTATAAAGTAAACAGATAAAAAGGTGTAATGTAATGTGTCTGTGCTTCTCCCCCCTTGGGAGGCATCCTACTCAGGAGGAAAAAAGTCCCTTATTTATAATAAAAACTCTAAGACTAAACCTAAAAGATATTGTTTTTAATTAAAAATTACAAAAAAGGAAATAAAATAAGCTAAGAAGTACTAAAATCCACTTTAGGGCCTGATGAGCGGATAATTTATACCCTTTTTGGCATTGTTTTTACATAGTTTTTAGTATATTTTAGTTACTTTTTATTATATTTTTATTAGTTTTTATTCAAAAATAAATATTTCTGGACTTTACTATGAGTTTGTGTGTTTTTCTTTAATTTCAGGTATTTTCTGGCTAAAATTGAGGGACCTGAGCAAAAATCTGATTCAGAGGCTGAGAAAGAACTGCAGATGCTGTTGGATTTTGACCCTCCTGCACTCGAAATGGATTTTCTGGAGCCACAGAGGCCCAATTGGTGCGCTCTCAATTGTGTTGGAAAGTAGACATCTTGGGCAAAAAATTGAAAATCAATTAAAATAATGAGAAAAGATATTTTTGAATTTAATGAAGAAAGAGAAAAACAATAAAAATGACACCAAACTTAAAATTTTTTAGATCAAAACAAAGAAAACAAACAAGAAAACTTTGAATGTCAAGATGAACACCAAGAACACTTTGATGATCAAGATGAACACCAAGAACAAATTTTTGAAAATTTTTTTAAGGAATAAAAAATACAAAGGACACCAAACTTAAAAATTTTATACCTTGAACACTAATAATTCGAAAATGTATAAGATAAAAAGCAACAAAAGACACCAAACTTAAAATATGAAGCTAGACTCTAAACTAACAAAAAGACAATTTTTCCTAATCTAAGTAACAAGATGAACCGTCAGTTGTCCAAACTCGAACAATCCTCGGCAACAGCGCCAAAAACTTGGTGCACGAAATCACAATCACACTTTTGCAATTCCGCACAACTAACCAGCAAGTGCACTGGGTCGGCCAAGTAATACCTTACGTGAGTAAGGGTTGATCCCACGGAGATTGTCGGCTTGAAGCAAGCTATGGTTATCTTGTAACCTTAGTCAGGATATCAATAATAATTCTCAGTTTTAATTGGAATGAGTAAAAGAACATGGATTAAATAACACTTGTTATGCAGTAATGGAGAACAGGTTGAGGTTTTGGAGATGCTCTGTATTCTGAATCTCTGCTTTCCTACTGTCTTCTTCTTCACGCACGCAAGGCTCCTTCCATGGCAAGCTGTATGTTGGTGGATCACCGTTGTCAATGGCTACCATCTGTCCTCTCAGTGAAAATGGTCCAGCTACGGGTTTCGTAGGGCTAATCATCTGTCGGTTCTCACTAATGTTGGAATAAGATCCATTGATCCTTTTGTACACTGTCACTGCGCCCAACATTTGTGAGTTTGAAGCTCGTCACAGTCATCCCTTCCCGGATCCTACTCGGAATACCACAGACAAGGTTTAGACTTTCCGGATCTCAAGAATGCTGCCAATTGATTATAGCTTATACCACGAAGACTCTGATCTCACAAATTTGAATGCTCTGTTGTCAGGAGAGGCAATCAAACTCGTGAACCAGGAACCAAAGAGATACACACTCAATCTAAGGTAGAACGGAAGTGGTTGTCAGGCACGCGTTCATAGGTTAAGAATGGTGATGAGTGTCACAGATCATCACATTCATCATGTTGAAGTGCGAGTGAATATCTTAGAATAGAAACAAGCGTGATTGAATGGAAAACAATAGTAATTGCATTAATCCATCGAGACACAGCAGAGCTCCTCACCCCCAACCATGGAGTTTAGAGGCTCATGCCGTAGAAAATACAAGTTCTGATGTAAAATGTCATGAGGTACAAAATGAATCTCTAAAAGTGGTTTTTATACTAAACTAGTGACCTAGGTTTACAGAAAATGAGTAAGCTAAGATAGATAGTGCATAAATTCACTTCCGGAGCCCACTTGGTGTGTGTTTGGGCTGAGCTTTGAAGCTTTCATGTGCATAGGCTATTCCTGGCATTAAACTCCAGCTTTTGTGCCACTTTGGGCGTTTAACTCCAACTTTTATGCTAGTTCTGGCGTTTAACGCCAGAAAATGGTAGAAAGTTGGTGTTTAGACGCCAGTTTGTGTTATCAAAACTCGGGCAAAGTATGGACTATTATATATTGCTGGAAAATCCAAGATGTCTACTTTCCAACGCAATTGAGGGCGTGCCAATTGGGCTTCTGTAGCTCCAGAAAATCCGTTTCGAGTGCAGGGAGGTCAGAATCCAACACCATCTGCAGTCCTTTCTCAGCCTCTGAATCAGATTTTTGCTCAGGTCCCTCAATTTCAGCCAGAAAATACCTGAAATCACAGAAAAATATGCAAACTCATAGTAAAGTCCAGAAATGTTATTTTTATTTAAAAACTTATAAAAATATACTAGAATGTAGCTAAATCATACTAAAAACAACATGAAAATACCACCAAAAAGCGTATAACATATCCGCTCATCAGTATCTCTTAGGTCTCTGATCCACGGACCGAGTCCGTGAGATCAGAACCTTCGTGGTAGAGGCTAGAACCAATTAGCAGAATTGCTGGGATCCGAAAAGTCTAAACCTTGTCTGTGGTATTCTGAGTAGGATCTGGAAAGGGGTGACTATGACGAGCTTCAAACTCGCGAATATTGGGTGCAGTGACAGTGTGCAAAAGGATAAAGAGATCCTATTCCGACGCTAGTGAGAACCGACAGATGATTAGCCGTGCGGTAGCTGTACATGGTATTTTTCATCCGAAATGAGAAATCCGACAGTTGATTAGCCGTGCAGAGATCGTACCTGGTATTTTTCATCCGAGAGGATCATACAACTTGCCATTGAAGGAAGCCATGCGTGTTTGGAGAAGAAGACAGTAGGAAAACAGAGATTCAGATGACAGAGTATCTCCGGAACCTCAACCCGTTCCTCATTACTGAATCACAAGTACCTTTTATTTCATGTTATTTATTTTTCATAAACAAAATCATCTTTATCATTAATCTCCTGACTAAGATTTATAGGATAACCATAGCTTGCTTCAAGCTGGCAATCTCCGTGGGATCGACCCTTACTCACGTAAGGTATTACTTGGACGACCCTGTGCACTTGCTGGTTAGTTGTGTAGAGTTGTGAAAAGTGTGATCACAATTTCGTGCACCAAGTTTTTGGCGCCGTTGCCGGGGATTGTTCGAGTTTGGACAACTGACGGTTCATCTTGTTGCTTAGATTAGGAAGAATTTACCTTTTTGGCTGGTTTAGAGTCACTAAATTTGAGTCTTTTATTTTCTTTTCAAAAATCTTTCAAAAATTTTTATTTTTCTTTATTAATCTTGGATTTTTCTTTGAGTTTTTTAATATTGTTTTTGTTAAAATTTTAAAATTCTTGTTTTCTTTTTCTAGATTATTTTCGAAAATTTATAAAACCAATAACCTCATAATTTAGTCTTCTGTTTGAGTTTAGTTTCATGTTTTAAGTTTGGTGTCAATTGCATGTTTTTATTTTTCTTTCAATTTTTTGAATTACATGTTCTTAGTTCTTTCTTGATCTTCAAGTTGTTCTTGTTTATTTTCCTTGTTTGATCTTTAGTTTTTCTTGTTGTGTTTTTCCTTGTTTTTATTGTGTATTTTCGAATTATTAGTGTCCAAGGTATAAAAATTTTTAAGTTTGGTGTCCTTTGTGTTTTTAATTCCTTAAAAATTTTCAAAAATTTGTTCTTGGTGTTCATCTTGATCTTCAAGTTGTTCTTGGTATTCATCTTGACCTTCAAGTTGTTCTTGGTTGTTTTCTTTATTTTGATATAAAAATTCTAAGTTTGGTGTCATTTTATTGTTTTTCTCTTTTCTCATTAATTCAAAAATATCTTTTCTCTTTATCTTAATTGATTTTCGAAATTTACCTTTAAAAATTCAGATTTTTATTTTAAAATTTTTATCTTATCTTATCTTAGTTTTAAATTTCAGAAAAAAAATCAAATCTTTTTCAAAAATCATATATTTTTTAAAATCTTATCTTATCTTTTCTAATATCAAATTTTACAATCATATCTTTTTCAAATCTTTTCTTTTATTTATTTTCTTACAAGTATCTTTAATTTTAAGACATATCTTTTTCAAAAATTCCTAACCACTTTCTCTCTTTCGATTTTTTCGAAAGTCATATCCAAAATTTTTCAAATCTTTTTAATTAATTAGTCATCTCAGTATTCGAATTTTTTTATTTATTTTCCTTTTCTTTTAATTTTCGAAATCTATATTCTATTTTCCAATTATTTTATTTTATTTTATTTTATCTTATTTTCTTTTTAATTCGGTCATCCTTAATTAAATAAAATAAAAAAATATTTTATTTGCAATCCACATCATCTCACTTTCTCCATCATGGACCTAAGTGGAAATGAACAGTCCAGAAGGACTCTGGGGTTATATACTAACCCCACTACTGCTATATATGGGAGTAGTATCTGTATACCCCCCATAAGAGCCAGCAATTTTGAGCTAAACCCTCAGCTCATTATCATGGTGCAGCAAAATTGCCAATATTCCAGTCTTCCACAGGAAGAACCTACTGAGTTTCTGGCACAGTTCTTACAAATTGCTCACACAGTGTGTGATAAAGAAGTAGATCAGGATGTCTACAGATTATTACTGTTTCCATTTGCTGTAAAAGATCAAGCTAAGAGGTGGTTAAATAACCAACCCACAGCAAGCATAAGAACATGGAAACAGTTATCAGACAAATTCCTAAATCAATATTTCCCTCCAAAAAGTATGACACAGCTAAGGCTGGACATCCAACAAGAGAATAATGAATCTCTTTATAATGCCTGGGAGAGGTACAGAGGGATGCTAAGGAAATGCCCCTCTGAAATGTTTTTAGAATGGGTGCAGTTAGACATCTACTACGGGCTTACAGAAAAAACCCAGATATCTCTAGACCACTCAGCTGGTGGATCTATACACATGAGAAAGACAATTGAAGAGGCTCAAGAGCTCATTGATACAGTTGCTAGAAATCAGCATCTGTACTTGAGTAGTGAGTCCTCCATAAAAGAAGAGGTTAAAGTAGTATCTACTGAACTTGGTCCTCCAGAACAAGTTGTTGAACTCAATCAGCAATTGCACTTTATAACAAAACAGTAGAAGAATTTAAAGAGATGCTACAAGATACTAAAAAGGCTAACAAGGATATGGAAGCATAATTGAATCAGACCAGACAGTAATTATCTAAACAGATAACAGAAGAGTGCCAAGCTATTCAATTAAAGAGTGGGAAGACACTGAATGTATCAACTCAAGGCAGCAGAAAACCAAGAAAGGAACAACTGATAGAGGATAACCAAACCACTGCCCAAAATCCCTCTGAGGACAGTAAGAGCTCAGAGAGGAATGATTCTGGCATTCAAACGCCAGAAAAGGGTGAAAAAGTGGCGTTAAACGCCCAGTGGACGGCCAACTCTGGCGTCCAAACGCCAGAAAAGGGTGGCAATCTGGCGTTAAACGCCCATACAGCACCCAACTCTGGCGTTCAAATGCTAATAAGGGATCAGACACCTGCAAGTGCTGATAACAACCCCCTTAGGCAGGCCACTCCAACCACTTCTGTAGGAAATAAACCTACAGCAACTAAGGTTGAAGAATATAAAGCCAAAATGCCTTATCCTCAGAAACTCTGCCAAGAAGAACAGGATAAACAATTTGTTCGCTTTGTAGACTATCTCAGGACTCTTGAAATAAAGATTCCGTTTGCAAAGACACTTGAGCAAATACCCTCTTATGCTAAGTTCATGAAAGAGATCTTAAGCCATAAGAAGGATTGGAGAGAAACTGAAAAAGTTTTCCTCACTAAAGAATACAGTGCAGTCATTCTGAAAAGCTTACCAGAGAAGCTTAGAGATCCCAGAAGCTTTATGATGCTATGCACATTAGAGGACGCTTGCACCAAGACAGCTCTGTGTGATCTTGGGGCAAGTATCAACCTAATACCTGCATCCACTATCAAAAAGCTTGGTTTGACTAATGAAGTTAAACCAACCCGGATATGCCTCCAACTTGCTGATGGCTCCATTAAAATTCCATCAGGCATAATTGAGGACATGATTGTCAAGGTTGGGCCGTTTGCCTTTCCTACTGACTTTGTAGTGCTGGAAATGGAGGAGCATAAGAGTGCAACTCTCATTCTAGGAAGACCTTTCCTAGTAACTGGACGAACCCTCATTGACGTCCAAAAAGGGGAGATAACCCTGAGACTCAATGAGGATGAGTTTAAGTTGAATGCTGTCAAAGCTATGCAGCAACCAGACACATCAACAGACTGCCTGAGCGCTGATATTATTGACTCCCTGGTAGAAGAGGTCAATATGACTGAGAGTCTCGAATCAGAGCTAGAGGACATTTTAAAGATGTTCAGCCTAATATGAAGGAACCAGAGAAAACAGAAGAACCTCTGAAAACTCCTCAGGAAGAGGAAAAGCCTCCTAAACCCAAGCTCATAGCACTACCACCCTCGCTGAAATATGCATTTCTGGGAGAAGAGGGCACTTTTCCAGTAATCATAAGCTCTGCTTTAGAGCCACAGGAAGAGAAAGCACTAATTGAGGTACTAAGGACACACAAGACATCTCTTGGGTGGCCCATAAGTGATTTTAAGGGCATTAACCCAGCCAGATGCATGCACAAGATCCTATTGAAGGATGATGCTAAGCCTGTGATTCAACCACAGAGGCAGCTGAATCCAGCCATGAAGGAAGTGGTGCAAAAAGAGGTCACTAAGTTACTAGAGGCTGGGATTATTTATCCTATTTCTGATAGCCCTGGGTAAGCCCTGTCCAAGTTGTCCCCAAGAAGGGAGGCATGATAGTGGTTCATAATAAAAAGAATGAACTGGTTCCTACAAGAACAGTTACAGGGTGGCGTATGTGTATTGACTACAGAAGGCTCAATACAGCCATCAGAAAGGATCATTTTCCTTTACCATTCATAGACCAGATGCTAGAGAGACTAGCAAATCATGAATACTACTGCTTTTTGGATGGCTATTCAGGCTACAACTAAATTGCAGTAGATCCTCAGGACCAAGAAAAAACAGCATTCACATGTCCATATGGAGTATTTACCTACAGAAGGATGCCTTTTGATCTGTGCAATGCACCTGCAACCTTTCAGAGGTGCATGCTCTCTATCTTCTCTGATATGGTAGAGAAATTTCTAGAAGTCTTCATGGATAACTTTTCAGTATTTGGAGACTCATTCAGCTCCTGTCTTGACCATCTAGCACTTGTTCTAAAAAGGTGCCAAGAGACTAACCTGGTTTTGAACTGGGAGAAATGTCACTTTTTGGTGACTGACGGAATTGTTCTTGGGCACAAAATTTCAAACAAGGGAATAGAGGTGGATCAAGCTAAGGTAGAGGTAATTGAAAAATTACCACCACCTGCCAATGTTAAGGGAATCAGAAGCTTTCTGGAGCATGCAGGATTCTATAGGAGGTTTATAAAGGATTTTTCAAAAATCACAAAATCTCTGAGCAATCTGCTAGCTGCTGACACGCCATTTATCTTTGACACAGAGTGTCTGCAGACGTTTGAAACCCTGAAAGCTAAGCTGGTCACAACACCAGTCATTTCTGCACCAGACTGGACATTACCATTCGAACTAATGTGTGATGCCAGTGAAAACGCCATTGGTGCAGTATTGGGACAGAGGCATAACAAGCTTCTGCACGTCATTTATTATGCTAGCCGCATTTTGAATGACGCACAGAAGAATTACACAACCACAGAAAAAGAGTTGCTTGCAGTGGTTTATATCATTGACAAGTTCAGATCTTATTTAGTGGGATCAAAAGTGATTGTGTACACTAACCATGCTGCTCTAAAATATCTCCTCATAAAGCAGGATTCAAAATCCAGGCTCATAAAATGGGTGTTGCTTCTGCAAGAGTTTGATATAGAATTAAGAGACAGAAAGGGGACAGAGAACCAGGTAGCTGATCACCTGTCCTGGATAGAACCAGTAGCAGGAGCGTCCCTCCCTCCTACTGAGATCTCTGAAACCTTCCCGGATGAGCAAATCTTTGCCATTCAGGAAGTGCCATGGTTTGTAGACATTGCAAACTATAAAGCTGTGAGATTCATACCTAAGGAGTACAGTAAGCAGCAAACAAAAAAATTGATTTCTGATGCAAAGTACTACTTGTGGGATGAATGGTACGTGAAATTGTGATCTCTTGCAACGGCGCTAAAAACTTGGTGCGCTCGAATATGATCTCAACACTTCTTCACAACTTCGGGTAACTAACCAGCAAGTGCACTGGGTCGTCCAAGTAATAAACCTTACGTGAGTAAGGGTCGATCCCACGGACATTGTCGGCTTGAAGCAAGCTATGGTCACCTTGTAAATCTTAGTCAGGCGGATTCAAATGGTTATAGAGAATTAATAATTAAAATATAATTAAAATATAAATAGGATAGAGATACTTATGTAATTCATTGGTGAGAATTTCAGATAAGCGTATAGAGATGCTTTCCTTTCTCCTGAACCTCTGCTTTCCTGCTGTCTTCATCCAATCATTCCTACTCCCTTCCATGGCAAGCTTTATGTTGGGCATCACCGTTGTCAATGGCTACATCCCGTCCTCTCTGTGAAAATGGTCCAATGCGCTGTCACTGCATGGCTAATCATCTGTCGGTTCTCGATCACACTGGAATAGGATTTACTATCTTTTTGCGTCTGTCACTACGCCCAGCACTCGCGAGTTTGAAGCTCGTCACAGCCATCCCTTCCCAGATCCTACTCGGAATACCACAGACAAGTTTTAGACTTTCCGGATCTCAAGAATGGCCGTCCATGGGTTCTAACTTATACCACGAAGACTCTAATATCTCAGACTCGGTCCCCTGTATTAGATATCTAAGAGATACTCATTCTATCTCATCTTCATGTAGAACGGAAGTGGTTGTCAGGCACATGTTCATAAGTGAGAATGGTGATGAGCGTCACATAATCATCACATTTATCATGTTCTTGGGTGCGAATGAATATGTTAGAATAGGAATAAGCTTGAATTGAATAGAAAAACAATAGTACTTTGCATTAATTTATGAGGAACAACAGAGCTCCACACCTTAATCTATGGTGTGTAGAAACTCTACCGTTGGAAATACATAAGAACAAGGTCTAGGCATGGCCGAGAGGGCAGCCCCCATGATCTAAGAACTAAACGTCCCAAGATGTTTAATACAATAGTAAAAAGTCCTATTTATGCTAAACTAGTTACTAGGTGGTTTACAGAGATAAGTAAATGATGCAGAAATCCACTTCTGGGGCCTACTTGGTGTGTGCTTGGGCTGAGCATTGAAGCTTTCACGTGGAGAGGTCTTTCTTGGCATTGAACGCCAGTTTATAACCTGTTTCTGGCGTTTAACTCCACTTTGCAACCTATTTCTGGCGTTTGACTCCAGAATTGGGCAGAGAGCTGGCGTTAAACGCCAGTTTGCGTCAACTAAACTCGGGCAAAGTATGCAATATTATATATTTCTGAAAATCCCTGGATGTCTACTATCCAACGCAATTGAGAGCGTGCCATTTGGACTCCTGTAGCTCCAGAAAATCCACTTTGAGTGCAGGGAAGTCAGAATCCAACAGCATCTGCAGTCCTTTTTCAGCCTCTGAATCAGATTTTTGCTCAGGTCCCTCAATTTCAGCCAGAAAATACCTGAAATCATAGAAAAATACACAAACTCATAGTAAAGTCCAGAAATGTGATTTTTATTTAAAAACTAATAAAAATATACTAAAAACTAATTAAATCCTACTAAAAACTAGGTAAAAATAATGCCAAAAAGCGTATAAATTATCCGCTCATCACAACACCAAACTTAAATTGTTGCTTGTCCCCAAGCAACTGAAAATCAAATAGGATAAAAAGAAGAGAATATACTATAAATTCCAAAATATCAATGAAAATTAGCTCCAATCAGATGAGCGGGACTAGTAGCTTTTTGCCTCTTGAATAGTTTTGGCATCTCACTTTATCCATTGAAGTTCAGAATGATTGGCATCTATAGGAACTTAGAATTTAGATAGTGTTATTGATTCTCCTAGTTCAGTATGTTGATTCTTGAACACAGCTACTTTATGAGTCTTGGTCGTGGCCCTAAGCACTTTGTTTTCCAGTATTACCACCGGATACATAAATGCCACAGACACATAATTGGGTGAACCTTTTCAGATTGTGACTCAGCTTTGCTAAAGTCCCCAATTAGAGGTGTCCAGGGTTCTTAAGCACACTCTTTTTTTTTGCTTTGGACCTTGACTTTAACCGCTCAGTCTCAAGTTTTCACTTGACACCTTGATAAACCACTATTTTATGGTTTATATTGTGTTTATTTATGTGGTTTTATCATGATCCTTACCCACTTATTCATTAAATAAGCATGCATTTATAATTCCTTCCTAAAGTTATTGCATGATTGAAAACTTGCTTCCTAGAGACTTTTAATTATATATTTTATTTCTCTTTTATTCCATTCGATGCCGTGATCTGTGTGTTAAGTGTTTCAGGCTTCATAGGGCATGAATGAATTGGAGATTGGAAAGAAAGCTTGCAAAAATGGAAGGAACACAAGAAATTGAGGAGATGACCAGCGAGAAGCGACGTGGCCGCATGGATGACGCGACCGCGCGGCATGGAATAGCATGAGTGACACGGCCGCATGGATGACGCGACCGTGTGGCAAAGCAGAAAGCCGAATAACGCAGCCGCATGGATGACGCGACCGCGTGGCAAAGCAGAATGCCAAATGACGTGGCCGCATGGATGACGCGACCGCGTGACATGCGCGATTTGCATAATCTGCAGAATCGCTGGGGGCAATTTTGGGCCTTATTTTGACCCAGTTTTCGGCCCAGAAAAGTAGACTAGAGCCAGAGAACATGCAGAAACCAACAACAACATTCATTCCGCATAGTTTTTAGTTTTTAGATCTATTTTTTCCTCTCCTCTAGGTTTTTCTCTCTACACATTCATAGTTTTTAGGATTTGTTATGTTCATTGTTTTTGCATTGGGATATTGAGAAGAGTTATTGCCTCATCAAGACTTCGACATTCTAGTTCGTTCTCTTTACTTGTCTCTTACTCTTCCATGTTCCTTAATTTACTTAATTTTACCATTGGATTATTTTAGCATTTATCAATACAAGAATTACTTTTATTTTTAATTAATCTTTTGATCATTATTTATTATGTCTTTCTTTAATTCCTTTTCTTATGTTATGAATTTTACATTTACAATGAGCGAGTAGTTCCCTAACTTGATGGGGAGTTGATTGAAAGAAACCCTTGAAGTTGGGATGCTCAAGAGAAAGATTGTAGTTGGGTTTATTGTTGGATTGCTCTCTATTCACTAACACCAATCCTCCCAAGAGCGGATTGGAACTTGTCGATAGAGATAGCATTCCAACTTGTTTAACTTTCTCCTACTTAATGAGGGACAACTAAACAGAATAATCCCCAATTATCAATTAGTCTTGAGAGTACTGCAATAAGAATAGGACTTCCAACTAATCAACTCCCAGTCAAGGCTTTTATTTAAATTTATATAAATTCTCTAATTTAATTTTCTGCCATTCAACTCAAACCTTTTTGAAAACATCTGATTAATAAAATAGCACACTTTTCTACAACTCGTTGGGAGACGACCTGGGACTCATACTCCCAGTATTTTGATTTTTATTTCTGTGACACCCTTCTAAATTGATGAGCAGATTTCTGGTTGGTTGAGAACTATACTTGCAACGCATATTTTATAATCATTCTTAACTCGCCAATTTCCGCCCGCATCAATTTTTGGCGCCGTTGCCGGGGAGTTGCAATAGAGTGCTAAAGTTATTAATTATAATTTATTTATTTGCATTTTATTTTATTTTGCTACTATGAGCTGCTTGTTTCTTTCGTTAGACGACATGTTCGCTTCCTGATCCAAGCTTGCGAATATTTGATCCTGAGATTGAAAGAACTATTTCACGAATAAGGAAAACTCGGCGTCAGTTAGTCCTCTCTGATGGCGGATCTGAAACGTCATTTGAGAAAGAAACCAGCCCCCGTTCTACTGATTTGGTTGTTTCACGCGTAGGTAACATGGCAGCAGCCAGGAGAGTTACTATCTAGGAGGCTGGAGCCCCTGATTTTACAATGCAACCATTTCAAGCGCATCACCCAGCGGTAGCTACAGATTTTGAAATAAAGACCGCATTGCTCAATTTGATACCCAAGTTTCATGGCTTACCTTCTTAAGAGCCTATCAAGCATCTGAGAGATTTTCAAGCAGCCTGTTCTACTGTCAGGCGTGATGGTGCAGATGAAACTTCAATTTTGCTTAAAGCTTTCCCATTTTCTCTTGAGGGGAAGGCAAGAGAGTGGTACTACACTCAACCAGCAGCAATTGTATCCAGTTGGGATACGCTGAGAAGAGAATTCTTGGAAAAGTTCTTTCCAGCTGAAGTTACTGATAAACTGAGGAAAGACATTTCCATGATTGTTTAGGATGACTCTGAAACTCTTTATGAGTACTGGGAGCGCTTCAATAATCTTCTAGAAGCTTGCCCCCACCATATGATTGACAAGATAGTGTTACTCGGTTATGTCACACAGGGAATGAGGCCCCAAGATAAGACCACATTGGAAAGTGCTAGCAATGGGTCTATGAAAAAGTACAAGACCACTGATGAGGCATGGCAATTGATTAATGACTTAGCTGAATCTACTAGGAATCACAGGCAGAAACTAGGCCGCTCAAAAGCCATTGCAGAAGTATCCTCTAGCAGAGAGACTACTGCTCTAACTCAGAGTATCTGTGAAATGACCAACTTGCTGAAGCAAATGCAATTGAATCAACAACAAGTTCAACAAGCTCAACCTTCTCTAGCACAGCAAAACCAATAGTTAGTCCCACAGAGAGTTTGCAGAATCTGTGCTGATTATAGCCATTATACTGATAAATGTCCGCAGCTCCAGCAGGAAGACAACACCGTGGCAGCCACACATAACTTTTATGACCGCCCCAACCAAGGGTACAATCAAGGTGGCAATTACAACCACGGATGGCAAGACAATTCTAACCAGAATTGGAGGGACAACAACAACAACAGAGGAGGCAGAGATAATCAGGGAAATCAGAGGTGGAATAACAACAACAACAGGCAGCAGAATCAGAATCAGCCTTACAGAGCACCTCACCTAAGGCAATCCCAAGGACCACAAAATACCCAACAGCAAACCTCTCAATTTACCCATCCTTCTTCATCTGCCAATGATGACTTACTACAATCTATTGATCGAAGACAGCAGACCATGGAAAATAACATTAATGCCACTCTGAATGGTCTGACCACTACTTTGCAGGCTCTTGTCTCCCAGATAGGATCAATGAATAACTTCAATAACCAACCTTTGAGCTCCAGTGGTATTTCCTCTCAACCATTACCCAATCCCAAGGGTGGTATTAATGCCATCACCCTGAGGTCCAGAACCACACTGCAGGAGAGGAACCAGGAGGAGCCAAACCCACCAGAACACGCCTCAGCTGAAGAGGTAGTGGAAATAGAAGATGTTGAAGAGGACATACAGGACATGGCTGAAGAAGAAGAAGTTCAACCACAGGAGGAAGCACTAAAAGACGCAGACACTGCAGAAAATGCCACTCCCATTCCATTTCCACAACTTGTAAGGAAGCCCAGGAAGCAGCTGAAACTTGATCTAAAAATGGTAGAGATGTTAAAAAAGGTTGAGGTAACTGTTCCCCTTTTTGATGTTATTCAACAGGTACCTAAATATGCAAAGTTTCTAAAAGATTTATGTATACATAAGGATAAAATTAATGAATTAGAAACTATTCCTTTAGGAAGTTCCATATCTGCTTTAATGGGAGGTTTACCTGAAAAGTGTAGTGACCCAGGTCCTTGTATAGTTAATTGTACTATTGGTGGTGTGATAATTTCTGAATGTATGTGTGATTTAGGAGCATGTGTGAGTATAATGCCTTTGTCTATATATGATGTTTTGAGGCTCCCTCCCTTAAAAAGGTCGGCAGCTTGTTTTGTGTTAGCAGATAAAAGCATTATTACAGTGGTTGGAGTTGCTGAAGATGTACTAGTAGGCATTAAGGGACTCACGTTTTCCACTGATTTTTATATCTTGGAAATGCCCCAAAATGACTCAGATAAGCCATCATCAATCTGATGCCAGGGCATTTTGGCCAGTTTTCACTGACCTTTTCTTTATTGTTTTTAGGGTAGTTTCATGCATTTTCTTAGGGAATAAGCAAGTTTTGGGTAGATTTTCACTTACATCTTGATTCAAGCATACATTGTGCACTTTACATGATTTCATGAGGATTTTGCATGAATTTAATGACAAATTGGATGATGCATTTTCCATGACTGGGACTAGAGCTTTGATGCACTTTATTGCTTGATTTCAGGACAAAGGAAGCAAGGAAGAACCACGTTAGCAGCCACGTTAGTCTAACTAACGTGACCTCTAACGTGGAATGGGAGCTAACTTGCAAAGTTAATGAGAAAAGTAATCGCCAATAACGCCCTCGAAGCCATAATAGCCCACGTTAAGAGTTACGTTAACTAAGTTAACGTGAACTCTAACGTGGAAGAAAGAAATGAAGCCAACGTTAGTGACACTTACCTTTGTCACTAACGTTGGACCAAGCTCACAATTGGCAACGTTAAGAGCCACGTTAACTCAGTTAACGTGGACTCTAACGTTGAGAAGCAAAAGAGAAGCCAACGTTAGTGACACTTACCTTTGTCACTAACATTGAGCTAAGCCACAATGAGCCACGTTAACTCCCACATTAACTTAGTTAACGTGGAAGCTAACGTGGAGGGAGCAAGAATCGCCAACGTTAGTGACACTCACCTTTGTCACTAACGTTGGAATAAGCCAATGTGAGCAATGTTAACTCCCACGTTAACTTAGTTAACGTGGAAGCTAACGTGGATAAGGGAATGATGAGCCAACGTTAGTGACACTCACCTTTGTCACTAACGTTGGAAATGGCTATCATTGCTACGTTAGAAGCCACGTTAACCTAGTTAACGTGGACTCTAACGTGGGAAGTAGGGGCACATTGGAACGTTAGTGACAAAGGTAAGTGTCACTAACGTTCTCGAAGGATTGGCAAGCTTACGTTAAGAGCCACGTTAACCTAGTTAATGTGGACTCTAACGTAGGGGGAAGGGAAGACTCTCAACGTTATTGGGAAAGGTGAGTCCCAATAACGTGTGCGAATGACTAAGAGGCAACGTTAGTGGTCACGTTAGTGTCACTAACGTTGAAGTTAATATGGACCATCCCTGGGTGAGGAACGTTAGTGAAAAAGGTGATTGTCACTAACATTCTCGAACCCACACTCTCACTTAACGTTAACGCCACTAACGTCCTGAGCTAAACACCCTGCCTACCTCACACTTTCTCTCTGCAAGTAAAGCTAACCCACTGCAGAAGTTAACTGCTTCAAACTCAAGATCCAAAGACCCATATCCAAGACTTGAAGAGCCAACTAGAAGATCAGAAGAGTAGTATATATAGGGGTAGTTTTGAATTAGGAAAGGAGATTTTTGGGGGAATGGAAATTGGGAACTACTCTCTGTATAATTTACTTTCTCTGCACTTCTAGTTCTAATTTTCATGATGTATTCTCCATCTTTGTTTTCTATTTCCAGAGCTATGAACAACTAAATCCCTTTCATTGGGTTAGGGAGCTCTGTTGTAATTTGATGGATCAATACTAGTTTTCATTACTCTTCTTCTATCTTTTCTCTTGATTTTACTAGAAAGCTTTCAATCTTCATCCAGTTGGGTAGTTATCTTGGAAAAGAAGCTATTCATACTTGGATCTCTTCTGAACCTTGGAAGAGGAATGAAGAGATCATGCTAGAAATACTTTCTCATGTTGGACCAAATTGGGTTTGGTTGGATATGGTGACTATAATCCTACTAACACTTGATTTGGGAATGCATGTGGTATAATCAGTGACCATACTTCATCTCTTCTCATGAGTAATTGACCAAGAAATTGGCTATTGATCAAGATTTGAGAGATTGAATTGCCAAGGAATTGGAATTCGATCACTTAAGATTGCCAAGGAGATCAATGAATGCATTGATTGAGGAAGAGATGAAAATGAACTTGATCCGGAGAATGCAACATCTCCTAAGCCCAATGAATCCCATCTCTGATCTTACCCATTCTCTTTAATTTCTGCAATTTACTTTTATGAGCATCTTCCCGATTCCCATTTAAATTCTGCAATTTACCTTCCGCCATTTACTTTCAGCTCTTTACTTTCGGCATTTATATTTTCTGCTATTTACTTTCTCGCAATTTAATTTCCTGCAACACTCAAACCAAATTCTGCTTCGCTCAACTAGAACATTCCTCTAATTAAAGTTGCTTGACCAATCAATCCCTGTGGGATTCGACCTCACTCTATTGTGAGTTTTTACTTGACGACAATTCGGTACACTTGCTGAAGGAAAATTGTTGAGAGACAAGTTTCCGTGAGCATCAAGTTTATGGCGCCGTTGCCGGGGATTGATTTTTTATCAACAAAGATTAAATTGGAGGATAACTAGATTGAGCATTTTTTTTCTTTTGTTTGATTTAAGTTCATTTGAGTAATTTACTTTCTGTTCAGTTATTTTCTTCCCTTCCCACTACCTATTTTCTTAGTTGTTTACGATTCAATCCACCTACCCACTAACTGTTTGATATATTGCATCACTCACACTAACAGCATTTCTAATAAGAATAGTCTCTGCATCTAGTTCCTTGCTTGTGCCTTGTTGGTTGTATGACAGGGAGAATAAGCGGGGCTTCAACTTCATTTGATTCTGAACCTGAGAGGACCTTCCTTATATTAAGGAGGGAAGCAAGAGGAAAGAGAGTAGTTGGTGCTGAGGAAGAGGAAGAGTATTTTGAACCAAACATGGAGAACCATCATGAAGAAGAGGCTCACAACCATGGTAGAGAGGGTCTAGCAAATCATGCTGGGCAAGAGAGAAGAGTTCTGGGTTTTTACATCAACCCAAACCCAGGAAACTGTGGGAGTAGCATCCAAAGGCCAACCATACATGCCAACAACTTTAAACTAAAGCCACAGCTCATCACTCTTGTTCAGAACAACTGTTCATTCGCAGGGAGTGTCCAAGAAGACTCCAATCAATATCTAATCACCTTCCTGAGGATATGTGATACTGTGAAGTCTAATGGTGTTCATCCTAACACCTATAGACTACTTCTGTTCCCTTTCTCACTCAAGGACAAGGCATCTAAATGGCTGGAATCATTTCTAAAGGAGAGTTTAGCAACCTGGGAAGATGTGATAAACAAATTCTTGGCAAGATTCTATCCTCCTCAACGGATTAACAGGCGGAGAGCTGAGGTGCAAACATTCAGGCAGCAGGATGGTGAGACTCTACATGAAGCATGGGAGAGGTTTAAGGACCTGACAAGAAGGTGTCCACCAGATATGTTCAATGAATTGGTGCAGCTACATATTTTCTATGAAGGCCTTTCTTATGAATCAAAGAAGGCAGTAGACCATTCATCCGGGGGATCTCTTAACAAGAAGAAGACCATTGAAGAAGCCATAGATGTCATTGAAACTGTAGCTGAGAATGACTACTTCTATACTTCTGAAAGAGGCAACACTAGAGGAGTGATGGAGCTGAACAATGTGGATGCACTGTTGGCCTAAAATAAGCTTATTACCAAGCAGCTGGCTGACCTCACCAAGAAGATGGAGAGGAACCAAGTGGCAGCAATCACTACCTCATCAGCAACCCAAGAGGGAGTGAATGTTGAGGCAGAGGAGGAGCAAGAACAAGCCAATTACATTGGAAACTCACCCAGGCAAACCCATGATCCATACTCCAAAACCTACAACCCTGGATGGAGGAATCACCCAAACTTTGGGTGGGGAAATCAACAAGATCAAAACCAAGATCAGAGACGTCACAACCCCAATAACCATGCAGCTCACCAACATTCCACACAAAGATCATATCAACACCACCCTAACAACACTTCTCCACATCCATACCAAAACCAGAATAACCCAACTCACCCCTCCACTCTCAACTCACCCTCATCTGAAGATAGACTCTCCAAAATTGAGACTATGCTTGAAGGCATATGCAAAGAGATTCAAGATAATAAGGTATTCAAAGAGGAGGTGCGAGCTAGCATCAAGAACCAAGGAGACACCATCAAGAGGCTGGAATTTCAAGTGGGATACTTATCTAAAAAGATTCCCAAACCTACTGATAGCTTCCCAAGTGACACAAAGAAATATCCGAGAGGTGAAGCAAAAAAAGTCAGATGGGAAGATTGCAAGATGGTTACTACAAGTAATAAGGAGACTGAGGAAAAGCAAAACAAGCCATTAGAACAACTTGGAGAGACATCAGCAGAGAAACAGGAAAAAGATCGCCAAGAACCCAAAACTTTACAAAAGGAGCTGACACAGAAGTAGCTGTTGAAACTCTATGCACCTTTTCCCCAATTACTCAATGGTGCTGTAGAGAAGAGAATATACTCAAGGTTTCTTGACCTGTTTGCATCCCTCCATGTAAACGTACCATTCATTAAGGCCCTCCAACAAATGCCCCATACATCAAGTATATGAAGGAGCTGCTGACCAGGAAAAGCTCACTCAAGGGAGGACAAACAATAGTGATGAATAAAGAATACAGTGCTCTCATTCAACCAGAGTTGCCTATAAAAAGGAAGGACCCAGGGAGTTTTCACATTCCCTGTGCAATAGGAGAAACACAGTTTGATAGAGCACTCTGCGATTTGGGAGAAAGCATCAACTTAATGCCTTTATCCCTTATGAAGAGGCTGCAGATCAATGAGATAATGCCCACAGATGTAGTCATCAGGCTGGCTGACAAAACTCAAAAACAAGCAATAGGAGTGGTGGAAAACGTGTTAATAAAGGTTGGGAAATACTTTCTTCCTACAGACTTTGTCATCTTAGACATGGAAGAGAGTCACACTCACCCAATCATATTGGGAAGACCATTCCTAGCTACAGCCAGAGCACTCATAGATGTGGAGCGAGGGGAGCTAATTTTGAGGATCCATGATGAACAGCTCAGCTTCAATGTCTTCAAACTCTCACAAGAAACAGATCAAGAGAACAAAGAACCAAGCAAAGATCATAATGAGATACCGAGGGAAGAAGCAAGCACTAAAGCACAAATAACACCTCTGGAAAACCCCTTAGTTGATGAACAAGGAACTCAGCAGCTATCACAGCTTAAGGAAAATCAGGAGGAACCTAAACTACCAGAGTCATGTGAGACCAACAACAAAATTTCCTTAGAAGAGGAGGTCACAAAGAGCAAGGCATCATCAAAAGGGACAAAGAAGAAGGCACCAAGGAGGTGGAGGAACAAGAAGATCCCTACAGAGGACTTTTCTCCGGGGGATAAAGTAATCTCAGCCTACTTCCCAGATATTTCACCTCATCTCCCCACTATCCCATCGCAGTTACCTAAGGTCTTCACCATTAACAGAGTTCTTTCCTTAGAACATGTAGAGATCCTTGATGAAGCCAATGGATATAGGTCTACTGCAAGAGGGGAAGATCTGAAGCATTACCAACCACCCTGATAAAGGCAAAACGTCAAGCTAGTGACACTAAAAGAGTGCTTTGTTGGGAGGCAACCCAACCTGAGGTAGTTTCTTTTTCATCGTCATTTCAATAAAAATCACAAGTTGTTTCCCCTGTATTGCGAAGAGCTAAGTTTGGTGTTCCACACCAAAACAAATCCAAGAGTGAAAGTGTAGTTTTAAGTTTGGTGTTCCACCAAAGATATGAGTATAATCACACTACACTCCAATGACAGATTGCTAGCTCCAAACAATCAGGGGAACCACTTAGCAGTAGTTTAGTCAGAAGTTAATGGTCGTTTTGTTAATAACAACATATGAGGCTCTCTGCAAGTAAGCAATCTGTTGTACTAGGCAAAAGAACTAAGTTTGGTGTTCACACACCAAATTAAGTTCAGAAATTCGCAAGCATACATGCAAGCTAACTATGTCTCAAGTGCTTTGGAAACAAGCAACTTCCAATAACTTTGCAGGAACCTTCTGAAGAAATGGTGCACCATCATCCAAGGACGTGAAGGAGCAAAAACTATGGATGAGGACAGCAAGGGGATAGCAAGAAAACATCACCCGAAGGTTGTGTTGTTACTTAATTCCATATACTTAAAATGCTAAAACTTGGAAGTCCAAAGGAACTTGATTTTATAGTTGCTCATTAATTTAGATAATTAGAGTTTAATGTTGCTTATTTGCTCTTGTCATGTGTGTTCTGTCTTTATGTCACTGCTGCATTTTCACCTTGCTTATTGAGTTGCTTGCCTCCTTTTGAATCAAATAAAAAAAGGGAGAATGTTTGTTATAAAAAACCATAGGGGATTTCATATTGTGGAGTAAATTCCTTAGTTTGTGATGTGGTCATAAGTTAGCTAAGTTGGTTTACCAACAAGGGTGGGAAGATAACTATCTGGCCTGAATCATATGCTTGAAACACACCCCATGAGACTAGCTAAATAACAAGATCCTAATAAGAAAAAGGGAAAAGAACAATAAGAGTTGAAAAAAGAAAGAAAAGTTAATAAAGAATAAGGCTAGGCACCAAGGATTTGAAACTTGAGAGATGTGTCTGTGGTGCTCCTGTACCAAGGATCTGCTTGGATGAATAAGTTCATAGGAGTGCTTCATCACTTGGTAACTTGGGTTAACTAACCCGGGATTATCAACTGAAAATCCATTATCAAGAGCAACCTTGCTACAGAACATTTAGTAACCCAAAGAGGTGCTGGACACCAAGGTCTCAAGAAAGAAAATAAACAAACCATGTGCCTGTGGTGTGTATGTATGGGGAAAAGAGACTTGAGGGAGTAAGTCCTTAGGGGTGTCTCAACACCTAGCACCTTGAACCAACTGGTTCGGGAGTGCTGGCTGAAAGCTTATCTTAAAGAGTCGTCCCCTCACAGAGCACCTAATCTAAGAACACAAACAAGCCCTGAAATAACAAAAAGGATCAATGAATAAAAGTCTCATGGGATGCAATCAAGTGAGTGTTCTAGGACATGATAAAGGTCTGAAAGCCAGTGAAGGAATGAACCTAAGTTGCTATGCATGAAACCACCATAAAACCAAAGCACATAACTTCCACAATAATGACTCATTTCTCTTGGCATTCCATTCATCATTCTCTTGTTCCAGTACTTACTTAGGGACAAGCAAGCTTTAAGTTTGGTGTTGTGATGCCAGGGCATTTTGGCCAGTTTCACTGACCTTTTCTTTATTGTTTTTAGGGTATTTTCATGCATTTTCTTAGGGAATAAGCAAGTTTTGGGTAGAATTTCACTTACATCTTGATTCAAGCATACATTGTGCACTTTACATGATTTCATGAGGATTTTGCATGAATTTAATGACAAATTGGATGATGCATTTCCCATGACTGGGACTAGAGCTTTGATGCACTTTATTGCTTGATTTCAGGACAAAGGAAGCAAGGAAGAACCACGTTAGCAGCCACGTTAGTCTAACTAACGTGACCTCTAACGTGGAATGGGAGCTAACTTGCAAAGTTAATGAGAAAAGTAATCGCCAATAATGCCCTCGAAGCCATAATAGCCCACGTTAAGAGTCACGTTAACTAAGTTAACGTGAACTCTAACGTGGAAGAAAGAAATGAAGCCAACGTTAGTGACACTTACCTTTGTCACTAACGTTGGACCAAGCTCACAATTGGCCACGTTAAGAGCCACGTTAACTCAGTTAACGTGGACTCTAACATTGAGAAGCAAAAGAGAAGCCAACGTTAGTGACACTTACCTTTGTCACTAACGTTGAGCTAAGCCACAATGAGCCACGTTAACTCCCACGTTAACTTAGTTAACGTGGAAGCTAACATGGAGGGAGCAAGAATCGCCAACATTAGTGACACTCACCTTTGTCACTAACGTTGGAATAAGCCAATGTGAGCAACGTTAACTCCCACGTTAACTTAGTTAACGTGGAAGCTAACGTGGATAAGGGAATGATGAGCCAACGTTAGTGACGCTCACCTTTGTCACTAACGTTGGAAATGGCTATCATTGCTACGTTAGAAGCCACGTTAACCTAGTTAACGTGGGAAGTAGGGGCACATTGGAACGTTAGTGACAAAGGTAAGTGTCACTAACGTTCTCGAAGGATTGGCAAGCTTACGTTAAGAGCCACGTTAACCTAGTTAACGTGGACTCTAACGTAGGGGGAAGGGAAGACTCTCAACGTTATTGGGAAAGGTGAGTCCCAATAACGTGTGCGAAGGACCAAGAGGCAACGTTAGTGGTCACGTTAGTGGTCACGTTAGTGTCACTAACGTTGAAGTTAACGTGGACCATCCCTGGGTGAGGAACGTTAGTGAAAAAGGTGATTGTCACTAACGTTCTCAAACCCACACTCTCACTTAACGTTAACGCCACTAACATCCTGAGCTAAACACCCTGCCTACCTCACACTTTCTCTCTGCAAGTAAAGCTAAGCCCACTGCAGAAGTTCACTGCTTCAAACTCAAGATCCAAAGACCCATATCCAAGACTTGAAGAACCAACTAGAAGATCAGAAGAGTAGTATATATAGGGATAGTTTTAAATTAGGAAAGGAGCTTTTTGGGGGATTGGAAATTGGGAACTACTCTCTGTATAATTTACTTTCTCTGCACTTCTAGTTCTAATTTTCATGATGTATTCTCCATCTTTGTTTTCTATTTCCAGAGCTATGGACAATTAAACCCCTTTCATTGGGTTAGGGAGCTCTGTTGTAATTTGATGGATCAATACTAGTTTTCATTACTCTTCTTCTATCTTTTCTCTTGATTTTACTAGAAAGCTTTCAATCTTCATCCAATTGGATAGTTATCTTGGAAAAGAAGCTATTCATACTTGGATCTCTTCTGAACCTTGGAAGAGGAATGAAGAGATCATGCTAGAAATGCTTTCTCATGTTGGACCAAATTGGGTTTGGTTGTATATGGTGACTATAATCCTACTAACACTTGATTTGGGAATGCATGTGGTATAATCAGTGACCATTGATGAGCGGATAATTTATACGCTTTTTGGCATTGTTTTTACTATATTTTTAGTAGAATCTAGTTACTTTTAGGGATATTTTTATTAGTTTTTATGTTAAATTCATATTTCTGGACTTTACTATGAGTTTGTGTGTTTTTCTGTGATTTCAGGTATTTTCTGGCTGAAATTGAGGGACTTGAGCAAAAATCAGATTCAGAGGTAGAAGAAGGACTGCTGATGCTGTTGGATTCTGACCTCCCTGCACTCAAAGTGGATTTTTTGGAGCTACAGAACTCAAAATGGCACGCTTCTAATTGCGTTGGAAAGTAGACATCCAGGGCTTTCCAGCAATGTTTAATAGTCCATACTTTGACCGAGTTTAGACGACGTAAAAGAGCGTTGAACGCCAGTTCTACGCTGTTGTCTGGAGTTAAACGCCAGAAACAAGTCACAAACCAGAGTTGAATGCCAGAAATACGTTACAACCTGGCGTTCAACTCCAGAATAAGCCTCTGCACATGTAACATTCAAGCTCAGCCCAAGCATACACCAAGTGGGCCCCGGAAGTGGATTTATGCATCAATTACTTACTTCTGTAAACCCTAGTAGCTAGTTTATTATAAATAGAACTTTTTACTATTGTATTAGACATCTTTTGATCATTTTTAGATCTCTAGACCTCCATGGGAGGCTGGCCACTCGGCCATGCTTATCCTATGTTCACTTATGTATTTTAAACGGTAGAGTTTCTACACTCCATAGATTAAGGTGTGGAGCTCTGCTGTTCCTCAAAGATTAATGCAAAGTACTACTGTTTCCTATTCAATTCAACTTGTTCCACTTCTAAGATATTCATTCGCACTTCAACATGAATGTGATGAACGTGACAATTATCGTCATTCCCTATGAACGCGTGCCTGACAACCACTTCCGTTCTACCTTAGATTGAATGAGTATCTCTTAGATCTCTTAATCAGAATCTTCGTGGTGTAAGCTAGATTGATGGCGGCATTCATGAGAATCCGGAAAGTCTAAACCTTGTCTGTGGTATTCCGAGTAGGATTCAGGGATTGAATGACTGTGATGAGCTTCAAACTCGCGAGTGCTGGGCGTAGTGACAGACGCAAAAGGAGGGTGAATCCTATTCCAGTATGATCGAGAACCTCAGATGATTAGCCGTGCTGTGACAGAGCATTTGGACCATTTTCATAAGAGGATAGGATGCAGCCATTGGCAAGGGTGACGCCTCCAGACGATTAGCCATGCAGTAACAGCGCATCGGACCATTTTCCAGAGAGGATCAAAAGTAGCCATTGACTACAGTGATGCCCTTACATAAAGTCAGCCATGGAAAGGAGTAAGATTGATTGGATGAAGATAGCAGGAAAGCAGAGGTTCAGAGGAACGAATGCATCTCTATGCGCTTATCTGAAATTCTCACCAAGGATTTACATAAGTATTTCTATCCCTATTTTATTATTAATATTCGAAAACTCCATAACTGTTTTATATCCGCCTGACTGAGATTTACAAGGTGACCATAGCCTGCTTCATACCAACAATCTCCGTGGGATCGACCCTTACTCACGTAAGGTTTATTACTTGGACGACCCAGTGCACTTGCTGGTTAGTTGTGCGAAGTTGTGATAAAAAGTTGAGATTACAATTGAGCGTACCATGTTGAAGGTGCCATTGATGATCACAATTTCGTGCACCAAGTTTTTGGCGCCGTTGCCGGGGATTGTTCGAGTTTGGACAACTGACGGTTCAGCTTGTTGCTCAGATTAGGTAATTTTCTTTTTGTTTTATTTTTCAAAAATTTCTCCTTTGTTTTCGAAAAAAAAAATTTTTAAATAAAAATGTTTTCAAAAATATATTTTTCTTCAGAATTTTTAAGAATGAATTCTAGTGTTTCATGAAGCATGTTGAAGCCTGGCTGGCTGTAAAGCCATGTCCAATCCTTCTGGGTAGGGAATGTCAGGCATGTCATGTCTGAGTTACATACTAAAGCTTGGCTGGCAATTAAGCCATGCCTGACCCTTTGATTGGAGCTTTAGACTAAAGAGCATAAGATTCCTGGAATTCATATTAAAAATTTTGGAATCCTTATTTTTCTTTTTCAAAATGATTTTAAAAAAAATTAAAAATACAAAAATTTCATAAAATCATAAAAATCAAAAAAAAATATTTTTGTGTTTCTTGTTTGAGTCATGTGTCATGTTATAAGTTTGGTGTCAATTGCATGTTTTGAAATTTGCATAAAATTTTCGAAAAACTCATACATTCATGGTGTTCTTCATGATCTTCAAGTTGTTCTTGGTAAGTCTTCTTGTTTGATCTTGATGTTTTCTTGTTTTGTGTCTTTTCTTGTTTTTCATATGCATTCTTGAAATCTTAGTGTCTAAGCATTAAAGATTTCTAAGTTTGGTATCTTGCATGTTTTCTTTACATTAAAAATTTTTCAAAAATATGTTCTTGATGTTCATCATGATCTTCATAGTGTTCTTGGTGTTCATCTTGACATTCATAGCATTCTTGCAGGCATTCCTTGTTTTGATCCAAAAAGAAAAGAGAAAAACATGAAAATGATGTTTTAAATTTTTCTCTCTCATCATTAAAAATTCAAAAATCAAAAAAATATCTTTCCCTTTTTCTCTCTCAAAATTTCGAAAATTAGATTTGAATTTTTCAAAAATTTAAAAAAAAAATCTAGTTGTTTCTCATGAGTCAAATCAAATTTTCAATTTAAAAATCTTATCTTTTTCAAAATCTTTTTCAAAAATAAAATCTTTTTCATTTTTCTTAGTTATTTTCGAAAATTTTAAAAATATTTTTCAAAAATTTTTTTCTTATTTTTATATCAAATTTTCGAAAATAACAATAACAATTAATGTTTTGATTCAAAAATTTTAAGTTTGTTACTTACTTGTTAAGAAAGATTCAAACTTTAAGTTCTAGAATCATATCTTGTGATTTCTTGTGAATCAAGTCATTAATTGTGATTTTAAAAATCAAATCTTTTTCAAAAATAATTTCAATCATATCTTTTCAAAAATATCTTCTTATCTTATCTTTTTCAAAAATTTGATTTCAAAATATCTTTTCTAACTTCCTAACTTCTTATCTTTTCAAAATTTGTTTCAACTAACTAACTAACTTTTTGTTTGTTTCTTATCTTTTTCAAAACTACCTAACTAACTCTCTCTCTCTCTCTAATTTTCGAAAATCCCTTCCCTCTTTTTCAAAAATTCTTTTTAATTAACTAATTATTTTAACTTTTGATTTTAAAATTTTCGAAAACTACCAAACTTTTTCAAAAATTATTTTCGAAAATCACTGACTCTTTTTCAAAAATTATTTTCGAAAATCACTAACTCTTTTTCAAAAAAAATTATTTTCGAAAATTCTCTTTCTCTCTCATCTCCTTCTATTTACTTATTCATCTACTAACACTTCTCTTCATCTCACATCTCTGCTCTCCTCACCCTTGTGTCTCTTTCCTTAATTGCATTCTTTGTCTCCTTCTTTTCTTCTACTCACATAGGGACCTTTATACTGTGATAAAAAGGATCCCTATTATTATTATTTTTTTGTTCCCTCTTTTTCATATGAGAAGGAGCAAGGACAAGAACATTCTTGTTGAAGCAGATCCAGAACCTGAAAGGACTCTGAAGAGGAAACTAAGAGAAGCTAAATTACAACAATCCAGCAAGCACCTTTCAGAGATTTTCGAACAGGAAGGGGAGATGGCAGCCGAAAATAATAATAATGCAAGGAGGATGCTTGGTGACTTTACTGCATCTAATTCCAATTTACATGGGAGAAGCATCTCCATTCCTGCCATTGGAGCAAACAACTTTGAGCTGAAACCTCAATTAGTTTCTCTGATGCAGCAGAACTGCAAGTTTCATGGACTTCCATCTGAAGATCCTTTTCAGTTCTTAACTGAATTCTTGCAGATATGTGATACTGTTAAGACTAATGGAGTAGATCCTAAAGTCTACAGGCTCATGCTTTTCCCTTTTGCTGTAAGAGACAGAGCTAGAGTGTGGTTGGACTCTCAACCCAGAGATAGCCTGAACTCTTGGGACAAGCTAGTCACGGCTTTCTTAGCCAAGTTCTTTCCTCCTCAAAATCTGAGCAAGCTTAGAGTGGATGTTCAAACCTTCAGACAGAAAGAAGGTGAATCCCTCTATGAAGCTTGGGAAAGATACAAGCAACTGACCAAAAAGTGTCCTTCTGACATGCTTTCAGAATGGACCATCCTGGACATATTCTATGATGGTCTGTCTGAATTAGCTAAAATGTCATTGGACACCTCTGCAGGTGGATCCATTCACCTAAAGAAAATGCCTGCAGAAGCTTAAGAACTCATTGACATGGTTGCTAATAACCAGTTCATGTACACTTCTGAGAGAAATCCTGTGAGTAATGGGACGCCTATGAAGAAGGGAGTTCTTGAAATTGATACTCTGAATGCCATATTGGCTCAGAACAAAATATTGACTCATTAAGTCAATATGATTTCTCAGAGTCTGAATGGAATGCAAGCTGCATCCAACAGTACTCAAGAGGCATCTTCTGAAGAAGAAGCTTATGATCCTAAAAACCCTGCAATAGCAGAGGTAAATTATATGGGTGAACCTTATGGAAACACCTATAACCCATCATGGAGAAATCATCCAAATTTCTCATGGAAGGATCAAAAGCCTCAACAAGGCTTTAATAATGGTGGAAAAAATAGGTTTAACAATAGTAAACCTTTTCCATCATCCACTCAGCAACAGACAGAGAACTCTGAACAAAATAACTCTAATTTAGCAAACTTAGTCTCTGATCTATCTAAGGCCACTGTGAGTTTCATGAATGAAACAAGGTCATCCATTAGAAATTTGGAGGCACAAGTGGGCCAGCTGAGTAAAAGGATCACTGAAATCCCTCCTAGTACTCTCCCAAGCAATACAGAAGAAAATCCAAAAGGAGAGTGCAAGGCCATTGAATTAATCACCATGGCCGAACCTGTGAAGGAAGGAGAGGACGTGAATCCCAAGGAGGAAGACCTCCTGGGACGTCCAGTTATCAATAAAGAGTTTTCCTTTGAGGAACCAAAGGAATCTGAGACTAATCTAGAGACCATAGAGATTCCATTGAACCTCCTTATGCCCTTCATGAGCTCTGATTAGTATTCCTCTTCTGAAGAGAATGAGGATGTTACTGAAGAGCAAGTCACCAAGTACCTTGGTGCAATCATGAAGCTGAATGCCAAATTATTTGGTATTGAGACTTGGGAAGATGAACCTCCCTTGTTCACCAATGAACTAAGTGATCTGGACCAACTGAGATTGCCTCTGAAGAAACAGGATCCTGGAAAATTTTTAATACCTTGTACCATAGGCACCATAACCTTTGAGAAGGCTCTGTGTGACCTTGGTTCAGTGATAAACCTCATGCCCCTCTCTGTAATAGAGAAACTGGGTATCTATGGGGTGCAAGCCACTAAAATCTCATTAGAGATGGCAGACAATTCAAGAAAACAGGCTTATGGACAAGTAGAGGACGTGTTAGTAAAGGATGAAGGCCTTTACATCCCTGCTGATTTCATAGTCCTAGATACTGGGAAGGATGAGGATGAATTCATCATCCTTGGAAGACCCTTCCTAGCCACAGCAAGAGCTGTGATTGATGTGGACAGAGGAGAATTGATCCTTTAATTAAATGAGGACAACCTTGTGTTTAAAACTCAAGGATCTCTCTCTGTACCCATGGAGAGGAAGCACAGTAAGCTTCTCTCATTGCAGAGTCAACCAGAGCCCCCACAGTCAAACTCTAAGTTTGGTGTTGGGAGGCCACAACCAAACTCTAAGTTTGGTGTTGAACTCCCATATCCAAACTCTAAGTTTGGTGTTGGAGAGTCTCAACAATGCTCTGAACATCTGTGAGGCTCCATGAGAGCCCACTGTCAAGCTATTGACATTAAAGAAGCGCTTGTTGGGAGGCAACCCAATTTTTATCTAATTTTATTTTCATGGTTTTTCATGTTTTATTAGGTTCATGATCATGTGGAGTCACAAAATAAATATAAAAATTGAAAACGGAATAAAAAACAGCAGAAGAAAAATCACACCCTGGAGGAAGACCTTACTGGCGTTTAAACGCCAGTAAGAAGCATCTGCTGCTGGCGTTTAACGCCAGAACAGAGCATGGTTCTGGCGCTGAACGCCCAAAATGGGCATCATCTGGGGGTTTGAACGCCAGAATTGCACCCTGGAGAAGAGCTGGCGCTGAACGCCCAGAACAAGCACCAATCTGGCGCTGAACGCCCAGAGTTGCGTGCAGGGCATTTTGCATGCCTAATTTAGTACAAGGTTGTAATTCCTTGAACACCTCAGGATCTGTGGACCCCATAGAATCCGCACCTACCTCCACTCACTTCTTCTCACCTCTCTTTCACACAATCCCATAAACACTCTTCCCCAAAACTCTTCACTAATCACCTCAATCTCTCTTCCCTATCACCACTTCACCAATCACATCCATCCACTCTTCCCCATAAACCTACCTCATAAACTCCACCTACCTTCAAAAATTCAAAATCAATTTCCCACCCAACCCACCTAAATGGCCGAACCTAACCCCCCTCCCTTCCCTATATAAAGCCCTCCATTCTTCCTCATTTTCACACAACACAACCCTCTCTTCTCTTCTTGGCCGAATACACCTCTCCCCCTCTTCTCCAAATTTCTTCTTCTTCATCATCCATTCTTTCTTTTCTTGTTTGAGGGCGAACAAAATTCTAAGTTTGGTGTGGTAAAAGCATAAGCTTTTTGTTTTTCCATTACCATTGATGGCACCTAAGACCGGAGAATCCTCTAGAAAAGGGAAAGGGAAGATAAAAGCTTCCACCTCCGAGTCATGGGAGATGGAAAGATTCATCTCCAAAGCTCATCAAGACCACTTCTATGATGTTGTGGCCAAGAAGAAAGTGATCCCTGAGGTCCCTTTCAAGCTCAAGAAGAATGAGTATCCAGAGATCCGACATGAAATCCAAAGAAGAGGTTGGGAAGTTCTAACAAAACCCATCCAACAAATCGGCATCCTAATGGTTCAAGAGTTCTATGCCAATGCATGGATCACTAGGAACCATGATCAAAGTAAGAACCCGAACCCAAAGAATTATCTCACCATGGTTCGGGGGAAATACTTAGATTTTAGCCCGGAAAATGTGAGGTTGGCATTTAACTTGCCTATGATGCAAGAAGATGCACGCCCCTACACTAGAAGGGTCAACTTTAATCAAAGGTTGGACCAAGTCCTTATGGACATATGTGTGGAAGGAGCTCAATGGAAGATTGACTCCAAAGGCAAGCCGGTTCAACTAAGAAGACTGGACCTCAAGCCTGTGGCTAGAGGATGGTTAGAGTTCATACAACGCTCCATTATCCCCACTAGCAACCGATCCGAAGTTACTGTGGATCGGGCCATCATGATTCATAGCATCATGATTAGAGAGGAAGTAGAAGTTCATGAAGTCATCTCCCTTGAACTCTACAAAATAGCCGAAAAGTCCTCCCCCATGGCAAGGCTAGCTTTTCCTCATCTTATTTGCCATCTATGTTACTCAGCTGGAGCTTTCATAGAAGGAGACATTCCCATTGAGGAAGAGAAGCCCATCACTAAGAAAAGGATGGAGCTAGCAAGAGAGCCCATTCATGGAGCTCAAGAGGCGCATGAAGCTCATCACCATGAGATCCCGGAGATGCCTCAAATGCATTTTCCTCCACAAAACTATTGGGAGCAAATCAACACCTCCCTAGGAGAATTAAGTTCCAACATGGGACAATTAAGGGTGGAACATCAAGAGCACTCCATCATCCTTCATGAAATAAGAGAAGATCAAAAAGCAATGAGGGAGGAACAACAAAGACAAGGAAGAGACATAGAAGAGCTCAAGGACATCATTGGTTCCTCAAGAAGGAAACGCCACCATCACTAAGGTGGACTCATTCCTTGCTCTTACGTTCTCTATTTTTCGTTTTCTCTATGTTAAGTGTTTATCCATGTTTGTGTCTTCATTACATGATCATTAGTATTTAGTAACTTTGTTTTAAAGTTATGAATGTCCTATGAATCCATCACCTCTCTTAAATGAAAACTGTTTTAATTCAAAAGAACAAGAAGTACATGAGTTTCGAATTTATCTTTGAACTTAGTTTAATTATATTGATGTGGTGACAATGCTTCTTGTTTTCTGAATGAATGCTTGAACAGTGCATATGTCTTTTGAAGTTGTTGTTTAAGAATGTTAAATATGTTGGCTCTTGAAAGAATGATGACTAGGAGACATGTTATTTGATAATCTGAAAAATCATAAAAATGATTCTTGAAGCAAGAAAAAGCAGCAAAGAACAAAGCTTGCAGAAAAAAAAAAGAGAGAAAAAAAATAGTGAAAAAAAATAGAAAGAAAAAGAAAAAGCAAGCAGAAAAAGCCAAAGCTCTTAAAACCAAGAGGCAAGAGCAAAAAGCCAATAACCCTTAAAACCAAAAGGCAAGGGTAAATAAAAAGGATCCCAAGGCTTTGAGCATCAGTGGATAGGAGGGCCTAAAGGAATAAAATCCTGGTCTAAGCGGCTAAACCAAGCTGTCCCTAACCATGTGCTTGTGGCGTGAAGGTGTCAAGTGAAAACTTGAGACTGAGCGGTTAAAGTCAAGGTCCAAAGCAAAAAAAGAGTGTGCTTAAGAACCTTGGACACCTCTAATTGGGGACTTTAGCAAAGCTGAGTCACAATCTGAAAAGGTTCACCCAATTATGTGTCTGTGGCATTTATGTATCTGGTGGTAATACTGGAAAACAAAGTGCTTAGGGCCATGGCCAAGACTCATAAAATAGCTGTGTTCAAGAATCATCATACTGAACTAGGGGAATCAATAACACTATCTGAACTCTGAGTTCCTATAGAAGCCAATCATTCTGAACTTCAATGGATAAAGTGAGATGCCAAAACTATTCAAGAGGCAAAAAGCTACAAGTTCCGCTCATCTGATTGGAGCTATGTTTCATTGATAGTTTGGAATTTATAGTATATTCTCTTCTTTTTATCCTATTTGATTTTCAGTTGCTTGGGGACAAGCAACAATTTAAGTTTGGTATTGTGATAAGCGGATAATTTATACGCTTTTTGGCATTGTTTTTAGTATGTTTTTAGTAGAATCTTGTTACTTTTAGGGATGTTTTTATTAGTTTTTATGTTAAATTCACATTTCTTGACTTTACTATGAGTTTGTGTGTTTTTCTGTGATTTCAGGTATTTTCTGGCTGAAATTGAGGGACTTGAGCAAAAATCAGATTCAGAGGTAGAAGAAGGACTGCTGATGCTGTTGGATTCTGACCTCCCTGCACTCAAAGTGGATTTTTTGGAGCTACAAAACTCAAAATGGCGCGCTTTCAATTGCGTTGGAAAGTAGACATCCAGGGCTTTCCAGAATAGGATAATAGTCCATACTTTGACCGAGTTTAGATGACGTAAAAGAGCGTTGAACGCCAGTTCTACGCTGCTGTCTGGAGTTAAACGCCAGAAACAAGTCACAAACCAGAGTTGAACGCCAGAAATACGTTACAACCTAGCGTTCAACTCCAGAAAGAGCCTCTGCACGTGTAACATTCAAGCTCAGCCCAAGCATACACCAAGTGGGCCCCAGATGTGGATTTATGCATCAATTACTTACTTCGGTAAACCCTAGTAGCTAGTTTATTATAAATAGGACTTTTTACTATTGTATTAGACATCTTTTGATCATTTTTAGATCTCTAGACCTCCATGGGAGGCTGGCCACTCGGCCATGCTTATCCTATGTTCTCTTATGTATTTTCAACGGTAGAGTTTCTACACTCCATAGATTAAGGTGTGGAGCTCTGCTGTTCCTCAAAGATTAATGCAAAGTACTACTGTTTCCTATTTAATTCAACTTGTTCCGCTTCTAAGATATTCATTCGCACTTCAACATGAATGTGATGAACGTGACAATCATCGTCATTCCCTATGAACGCGTGCCTGACAACCACTTCCGTTCTACTTTAAATTGAATGAGTATCTCTTAGATCTCATAATCAGAATCTTCGTGGTGTAAGCTAGATTGATGGCGGCATTCATGAGAATCCGGAAAGTCTAAACCTTGTCTGTGGTATTCCGAGTAGGATTCAGGGATTGAATGACTGTGACAAGCTTCAAACTCGCGAGTGCTGGGCGTAGTGACAGACGCAAAAGGAGGGTGAATCCTATTCCAATATGATCGAGAACTTCAGATGATTAGCCGTGCTGTGACAGAGCATTTGGACCATTTTCACAAGAGGATAGGATACAGCCATTGGAAAGGGTGACGCCTCCAGACGATTAGCCATGCAGTGACAGCACATTGGACCATTTTCCAGAGAGGATCAAAAGTAGCCATTGACAACCAGAGTACTAGAGGCAGATATCATCTATCCCATCTCAGACAGTGAATGGGTAAGCCCAGTATAAGTGGTGCCAAAGAAGTCTGGAGTCACTGCAGTAAAGAATGAGCATGGAGAGCTCCTGACAACCAGAGTTCAGAACGCTTGGAGGGTCTGCATTGATTACAGACGCCTCAACCAAGCAACCTGTAAGGATCACTATCCTCTTCTATTCATTGATCAAATGCTGGATCGCCTGTCAGGTAAATCACATTATTGTTTTCTAGATGGTTACACAGGTTATTTCCAGATTCATATAGCTCCTGAGGATCAGGAAAAGACCACTTTTACATGTCCTTTTGGGACTTATGCTTACAAGAGAATGCCCTTTGGCTTGTGCAATGCCCCAGCTACTTTCCAGAGGTGCATGATGAGTCTTTTCTCTGATCTTATTGAGGACTGTATGGAGGTTTTTATGGATGATTTTAGTGTTTATGGCAATTCCTTTAGCCTTTGCTTAGATGGATTATCTAGAGTGTTAGATAGATGTGTTAGTACAAACTTGGTATTAAATTTTGAAAAATGTCACTTTATGGTTAAACAAGGGATTGTACTAGGACATGTTGTGTCTAATACTGGCATCTCTGTAGATCCAGCAAAGGTGGATGTTATTTCTAGTTTACCTTACCCCTCTTCTGTGAGAGAGGTCCGTTCTTTCCTTGGCCATGTAGGTTTTTACAGGAGGTTCATTAAGGACTTCAGTAAGGTAGCACTTCCATTATCCAGGCTACTGGAGAAAGATATTGAGTTCGAGTTCAGTGAAAATTGCAAACAAGCGTTTGATAAGCTGAAGACTGCACTGACTCAAGCTCCAATTGTAAGAGGACCAGACTGGAGCCAACCATTTGAAATAATGTGCGATGCTTCCAACCATGCAGTAGGAGCAGCACTGGCTCAGCGTGAAGGTAAGGATCCTTTTGTTATTGCTTACGCGTCTAAGACTTTAGATGCCGCCCAGTCGAATTACACTACTACTGAGAAAGAGCTTCTTGCTATTATTTTTGCTCTGGATAAATTCCGAGCCTATTTACTTGGTACTAAAGTAGTAGTGTATTTAGACCACGCAGCTTTAAAGTATTTATTATCTAAAAAGGAGTCCAAACCAAGGCTTATACGTTGGATACTGCTATTACAAGAATTTGATTTAGAAATTAAGGATATGAGTGGTAACCAGAATTTAGTGGCAGACCACTTGAGTCGCCTTGAGCACATTACAGATGATTCCACTCCTATAGCTGATAATTTCCCATTTGATAACCTACAAGCAGTATCTGAGATAGTCCCTTGGTATGCACCTATAGCTAATTATCTAGTTAGCTGCACTTTTCCTCCAAACTTTTCTAAGCATCAAAGAGACAAGCTAAAAAGCGAGTCTAAATATTATATATGGGATGACCCATATTTATGGAGATGTGGCGCTGACCAGATAATTAGACGGTGTGTGCCTCAGTCAGAATTTCAGTCCATCTTAGAGGCCTGTCACTCATCTGAGAGTGGAGGACATTTTGGCCCTCAAAGAACTGCTAGAAAAATCTTAGACTGTGGATTCTGGTGCCCTACTCTTTTTAGGGACGCTGCTGAATTTTGTAAATCTTGTTTCCCATGCCAGAAATTTGGTAATATATCCAGGAGGGATGAGATGCCTCAACAAATTATGCTTTTTTGTGAAATTTTTGATGTTTGGGGCATTGACTTCATGTTTCCATTTCCAAATTCTAATGGTTATTTTTATATTTTGTTAGCTGTGGATTATGTTTCCAAATGGGTAGAAGCAATTCCTACCCGCAATGATGATGCTAACATTGTTGTTTTCTTTGTGAGAAACTATATTATTTGTCGCTTTGGATCACCACGAGCAATCGTGAGCGATCAAGGCACCCATTTTTGTAACAGGAGACTAACAGGACTAATGAAGAAACATGGGATAATTCATAAAGTTGCAACAGCCTACCATCCTCAGACTAATGGGCAAGCCGAGGTGTCAAATAGAGAGATAAAGCATATCTTGCAGAAGATAGTCAAACCTCATAGAAGAGACTGGAGCACCAGGCTACAAGATGCACTCTGGGCATACAGAACAGCATACAAAACACCCATTGGGATGAGTCCTTTCCGCTTAGTTTATGGAAAAGCTTGTCATCTCCCTGTTGAAATAGAGCATAAAGCCTTCTAGGCAGTAAAGGAATACAACATGGGAATTGAGAGAGCCAGAGCTGAAAGGAAGTTGCAATTGCAAGAACTGGAAAGCCTTCGCCTAGAAGCTTATGAGAACTCAAGACTATACAAGGAGAAGATGAAGGCTGTACATGATCAGCACATCAAAAGGAAAGAGTTCCAACCTGGGGACTTAGTCCTCCTCTATAAATCTCGACTAAGGCTCATGCCAGGCAAGTTGAGATCAAGATGGGAAGGTCCATACAGAGTAGAGAAGGCCGAACCGTACGGAGTTTATCACCTAAGCCATCCTTCAAGCTCTGAACCTATCAAAGTTAATGGACATCGTTTAAAGCTGTACCATGGCGAGAAGCTGAAGAAGAACAAGGAGCTCGAGATCTTCCTCTTAGAAGATCCCCACATAGCCGAAGACTGAGCTAGTGGAGCGTCCAACTTACGGACGTTAAAGCAAAGTGCTAGGTGGGAGACAACCCACCATGGTATGATCGTTCTTTTCTTTATTTTTAGTTTTCTTATTCAATAACTCTTCTCTTCATTAGTACATCTCGTGCATCTGCATTCACATATTTTAATAAAAACAAATCAAAAAAATCACGCGACGTGACCGCCTCATTGACGCGTCTGCGTCGCAGGGAGCTGGGAGACAATAATAATATGAACAGAGAGTTACGCAAGAGCAGGGCTGGAGGCGTGCCAATGGCACTAATCGTCCCACGCGACCGCGTCGCCGACGCGACCGCGTCATATGGGAATAATGGCCTCCCACGCGACCGCGTGCCCCACGCGGCCGCGTGACCAGGATTTCGACGTAACAAGGGTGCACAGCCGAAAGTTGTGCTAGAGTGGTGCTGGACTGGCACTGGGCGCGCAGTCCCTCTCACGCGATCGCGTGCCCCACATGACTGCGTGGTATCCCAATAACTAACCACTCACGCGATCGCATGCCCCATGCGATCGCGTCACCCAAAATTTGGCACTAATATGATTTTGAACAGAGAGTTGTGCAAGTGCGAGGCTACCCTCGCGCCATTAGCCTAAAACGGGTCACGCGACCGCGTGACCGACGCGATCGCATCATTGAGTTTAAGCGCAAGTCGCGCGACCACGTGCCCCACGCAACCGCGTCGATTGTGCCGCACAGTTTTCCTAATTTTGCCAATTATCATATCTTTTTCTCCCCAAATCCTATTTTCTCTTTTCCCTCCTTATTTCTTCTCCCTCCCTTCTTCCCTTCTTCATTCTTTCTCACCTTTTACTCTTTCTCACCCCCATTAACAAGGTTTTTCTTTCTCCTTCCCTCCTTACTTTTCTATTATTTTTATATGTTATCTTCTTTTCTTTTCTTTTTACCTTCATTGTTCATATTTTCTTTTTCTTTCTTTTCCCTTTTTACTTGGTGTTATCAATTTATGTGAGTCATTATTTATTTTTTATATGCTTGTGGATTGTTGTAAATTTGTTTGACAATTATATATTACTTTCTAAGGGATTACTTGCATGTTCAAATCCTTATTTTCAAAAGCTTCTTCTACATGCATGCTATGTGTTTGTGAAAAAGCCCATATGGCATTATGAACTTCTCTACATTTTTCTACTCTAATATTCAATATTTGCTTTTCACAAATTTCCTTTACCATTTTATTCATTGAATTTAATTGTCAATACAAACGTGATGGTTTGTTACGAGTGATGCTTGATCTATGCTACTCATGCCCTTTACCGGCATGCCAATAAACACCTTGCATTCACTTGTCATCATATGCACTAGTTATTTTCCATTAATGAGCTTTCACATGTACTCATGAGCGTGTGTTAATATCATTTACCTTTTTATGTGCATTTATAACCATCCTTTCCATTCTCTTCCTTGCTCTATCTCTTTAAATTTAATTTACTTTCTCTTCCCTTTTTCAGGATGGCCACCAAGAAAGGAAAAGAGAAAGCTACTCCCAAACAACCAGCAAGAAGAGGTACAAAGAGAGCATTAGTGGCAGAACCCTCTTCAACTGCGGTAAAGCCCTCAACAAAGAAAATTAAGAGGATCATAAAGGTTGATGATAAAGAAAGAGCCTTCCCAGCAAAGGACACTGTGCGATTCCCCAATCGCTACTGTGAGCAGATGTTCCCCATCCTGGTAGAAAGGAGTTACAACAACGAATACCTTCTTCTCCTCCCAAACCATATTGCTACCTTTGTTGAGCCGCAAATTGTCCGAAGGCAATGGGATTTCCTACAAAGACAGCCAAGGCAGGTCAATCTTTCTTGGGTAGTCGAGTTCTACTCCAACTACCACCTACCGACCCTGCAGTCTGTCTACGTCCGTCAAAAGCAAGTCCCCATTACAGAAGAGGCCATTCAAAAAGTTCTAAGTTTTCCCTCTATTCCAGAAGGATTGGATGCCTTTCAACAACCCGCACTCAAGTGCCAGATGTACCAATTTGACTAGGACGCCGTTCTCAGAGTTATCGCACTACCTGGCAGCAGATGGATCTATGGATACCATCGTACCCGCCCTAAGGGAATTTCGGCTTCAGCACTTACCTTGGAAGCTCGCGTATGGGCACAAATTATGTCCCATTACGTCTTTCCAAGCACTCACGAGTCCTCCTTCACTGCGGACATGGCCGTTCTACTATGGTGCATCCTTACAGACCAACCTCTGAATCTACCAAGACATATCCGGAATGCCATGGGACACGTACAAATTGCTGGCAACTTACCTTTTCCAGCCCTGGTCTCAGATCTTGTCTCAGCAGCCGGAGTCTCCTACAGAGCTGGGGACACCAAAGCCATGCTTCCACGGGATGATCAGTTTGTCCCCAACGGGAAGTACCTTAGACTTCCAGCAGCCACTACCAGCCAGCCTACTGAACCAGTTGAAGATATTCCTTCTTCAACACCACAAGCACCTACAACAGCCCAACTGCTCCAGCAGATACTTGAAAAGTTGGATCGGCAGGAACAGAAAGCTAAAATGAGAGAGTGCCGTAACAAGCGCCGATTCACATACCTCAAGGAGCTGATCCTGGGAAAATTCAAGGACTCAGATACCTCGGACTCCACTTCCTTTACCAGCACAGGGAGCCATGATGGTCCCGACTGTGGAGATACTGCTACCAACCCACCTTTGTTCTTGACAGATGGCACCGAGGACGGTTCAAAGCCTTAAGTGTGGGGAGGTCAGTCAGTACCTGACTTCCGGAGGTAATTTCTCTTCCCTAGCACCAATAAATTAGGATATTTAGTTAGATTTTTCTTTTGTAGAATAGGATAAATTGTATAGTAATAGGTTAGTTGCATGCATGTTCTGCTTGATTAAAAAGACAATAAGTTTCTTCTAAGACCCTATCTTTGGAACAAAATTTCACTAATTTTAATTAAAACTTTTATGTTAAATTTGCTTGAATTTGTATTTGGAACATGATTTTTGAGCTAAAGAACATACAACTTGTGAGATTTGAGCCTTTATGAAAGGTTACATTATTTAACCATAATTATTTTATTCTTGTGTGTTTACTTCTCTATGATTGTAATCTATATTTTGTTTCATCTTATATGTCCAATGTTTATTATATTTATATGTTTGCATATGATTGAGGCCATTATTTGTTTAGCTCACTTATCCAAATTAAGCCTACCCTTTCAATTACCTTTGTTAGCCACTTTGAGCCTTTAAATTCTATTTGTTCTATATTTTACCATATTACTAGCCTTAAGCGGAAAAACAATTATATATCCCAAATTGAATCTTTGGTTAGCTTAAGATAGAATTGTGTGTGTTATTTAAGTATGGAAAATTGTGGGAATAAAGGATAATACGGGAATGAGTCGTGATAATATTATAGGAATTTGGATACCTACTCATGTGAAACTATAAGAATTAAAACTCTATGTGCATTGATAAGCTATGTTATTTTTATGTTTCTATGTTTAAAAAAAAATATAAAAATACTCAATAAATAAATAAGGAGACAAAATCACCCCAATGCTAAGTCAAGCATTCAAAGATCAATGCATGTATGATAAAATCAAAATAAAAGGTTGATACATGAGTACGGATGTGAAAGAGATTTCTGGGTAGCTAGGTATGAATTTTAAAGTTATATAGAATATATATAGGTTATGTTAAAGCTTGGGTTAATTAAAGATTCAATTTATAAGCTTACTTAGCCATATATATATATCCTTACCCTCACCTTGGCCCCATTACAACCTTGAAAAGACCTCATGATGTTTGCATTGGTATATTAAATGTTGTTGATTGGTTAGGAAAAGAACAAAATTAGAGAGCATGATTAGAGAAGGATAGAGTGATTACCCTATACACTAGAGAGACTAGAGTGTACATACATCATCAGTGAGGGTTCCATGCTTGAATTTCTATGTTCCCTGCTTTCATGAGCTATCTTCTTGCATTTTTATCTGTTCTTACTGTATAAGAATTGAGTTAGTGGAATTTGATTTGTAATTGTTTTGAAGAGCTTACTTACTTTTGATTAAGTGGACAAAAATCATATAGTTGCATTCATATATATAGGTTGCATTGCATTTCATAGGTTTTTACATGTTCTTACTCATTCATTTTATCTCCTTCAACTAAGCATGAGGACATGCTAATGTTTAAGTGTGGGGAGATTGATAAACCACTATTTTATGGTTTATATTGTGTTTATTTATGTGGTTTTATCATGATCCTTACCCACTTATTCACTAAATAAGCATGCATTTATAATTCCTTCCTAAAGTTATTGCATGATTGAAAACTTGCTTCCTAGAGACTTTTAATTATATATTTTATTTCTCTTTTATTCCATTCGATGCCGTGATCTGTGTGTTAAGTGTTTCAGGCTTCATAGGGCATGAATGAGTTGGAGATTGGAAAGGAAGCTTGCAAAAATGGAAGGAACACAAGAAATTGAGGAGATGACCAGCGAGAAGCGACGTGGCCTCATGGATGACGTGACCGCGCGGCATGGAATAGCACGAGTGACGCGGCCGTATGGATGACGCGACCGCGTGGCAAAGCAGAAAGCCAAATGACGTGGCCGCATGGATGACGCGACCGCGTGACATGCGCGATCTGCATAATCTGCAGAATCGCTGGGGGCGATTTTGGGCCTTATTTTGACCCAGTTTTTGGCCCAGAAAAGCAGACTAGAGCCAGAGAACATGCAGAAACCAACAACAACATTCATTCCGCATAGTTTTTAGTTTTTAGATCTAGTTTTTCCTCTCCTCTAGGTTTTTCTCTCTACACATTCATAGTTTTTAGGATTTGTTATGTTCATTGTTTTTGCATTGGGATATTGAGAAGAGTTATTGCCTCATCAAGGCTTTGACATTCTAGTTCGTTCTCTTTATTTGTCTCTTACTCTTCCATGTTCCTTAATTTACTTAATTTTACCATTGGATTATTTTAGCATTTATCAATACAAGAATTACTTTTATTTTTAATTAATCTTTTGATCATTATTTATTATGTCTTTCTTTAATTCCTTTTCTTATGTTATGAATTTTACATTTACAATGAGCGAGTAGTTCCCTAACTTGATGGGGAGTTGATTGAAAGAAACCCTTGAAGTTGGGATGCTCAAGAGAAAGATTGTAGTTGGGTTTATTGTTGGATTGCTCTCTAGTCACTAACACCAATCCTCCCAAGAGCGGATTGGAACTTGTCGATAGAGATAGCATTCCAACTTGTTTAACTTTCCCTTACTTAGTGAGGGACAACTAAACAGAATAATCCCCAATTATCAATTAGTCTTGAGAGTACTGCAACAAGAATAGGACTTCCAACTAATCAACTCCCAGTCAAGGCTTTTATTTAAATTTATATAAATTCTCTAATTTAATTTTCTGCCATTCAACTCAAACTTTTTTGAAAACATCTGATTAATAAAATAGCACACTTTTCTGCAACTCGTTGGGAGACGACCTGGGACTCAGACTCCCAGTATTTTTATTTTTATTTCTGTTACACCCTTCTAAATTGATGAGCGGATTTCTGGTTGGTTGAGAACTATACTTGCTACGTATATTTTATAATCATTCTTAACTCGCCAATTTCCGCCCGCATCACACCTTCACGCCACAAGCACATGGTTAGGGACAACTTGGTTTAGCCGCTTAGGCCAGGATTTTATTTCTTTAGGCCCTCCTATCCACTGATGCTCAAAGCCTTGGATCCTTTTTATTGCCCTTGCCTTTTGGTTTTAAGGGTTATTGGCTTTTTGCTCTTGCCTTTTAGTTTTAAGAGCTTTTGGCTTTTTCTGCTTGCTTTTTTTTCTTTTTTTTTCTCTTTTTTTTTTGCCATTTTTCTTTTCTCTTTTTCTTTTTCTGCAAGCTTTTGCATTCACTGCTTTTTCTTGCTTCAAGAATCATTTTTATGATTTTTCAGATTATCAAATAACATTTCTCCTTTTTCATCATTCTTTCAAGAGCCAACATATTTAACATTCATAAACAACAATATCAAAAGACATATGCACTGTTCAAGCATTCATTCAGAAAACAAAAAGTATTGTCACCACATCAAAATAATTAAACTAGTTTCAAGGATGAATTTGAAACCATGTACTTCTTGTTCTTTTGTAATTAACACATTTTTCATTTAAGAAAGGTGATGGATTCATAGGACATTCATAGCTTTAAGACATAGACACTTAAATACTAATGATCATGTAATAAGAAACAAACATAAACATAAAGCATAGTAAACAAAAAATAGGTAAATAAGAACAAGGAGATTTAAGGAACGGGTCCACCTTAGTGAGAGTGGAATCTTCCTCTTCTTAAAGAACCAATGGTGCTCTTGAGCTCCTCTATGTCTCTTCCTTGTCCTTGGAGTCTCTTTTTCATTGTGTTCCTTGATCTGCAGTCAAATGCTCTACCACTGAACTATGGACCTTTGAGATAAATCTCTCCATCTCTCATGACTCAGAGGTGGAAGCAACTACCTTCCCTTTCCTCTTTCTAGAGGTTTCTCTGGCCTTAGGTGCTATTAATGGTTATGGAAGAACAAAAAGCAATACTTTTACCACACCAAACTTAAAATGTTTGCTCGTCCCTGAGCAAAAGAAGAAAGAAAGAAGGAGAAGAAGAAGAAAAATGGAGGAGAGGGAGAGAGGTGTGTATTCGGCCAAGGGGAAGAAGAAAGGGTTGTATTGTGTGAAAATAAGGAAGGAATGAGGGGTTTATATAGGAGTGGTTGGAGGTTTAGGGTTCGGCCATTAGGGTTGGGTTCGGAAGGTAAAAGAGTTTGAATTTTGGAGGTAGGTGGGGTTTTTGGAGAAGAGTGGATGGATGATGGTGGTTAAGAGGTGATTGGGAAGAGTGATTGAGGTGATTGGTGAAGGGTACTTGGGGAAGAGAGTTATGAAAAGGTGTGAAGAGGAGAGGAGAAGTGGTGGAGTAGGTGGGGATCCAGTGGGGTCAAGGACTTAACATCCCTGCTCCAATTAGGCGTGTAAAACGCCCTTAGCATGCATATCTGGCGTTAAACGCCAGCTTGCTGCTTGTTTCTGGCGTTTAACGCCACTTCCATGCTCTGTTCTGGCATTAAACGCCAGTCTGGTGCTTGTTTCTAGCATTTAACGCCATCTTGATGCTTCTTTCTGGCGTTAAACGCCAGTTTGATGCTTCTTACTGGCCTGTAAACGCCAGTAAGTTCTTCCTCTAGGGTGAGCTATTTTTAAAGCTGTTTTTCATTTTATTTTTGATTTTTCAGTAATTTTTGTGACTCCACATGATCATCAACCTAAAAAAAATATAAAATAAGAATAGAAAATAAATAGATATAATTAAACAACATTGGGTTGCCTCCCAACAAGCGCTTTTTTAATGTCAATAGCTTGACGGTGAGCTCTCATGGAGTCTCACAGATGTTCAGAGCATTGTTGGGACCTTCCAACACCAAACTTAGAGTTTGAATGTGGGGGTTCAACACCAAACTTAGAGTTTGGTTGTGGCCTCCCAACACCAAACTTAAAGTTTGACTGTGGGGGCTTTGGTTGACTCTGCAGTGAGAGAAGCTCTTCATGCTTCCTCTCCATGGTTACAGAAGGAGAACCTTGAGTCTTAAACACAAGGTAGTCCTCATTCAGATGAAGGACCAATTCTCCTCTGTCCACATCAATCACAGCTTTTGCTGTGGCCAGGAAGGGTCTTCCAAGGATGATGGATTCATCCTTATCCTTCCCAGTGTCTAGGATTATGAAATCAGCAGGGATGTAAAGGCCTTCAACCTTTACTAAAACGTCCTCTACTAGTCCGTAAGCCTATTTTCTCGAGTTGTCTGCCATCTCTAATGAGATTCTAGCAGCTTACACCTCAAGGATCTCAAGTTTCTCCATTACAGAGAGTGGCATTAAGTTTATTCCTAACCCCAGGTCACACAGAGCCTTCTCAAAGGCCATGGTACCTATGTTACAGGGAATTAGGAATTTACCAGGATCTTGTTTCTTTTGAGGTAATTTCTGCCTATCTAATGCATTCAGTTCATTGGTGAGCAAGGGAGGTTCATCTTCCCAAGTCTCATTACCAAATAATTTGGCATTCAGCTTCATGATTGTACCAAGGTACTTAGCAACTTGCTCTTCAGTAATGTCTTCATTCTCTTCAGAAGAAGAATACTCATCAGAGCTCATGAAGGGCAGAAGGAGGTTCAAATAAATCTCTATGGTCTCTAGAGGAGCCTCAGATTCCTTTGGTTCCTCAAAGGGATACTCCTTATTGATCACTGGACGTCCCAGGAGGTCTTCCTCACTGGGATTCACGTTCTCCTCCTCCCTTGTAGGTTCGGCCATGATGGTCAAATCAATGGCCTTGCATTCTCTCTTTGGATTTTCTTCTGTATTACTTGGGAGAGTACTAGGAGGAGTTTCGTTGACCCTTTTACTCAGCTGGCCCACTTGTGCCTCCAAATTTCTAATGGAGGACCTTGTTTCATTCATGAAACTTAAAGTGGCCTTAGATAGATCAGAGACTATGTTTGCTAAGCTAGAAGGATTCTTCTCAGAATTCTCTATCTGTTGCTGAATGGATGATGGAAAAGGTTTGCTATTGCTAAACCTGTTTCTTCCACCATTATTAAATCCTTGTTGAGGCTTTTGTTGATCCTTCCATGAAAAATTTGGATGATTTCTCCATGAGGGATTATAGGTGTTTCCATAGGGTTCACCCATGTAATTCACCTCTGCTATTGCAGGGTTCTCAGGATCATAAGCTTCTTCTTCAGAAGATGCCTCTATAGTACTGTTGGATGATTCCTTCAATCCATTCAGACTCTGAGAAATCATATTGACTTGCTGAGTTAATATTTTGTTCTGAGCCAATATGGCATTCAGAGTATCAATTTCAAGAACTCCCTTCCTCTGAGGCATCTCATTACTTACAGGATTCCTTTCAGAAGTGTACATGAACTGGTTGTTTGCAACCATGTCAATAAGTTCCCGAGCTTCTGCAGGCGTTTTCTTTAGGTGAATGGATCCACCTGTAGAATGGTCCAATGACATCTTTGATAACTCAGAAAGACCATCATAGAATATATCCAGGATGGTCCATTCTGAAAGCATGTCAGAAGGACACTTTTTGGTCAGTTGCTTGTATCTCTCCCAAGCTTCATAGAGGGATTCACCTTCTTTCTGTTTGAAGGTTTGAACATCCACTCTAAGCTTGCTAAGCTTTTGAGGAGGAAAGAATTTGGCTAAGAAAGTCGTGACCAGCTTATCCCAAGAGTTCAGGCTATCTTTAGGTTGAGAGTCCAACCATATTCTAGCTCTGTCTCTTATAGCAAACGAGAAAAGCATAAGCCTGTAGACCTCGGGATCAACCCCATTGGTCTTAACAGTATCACAGATCTGCAAGAATTTAGTTAAGAACTAAAAAGGATCTTCTGATGGAAGTCCATGAAACTTGCAGTTCTGTTGCATCAGAGAAACTAATTGAGGTTTAAGCTCAAAATTGTTTGCTCCAATGGCAGGGATTGAGATGCTTCTTCCATGTAAATTGGAATTTGGTGCAGTAAAGTCACCAAGCATCTTCCTTGCATTGTTATTATTTTCGGCCATGTCTCCTTCTTTTTCGAAAATTTTCTGTCAGATTTTCTCCAGAGAGTTGTGCTTTAGCTTCCCTTAGCTTCCTCTTCAGAGTCCTTTCAGGTTCAGGATCAGCTTCCACAAGAATGCTCTTATCCTTGTTCCTGCTCATATGAAAAAGAAGAGAACACAAAAGAAAATATGGAATCCTCTATGTCACAGTATAGAGATTCCTTTATGTGAGTAGAAGAAGAGAAGAATAGAAGGAGAAAAGAAAAAATTCGAATTTAAATTAAAATAAAAGGAAAATATTTTTGTTTTTTTTTTTAAAAAATAGTTAGAATTCGAAAATTAAAAAGATAAATAAAATTAAATTAAAATTTAAAACAATTAGTTAATTAAAATGAATTTTGAAAAAGTGGGGAGGAGTTTTAAAAAATTAGAGAGAGAAAATTAGTTAGGTGGTTTTGAAAAAGATATGATTGAAATAGAAAACTTTTAAAATCAAACCAAAAAGTCAAGTTGTTAATTGAAAAAGATTTGAAAATCAATTTTGAAAAGATAAGAAGTTAGAAAAGATTTTGAAATTGATTTTGAAAAAGATGTGATTGAAATTTATTTTGAAAAAGATTTGAAAAAGAACACAAAAAGATTTGATTTTTGAAATTAAAGTTGATTACTTGACTAACAAGAAACTAAAAAGATATGATTCTAGAGTTTAAAGATTGAACCTTTCTTATGAATTAAAACATTAAATGTTGATGAGATTTTCGAAAATATGAAATAAAAATTGAAAAAGATTTGAAAAAGTCAAGTCAAATTTTCGAAAATTTATGAGATAAAAAGGGAAAAATATTTTTTGATTTTTGAATTTAAATGAGGGAAGAGAAAAACATAAAAATGATGCAAAACATAAAAATTCAAGATCAAAACACATGATGCATGCAAGAACACTTTGAATGTCAAGATGAACACCAAGAACACTTTGAATGTCAAGATGAACACCAAGAACTTATTTTTTTTTGAAAATTTTTAAGAAAAGAAAAACATGCAAGACACCAAACTTAGAGATTTTTCATGTTTAGACACTATGAATGCAAAAATGCATATGAAAAACAACAAAAGACATAAAACAAGAAAATATGAAGATCAAACAAGAAGACTTGTCAAGAACAACTTGAAGATCATGAAGAACACATGCATGGGTTTTCGAAAAATGCACAAATTTTAAAAACATGCAATTGACACCAAACTTAAAATTTGACTCAAGACTCAAACAAGAAACACAAAAATTATTTTTGATTTTATGATTTTATAATTTTTTTGGATTTTTGAAAATTTATTTTTAGAAAAACGAAAACAAAGAAAAAATTTTTTTTTTGTATTTTTCGAAAATAAAAAAAAAACTTAAAAATAAAATAAAATTACCTAATCTAAGCAACAAGATGAACCGTCAGTTGTCCAAACTCGAACAATCCTTGGCAACGGCGCAAAAAACTTGGTACGCGAAATTGTGATCTCTTGCAACGGCGCTAAAAACTTGGTGCGCTCGAATATGATCTCAACACTTCTTCACAACTTCGTGTAACTAACCAGCAAGTGCACTGGGTCGTCCAAGTAATAAACCTTACGTGAGTAAGGGTCGATCCCACGGAGATTGTCGGCTTGAAGCAAGCTATGGTCACCTTGTAAATCTCAATCAGGCGGATTCAAATGGTTATAGAGAATTAATAATTAAAATATAATTAAAATATAAATAGGATAGAGATACTTATGTAATTCATTGGTTAGAATTTCAGATAAGCGTATAGAGATGCTTTCATTTCTCCTGAACCTCTGCTTTCCTGCTGTCTTCATCCAATCATTCCTACTCCCTTCCATGGCAAGCTTTATGTTGGGCATCACTGTTGTCAATGGCTACATCCCGTCCTCTCTGTGAAAATGGTCCAATGCGCTGTCACTGCATGGCTAATCATCTATCGGTTCTCGATCACACTGGAATAGGATTTACTATCCTTTTGCGTCTGTCACTACGACCAGCACTCGCGAGTTTGAAGCTCGTCACAGCCATCCCTTCCCAGATCCTACTCGGAATACCACAGACAAGGTTTAGACTTTTCAGATCTCAGGAATGGCCGTCCATGGGTTCTAACTTATACCACGAAAACTCTAATATCTCAGACTCGGTCCCCTGTATTAGATATCTAAGAGATACTCATTCTATCTCATCTTTATGTAGAACAAAAGTGGTTGTCAGGCACGTGTTCATAAGTGAGAATGGTGATGAGCGTCACATAATCATCACATTCATCATGTTCTTGGGTGCGAATGAATATCTTAGAATAGGAATAAGCTTGAATTGAATAGAAAAACAATAATACTTTGCATTAATTCATGATGAACAGCAGAGCTCCACACCTTAATCTATGGTGTGTAGAAACTCTACCGTTGAAAATACATAAGAACAAGGTCTAGGCATGGCTGAGAGGCTAGCCCCCATGATCTAAGAACTAAACATCCCAAGATGTCCAATACAATAGTAAAAAGTCCTATTTATGCTAAACTAGTTACTAGGGTTTACAAAGATGAGTAAATGATGCAGAAATCCACTTCTGGAGCCCACTTGGGGTGTGCTTGGGCTGAGCATTAAAGCTTTCATATGGAGAGGTCTTTCTTGGAGTTGAACGCCAGTTTATAACCTGTTTCTGGCGTTTAACTCCACTTTGCAACCTGTTTCTGGTGTTTGACTCCATAATTGGGCAGAGAGCTGGCGTTGAACGCCAGTTAGCATCGTCTAAACTCAAGCAAAGTATGAACTATTATATATTTCTGGAAAGCCCTGGATGTCTACTTTCCAACGCAATTAAGTGCGCACCATTTGGACTTCTGTAGCTCCAAAAAATCCACTTTGAGTGCAGGGAGGTTAGAATCCAACAGCATCTGCAGTCCTTTTTCAGCCTCTGAATCAGATTTTTGCTCAGGTCCCTCAATTTCAGCCAGAAAATACCTGAAATCACAGAAAAACACAAAAACTCATAGTAAAGTCCAGAAATGTGATTTTTATTTAAAAACTAATAAAAATATACTAAAAACTAATTAAATCCTACTAAAAACTAGGTAAAAACAATGCCAAAAAGCGTATAAATTATCCGCTCATCACAACACCAAACTTAAAGTGTTGCTTGTCCCCAAGCAACTGAAAATCAAATAGGATAAAAAGAAGAGTGTCACGAATCATCATATTCTTTATATTGAAGTACGAGTGAGTATCTTAGAACAGAATCAAGTGTGATCAAATAGAAAACAATAGTAATTGCATTAATCCATTGAGACACAGCAGAGCTCCTCACCCCCATCTATGGGGTTTAGAGACTCATGCCATAGAAGATACAATATGAGATGTAAAATGTCATAAGTTCAAAATGAATCTCTAAAAGTAGTTTTTATACTAAACTAGTAACTAAGGTTTACAAAAAATGAGTAACTAAGTGCAAATAGTGCAGAAATCCACTTTCGGGGCCCACTTGGTGAGTGTTTAGGCTGAGCTTTGAAGCTTTCACGTCCATAGGCCATTCTTGGAGATAAACGCCAATTTGGGTGCCAGTTTGGGCGTTCAACTCCAGTTTTTGTGCCAGTTCCGGCGTTTTACGCCAGAAAAGGGTCTCTGGCTGGTGTTTAACGCCAGTTTGGGCCATCAAATCTCGAGCAAAGTATGGACTATTATACATTGCTGGAAAGCCCAAGATGTTAGCTTTCCATCCCAATTAAGAACGCGCCAATTGAAATTCTGTAGCTCCAAAAAAACGCGTTTGAGTGCAGGGAGGTCAGAATCCAACAGCATCTGCAGTCCTTTCTCAGCCTCTGAATCAGATTTTTTCTCAGGTCCTTCAATTTCAGCCAGAAAATACCTGAAATTACAAAAAAACTCACAAACTCATATTAAAGTTCAAAAATGTGATTTTTGCATAAAAACTAATAAAAATATACTAAAAAGTAATTAAAACATACTAAAAACTATATAAAAATAATGCTAAAAAGGGTATAAAATATCCACTCATCACAACACCAAACTTAAATTTTTGCTTGTCCTCAAGCAACCAAAAACAAAATAGGATAAAAAGAAGAGAATATACAATAAATTTCAAAATTATCAATGAAGCTTAGTCTCAATTAGATGAGCGGGACTAGTAGCTTTTTGCTTCTGAATAGTTTTGGCATCTCACTCTCCATTGGAGTTCAGAATTGTTGGCCTCTTTAGGAACTCAGAAATTCAGATAATGTAATTGATTTTCCTAGTTATGTTCTTTTTGATTCTTGAACATAGCTATTTTATGAGTCTTGGCCGTGACCCTAGCATTTTGTTTTCCAGTATTACCACTGGATACATAAATGCCACGGACACATAACTGGGTGAACCTTTTCAGATTGTGACTCAGCTTTGCTAGAGACCCCAGTTAGAGGTGCCCAGAGTTTTTAAGCACACTCTTTTGCTTTGGATCATGACTTTTACCACTCAGTCACAAGCTTTTCACTTGGACCTTCATGACACAAGCACATGGTTAGGGACAGCTTGATTTAGCCGCTTAGGCCAGGATTTTATTCTTTTGGGCCCTCCTATCCATTAATGCTCAAAGCCTTGGATCTTTTTACCCTTGACTTTTAGTTTAAAGGGTTATTGGCTTTTTGCTCTTGCCTTTTGGTTTAAAGAGCTATTGGCTTTTTGTGCTTGCTTTTTCTTTTTCTTTTTTTTTTATTTTTCGCAATTTTTTCCGCAAGCTTTTGCTTTTTCACTGCTTTTTCTTGCTTCAAGAATCAATTTTATGATTTTTCAGATCGCCAATAAAATTGAAAGATGAACATTTGAAATATTTTTTATGAAAAAAAATTATGAATTAAAACATGAAAAATTGAAAAAAATCGAATTGGAAACAAAATTACCTCCCCTTTGCTGTTTTGGCGTTTAACGCTCATCTGGCAGCCAATTTGGGTATTTAATGCCCAGCCAGGTATCCTGGCTGGCATTAAACACCAGAATTTCTTTGTTACTGGGCATTTTTTCTGAACGCCCAGGATGCTGCTATTTCTGGCATTAAACGCCCAGAATGATAGCCTTACTGGCGTTAAGCGCCGAGAATGATAGCCATTCTGGTGTTTAACTCCCAAAATACTCCTTTACTGGCGTTTTGACGCCAGTGAGCTCTTTTTCTCTATGATTCCTCTGCTTTATATCCTGAACCTTCATTTCCCTGACTTATTCACTGAAATGCATTAACAAACATGAATAACAAAATTAAATAGACTCATATAATTGTTATAAACATCTAATTTTTGATAATGGCTGGGTTGCCTCCCAGCAAGCACTTCTTTACTATCTTTAGCTGGGCTTTACTAAGCTTTTAATTTAGTCTCAGTTTTGAGCACTCTTACTCAACATTGCCTTCAAGATAATGTTTGACTCTCTGTCCATTAACAATGAACTTTTTGTCATAGTCAATATCCTGAAGCTCTACATATCCATATGGTGACACACTTGTAATCACATAAGGTTCTTTCCACTGGGATTTCAATTTTCCAGGGAACAATCTGAGCCTAGAGTTAAACAGCAATACCTTCTGTCCTAGCTCAAAGGCTCTAGATGACAACTTTCTGTCATGCCATCTTTTTGCTTTCTCCTTGTAAATTTTAGCATTTTCGAAAGTATTGAGTCTGAACTCCTCCAGCTCATTCAACTGGAGTAATCTTTTCTCTCCAGCTACCTTAGCATCAAGGTTTAGGAACCTGGTTGCCCAGTGGGCTTTGTGTTCCAGTTCTACTGGCAGATGACAGGCTTTTCCATACACAAGCTGGTATGGAGAGGTCCCTATAAGAGTCTTGAATGTGGTTCTGTATGCCCACAGAGCATCATCCAGACTTCTTGCCCAATCCCTTCTACGGGTACTTACAGTCCGTTCCAGCATTTGTTTTAGTTCTCTATTTGAGACTTCAGCCTGCCCATTTGTCTGTGGATGATATGGAGTTACCACTTTGTGGTTAATTCCATATCGGACCAGAGCAAAGTCAAGCTGTTTATTGCAGAAATGAGTGCCTCCATCACTGATCAGTACCCTAGGGACACCGAACCTGCTGAAGATATGCTTCTGGAGAAACTTCATCACTGTCTTAGTATCATTAGTGGGTGTTGCAATTGCCTCTACCCATTTAGATACATAGTCTACTGCCACCAGAATATAAGTGTTTGAATATGATGCTGGGAAAGGCCCCATGAAGTCAATACCCATACATCAAACAACTCAATCTCTAAGATCCCTTGTTGAGGCATGGCATAACCGTGAGGCAGATTACCAGCTCTCTGGCAACTGTCATAGTTACGTACAAATTCTTGGGAGTCTCTATAGAGAGTAGGCCAGTAGAAGCCACATTGGAGAACCTTTGTGGCTATTAGCTCACCTCTGAAATGTCCTCCATATTGTGATACATGGCAATGCCATAGGATCTTTTGTGCCTCTTCTCTAGGCACACATCTACGAATTATTCTGTCTGTACATCTCTTAAAGAGATATGGTTCATCCCACAAGTAGTACTTTGCATCAGAAACCAATTTTTTGTTTGCTGCCTACTGTACTCTTTGGGTATGAATCTCACAGCTTTATAGTTTGCAATGTCTACAAACCACGGTACTTCCTAAATGGCAAAGAGTTGCTCATCCGGAAAGGTTTCAGAGATCTCAGTAGGAGGGAGGGACGCTCCTGCTACTGATTCTATCGGGGACAGGTGATCAGCTATTTGGTTCTCTGTCCCTTTTCTGTCTCTTATTTCTATATCAAACTATTGCAGAAGCAACACCCATCTTATGAGTCTGGGTTTTGAATCCTACTTTGTGAGGAGATATTTTAGAGCAGTGGTGCACGAAATTTTAAATCACACTTTTCACAACTCGTACCACTAACCAGCAAGTGCACTGGGTCGTCCAAGTAATACCTTACGTGAGTAAGGGTCGATCCCACGGAGATTGTCGGCTTGAATCAAGCTATGGTTATTTTGTAATTATTAGTCAGGAAATTAGCAATAAAAGTTGATTAGGTTTATGCAGTAATGGAGAATAGATTGAGGTTTTGGAGATGCTCTGTCTTCTAAATCTCTGCTTTCCTACTGTCTTCTTCTTCACGCATGCAAGGCTCCTTCTATGGCAAGCTGTATGTTGGTGGATCACCGTTGTCAATGGCTACCATCCGTCCTCTCAGTGAAAATGGTCCAAATGCACTGTCACCACATGGCTAATCATCTGTTGGTTCTCACTCATGTTGGAATAGGATTCATTGATCCTTTTGCGTCTGTCACTACGCCCAGCACTCGTGAGTTTGAAGCTCGTCACAGTCATCCCATCCCAGATCATACTCGGAATACCACAGACAAAGTTTAGACTTTCCGGGTCTCAGGAATGGCCGCTAATAATTCTAGCCTATGCCACGAAGACTCTGATCTCACGGATTCGAATGCTCTATTGTCAGGAGATACAATCAAACACGTGAACCAGGAACCAAAGAGATACACACTCAATCTAAGGTAGAACGAAAGTGGTTGTCAGGCACGTGTTCATAGGTTGAGAATGGTGATGAGTGTCACGGATCATCACATTCATCATGGTTAAGTACGAGCGAGTATCTTAGAACAGAAACAAGCGTGTTGAATAGAAAATAGAAGTAATTGCATTAATCCATTGAGACACAGCAGAGCTCCTCACCCCCAATCATGGAGTTTAGAGACTCATGCCGTAGAGATACAATGTAAAACGTGAAAATGTCATGAGATGCAAAATAAATTTCTAAAAGTAGTTTTTATACTAAGCTAGTGACCTAGGTTTACAGAAAATGAGTAAACTAAGATAGATAGTGCAGAAATCCACTTCTGGGGTCCACTTGGTGTGTGCTTGGGCTGAGCATTGAAGCTTCCATGTGTAGAGACTTTTCTTGGAGTTAAACGCCAGGTTGCTGCCTGTTTCTGGCATTTAACTCCAGTTTTTATGCCAGTTCTAGCGTTTAACGCCAGAATAGGGTAAAGACTTGGCGTTAAACGCCAATTTGCGTCATCAAAACTCGGGCAAAGTATGGACTATTATATATTTCTGGAAAGCCCTGGATGTCTACTTTCCAAAGCAATTGAGAGCATGCCAATTGGGCTTCTGAAGCTCCAGAAAATTTATTTCGAGTGCAGGGAGGTCAGAATCCAACAGCATCTGCAGTCCTTTTTCAGCCTCTGAATCAGATTTTTGCTCAGGTCCCTCAATTTCAACCAGAAAATACCTGAAATCATAGAAAAACACACAAACTCATAGTAAAGTCCAGAAATGTGATTTTTGCATAAAAACTAATAAAAACATAGTAAAAACTAACTAAATCATACTAAAAACTACCTAAAAACAATGCCAAAAAGCGTATAAATTATCCGCTCATCACAACACCAAACTTAAATTGTTGCTTGTCTCCAAGCAACTGAAAATCAAATAGGATAAAAAGAAGAGAATATAATATAAATTCTAAAATATCAATGAAACTTAGCTCCAATTAGATAAGCGAGACTAGTAGCTTTTTGCCTCTTAACAGTTTTGGCATCTCACTTTATTCTTTGAAGTTCAAAATGGTTGGCATCTATAGGAACTCAGAATTCAGATAGTGTTATTGATTCTCCTAGTTCAGTATGTTGATTCTTGAACTCAGCTACTTTATGAGTCTTGGCCGTGGCCCTAAGCACTTTGTTTTCCAGTATTATCACCGGATACATAAATGCCACAGACACATAACTGGGTGAACCTTTTCAGATTGTGACTCAGCTTTGCTAGAGTCCCCAATTAGAGGTGTCCAGGGTTCTTAAGCACACTCTTTTTGCTTTGGATCACGACTTTAACCGCTCAGTCTCAAGCTTTTCACTTAACACCTTCATGCCACAAGCACATGGTTAGGGACAGCTTGGTTTAG